>NW_010972831.1:370928-502481 GCF_000737465.1 Haliaeetus leucocephalus | reverse complement strand
ACCCGAAAGAGCCCGCCGCCCCCCCCCCCCCCCCCCCCGTGTTATTTTGTATTTTGGTCTCTCTGCTGGCAATCCCCGTGAGGGATTAGTTAAGATTACTCGTAGATAAAGGTAGATACACATCTCCCTTTTGTTCCTGCACAAAGATCTCCCAGACAGTAAGACACCAAATGTCGAAAATTTGGCATGAATATTCAGCTGCTTAAAAGTCTGGGCCACCCTTCACAGGAAGACATGTTCTTCAGGATTGGCCCGGAACAATTCACCAGTACTAAATATGTAACCCCTCTCTAGCTCTTTACAATATTTATTCTGCTTTTATTAAAGGAGGGTTTGAACCATTCACGTTTGAGAAGGTAGGGTGTGTGGCTTTGTGGTCCATATCTAGATTTGACACACCATTCCTATCAAATGTGTGGACCCAGGACTTGTATCCACCAATGGAAGGCAGGTGCCTTGGTTATATGTATTCAGAATTCAAAAGCTTCAGGGATGCACAGAGGTGGAAGATGTATTTAGGCTTTTCTGTTCTGCTGTAGCCTTTATCATCCATCCAGACACAGAATGGAATTTAAAACATGAACATCATCATTTAATGTCATCTTGTCTTTCATGATACGTCAGTGTCCCTGTTTGACTTGGAAACTTTCAGGTTCTTAAAGGTGACCCCATCATTACTGGGAGGGCTAAGAGAAATGGAGTGTTTAGTGTTTAAACAAATATGTCACCTGCATTTGTAATGTCGTTCCATTGCTCAGCTCTTCTAGTGACTCTCAGCTAATGAGCAGGAGTTTGAACTGTGAGTTTACAGGAGCCAGTGCTCTTAGTCACAATACTGATACTCAGAAGTATGTTCCTGGTTTGGTTTGCATCATGGTTAATGGTACATCTGTGCCATACCTGCAGTGAAGGGTGTGGTGTGTCATCTCTAACCACTTAGATCCCTGCAAAATATTGATACGGTTGGGAAAACTTAATGGAGTGCAAGAGGAAGCGGTGTTTGCCTGGCCAGAAAATATAGGTTCTGCTCAGGAAAGGCAAATGCTTGCGCATGAGGGTAGCTGTCAAAAGGGACCACTCTTGTGCAGCCCTTGAATATACATTTGAGCCCCCTGGGTTTTACTTTGGTCAGCTGGCTCCTGCAGTATTTCAGATTTTTCTATCGTCGGTTGATCTAACTGATCACTTGTGACTGCTGTGGTACCCTCGATGTTGTCAGCACAAGACTGCCAGCTGTAGAATACAAGAGCGTAACTGCAGTACAGTTCAACTGAGTTTGCTCCAGAAACTCAGGGAAATTAAATCAATCCCAATGCTTTCTCCTTAGTTTGTTGTCATTCCACACACATGTATTATAGGCTTTGTGTGGCAGTCCTAGCTGCCTAGTGGCAGGAATGGCTTTATGCACATCTTCTTTCAAAGGATGCAAACCTTGATTCTGTGTTCTTGTTTGTTGTGTAATGTTTATATAACAAAAGAAGGAAAATATGGCAGACCTCAGCAGTTAAAATATGGAATTTCATGGTACTGAGCCCTCTTTTACAGAAGCTAAATGTAGAATCTGTAGGAGGTTAACTCAGTATCCTCATACAGGAAAGGGTGCAGGTGCGGTTGCTGTAGCAGTATAAAAGATCCTTCTTTTAGACCAGCAATGTCAGTTCAAAACATGGCTTGCATTGGTGCTGTGCACACATAGCACACACACACTAGTAATTAGTACTAGGTTGGCTATGTCTGTGTGATCTCATTGGTCCGTGTGTCCCTAATCTGAAAGAAGCATGTATTCAGCTTCTTTTATGAGACCCTTACAAGCTATTCCACGTTCAAATGCAAATACTTAATAACTGAAGCTTAAGGATCATATGATTCTTTAGACAGTAAATCTGGTGGTTCAGAGTTGTACACATATTTGGCAGATTATAGGTTTATCACTGACAGCTAATCTTTTAAAGAACTGTGGCTTAATTCCTTTTGTTAACTAATTAAAAAAGGAGAAAGAAGTTAAAGCTGTAATTAGACCTATTAAAACATGTATTACTCACTCAATGGTCTACACAACTAGGATAAATGTATAATTAGGAGGTTTGTCCAAACATGATTAAAGCTAGTCACGTGTCCTAGGCCGTCAAACATTTATGTGTGCATGAGATAGAGAGTAAAATCAGTATGAAAATGTGAATATAAACCATGTCATACTCTGCAGAGACAGTAAATGAACTGTCTTTTGGCATATTATAAGTATTGAACTCAAATCATAAAAGCTTTTTTCAGATGAAAATTCTGGAAAGATTGTGTCACACCTACAGTTTCTAGCGGGTAGTGTCGTTGGCAACAGTAATCAGGCCAGGTCCATCTGACCCCATGATCTATCACTGCTGTTGCCTACGGTTCACTGATAGTTTAAGAAATTTAGAAGTTAGTTCACAGAGTATTTCTATTAACAATCGGCACGTTCCCCGAGTCATAAGGATTTGTATCACTTCCAAAACTCACATCTATTTTTGGGGATTGGGTTTCTTTTTTGTTTGGGTTGTTAGTCTTCAAACCACAAAGTAGTAAATTTTTCAGCTGTAGAGCTAGAGCATATTTTTCCTTCCCTATAGTTAGGAGATGGGAAGAAGAGAGCAGGTCCATTGACTGTGTCTATCTCACATACATACGTATGAGTGCTTTCTCTGTGCACTAGTTTCTGGTGATGGCATCTCTTGAAGGGAAATTCCCAGGAAGGCTGTGGCAGTTCTGGGTCTCTGTCAGCCACCATTCTTTTCATATGTCGATAGTTTATTGTATACGGGAATCTTCCCTGGCTTGTGTTGCATCAGGCCCTTTGTGGCATATACAAGTTGGAGAAGGGGACTTGGCACAGGCAGTGAGGGGGATCTCTGCCATGCAGTCATTTGAAGAAAACCATTGCATCTCTACAAACCAGGAGACGTTGGCAGCTCTTATGGAGGTGCAGACATCTCTGACATGACTGCTAACCAAAATTAAAGACATAAATGGTTTGCTGTAATAGCTCTTTGTTTCAAAAAACTTTAGTTGCAAGCACTGACCCAGAGAAAAAGACACTACAGTCTTGAGGCTGCTGGGCTTAACCTATGGAAAAGAAATAAGCTTAGGTGCTGAGAGCTGACTCAGATGTTTTCAATTTTCCTGCCAGAGCAAGAACTATTTGCACAGATGAACAAATTACAGAAGAGCTCCAAAGTAATGTAGAAAGGAATAAGCTTCTTTTAATATATATCAATTTCTGCTTGGGTAACAGTGAAATTCAGTTAAAAGTCTTATCTGCCTGTACTGCTTTTAAGCACAGATAATGTAGAGAAGAATTTGGCTGGTGTCAGCCCTTTTTGTCTCACTAAACTGCTGAGAATCCTGGGGTAGGACAAAGAGGAAAAAACACTTGGGGGGGAAATCTAGTGCAGAGGAGATGGTAGAAGTGTCCTTCTACCAGGAGAACAGAGAATGATGCTTCCTCTGTGTGAGTAATATCTGAATTTTCCATTTGTTTATGTTGGTTGTCATGTTTGCATACACTTGGAGAGAGAGAAAGGCGCATATGGGTGTGTGTGTATATAAATGCCTGTATTGCACACATAGTGGTTTGGAGACCAGTTTCTAAGTGGTTTATGGTATGTCTGTGGTCCAAATGAGTAGCAGCGTAAGACTTTTGGAGTTGTTTTGTTGTTTATATTTTCTTCTTCCTCTATGAAAAATGAAAAGATTAGGCCTCACTTGGAAAGGACCACTGTTTGTCTCCCGGAGCTACCCTGCTGCCCCTGTTCAGAGATGACAAAAATCTAAGTTTTGATTGACTGTGATTAGAGGTGGAAGATTGGGGGTTCTAGCTTACCACAACAAATTACTGCATAATTTTATTGTATAGGTTCCAATAGAATGTGTGCTAGCCAAAGATCCGGAAGAGATCTTTCAGCAGGATAAGAAGAGGCATTAGCTCTTTAATCCTAGATATAGAGCTCTAAACCCAGGCGCAACATAGAACTCATTATAATTAATTACCTAATATTGTTTAGACTTTTGTATGTTTTGCCTAGATGTTACACTTAAATAGCTGCATTGTCCGTAGTCTTGAATATATCATCTCAGAAGGGCAATACCATTCATGTCTTCATGTAGATTATGCTTTTAGAAGACTGCTTTTATTGCCAACTGAAGTCAGAATGTGATGATTTAAATTTGGATACCACTGCTTCAGAGAACATGGTTTAAATATTAAACAGATATTTGGAGTGCATAAGCATGGGATAAGCCAGGGAGGAGGATTCGAGGAGGAACTGGGGGAGAAGAATGAACATGTTACTTGTTGCAGATAGTTTCATTGTATTGGGACTCTGATTCAATGGTATTGATGGAACCGAGTCACTCTTTACCACAATAGGAAAACTTCATACAGTTTTCCTGCTTTATGCAAGGATTGTAAGAGGAAACTTTTAACAGCATTATTTGGAGGAAATTCCTGTCCAGTGCATTCACTGGGAGTGATACTGGCTGGTGAGCACAAACTTGTGTCATTTCTATGTAGGTATTTCAAATTTGAAGAACATCCAGGGCATTTGCAAACTTGTCATTCTACAGGTGTAACTAGCACTGTCTACATACTCATTCCGGGTCTGCCAGATGACTATTTTGCCTGTCACCCTCTCTGTGATCCAGATCTGAACCTCTTAAGAAACTAAAATCAGCCTCCAGTTCCCCTGCTTTCTAATTCTGCATGACTAAGTCGTTCAGCATGTTATAAATACTGTTGCTCATCCCAAATACATTGGTTACCTGTGCACCAATCATTGTCAGCGTATTTCTGCAGTGGAGTGGTTTAGCATTGGGTAATTGGCATAAATTAAATCGCTTGAGTCACAGTATTGCCCTTTCTGCATACACCCACATGTGTCTGTTACATATGTGCAGCTTATGGGAGATAGATGAATGATAGCAGCGCTGCAAATGCCCTGCCAGCAAACAAGGAACTCGTATACACTCAGAAAGTAAATATTCATGCAGAATTTACGTCAAAATAAGAGGAAGTGAAGAGTGCACAAAAGTATTTGTTTTGTGTGACTATAGGAATCCTCAAGAAATTCTTTTCAACCAGGGGATTACAGTGAGGAAAACAATGAAAACATGTCAGTGGTAGATTTTTGTCTGCTGATGGATATATTTATGACTGAGGCACGTGGCTTGATGTCTGCCTGGCATTTTCCATATTTGAGAATGAGAGCTCTGTACTCTGGCTTATCTTTGCTACAGGGTACAAAGTCAGTCACTTCCCTGTCAACTGCTTCCCATCTGAAGAAGGGGAATCAGTAATCACTCATTGTTCTCAAAGCACTTTGGTGTTTAAGGACATACCATAATGCCTGCTGTTCTTCTCACAAATGATCTACAGAATAATAACAGTAAATTGAGGATCTGTGGAGGTTACATTTGTAGAAGTACATTTCCCTGTGCTTACAGTTTTCTGCAGTTGACTGTTTAATTTCTGCACCTGCAATTACTTCTGGGTGTAGCTCAAGCTGCTTAGTTGTCTGAGAACTTGATTGTGCTCATGTATCAGGTATTTAAGCATCAAAAATTGTGCCTTATGCCTTCACACAGCAGCGCCCAGAAAACTGCAAGTGTAGTGAAAGAGGTTGGCTTGAAAATCAGGTCCTTGCAGTTTACGAAAGTGTTGGCTGAACTAGGGAAACGGGCCACGAAGAAAATTCTATTAGATGAACAATTCCTTTTTGTCCATTTTAGGCTGCGTTGTGCCAAATGTGAAGTCCATCTCCTCATTCTGTTGAATTGCCCTTTACTCAGAAAGGCATGTAATTCTCTGGGCAGCTTAATGCCTTTTGCAACCTGTGCTGTTGCCTTGCATGGCTCTGAATTATTCAGCTGGTGGTACTACTTACTGAGCACACTGATGTTGCGATGGTCCACAGTAAAGCTCTAGTCTTACTCTTTGTAATGGTGTGCCTCTTGGCTCAGATTGTAACCTGAGGTTTTTCAGAACTGTTCAGTGTTGGCTTACTCTGCCTTCCTGCTGTGAGGAGGAGATTTATGTTTTTTTTCAAGGAAAGTGCAGTGAGAAAGGTGCTTAGCACCTTTGAAAAACTTCCCTTATTTCGTAGCTTCTAATGAAGGAAAAAATTAGAGTTTGGGGGACTGCAGGTTCAACTCCTTCACAGCTTTGAAGAGCCTTTAGGATTTCAGCAGTTTTAACTTGTCCCTTGGCATGCTGGGGAGGTTGGGATTGTGCTCGGCAGGTATTGCTTTTTCTGGATGCCAGAGCAGGATTTGTTACAGTCACCCGCCTCACCAAGCCTTCCTCTGTCAGTGCAGTGTTGCTGGCACTTGGGCTTAACAAGAATGAGTCGCATCCTGAGAATAAACCGAGGGTCTTCTGCCTGTGTTAGAACATCTTCATGAGTGTCACTGAGCAAACATGCATTACTTTTCTTTCATGCCTGTAAATCTTCACAAAAAATACAGTCCCTTTCCTCCTGGCAAGAGAAAAATGAAAGGAGTCTCAGGTTTTAAAAAATAAATGCATACAAGGGGATCACTTTCTAGTCACATGGGTGTGTATTTCCATGTTGCACAGATTTCACTGTCGTCCATCCTGAATTAAAAAAGACAACGGGAGACCTGCTAACGTGTTTTACTTCTTTCCTCAGTATTTCTGGCTTCTTGTGCTCTCGCGAGGTTTGGTTGGTATCGGTGAAGCAAGTTACTCCACTATTGCACCGACCATCATAGGAGACCTTTTCACCAAAAACACAAGGACCCTTATGCTGTCTGTTTTCTACTTTGCAATTCCTCTTGGCAGGTAAGTGACAGAATGCTTCTTTCGTCTGGTTTTGGCTTTTCTTTTAAAATAAGCTTATGCAGATCTTAAGTTGTTAATGATGATAGTTCTCCTGTCTTTGGTTGGAATGGTTTAGACAGGAAAATATTGTGAGCAGTGACTAATTAGTTGCAGGAACTGGATTCTTTTTCTATCCCTGTTACTGGTTCGTGTGTGACTTTCGGGAATCAGTGGGAAGGACTTTTTTGTTTTTTTACAGCAGTGGGGTGGGAATGGAATAAAAATATTTTAGCTGACTTTTTTTTATTAGCATTATTAAACTGTCATTTCGAATAATGCTATATTGGTTCTCTGAATCATTGCTTCGATTCATGTGAGGTCTAGGCCTTCTTTAGGCAATGTCTTTCAGGTTACTGTGAAATCAGGATCTCTTAAGATGCTGGGCTGAGTTTTCAAAAGTGAGCAAAAGGGTACCTGCTTCTACATGACAGTCTAAATATTGGAGGTTTCAAGAGGAGTATCCTGTATAACATACACAATTTGAAATTTTGACTTTAAAAAATATTTTTAGTTTAAGCTGAAATTCTGTCCAACCTTGAATTTGGCCAATCTGACTAAGTTTGGAAAATGTGGCTAAGCCAATCTTAGATGACTTGCTAGTTGCAATAGCAGCGGCCAGTCCATTTTAGTGCTATTACTACTGAAACAACAATTGGGAGAAATTGTGAAGTCTAGTGTAGACAGCAAGGCTGAAGAGAGGAACTGTAATGATTGTTCACACTCAGTCTTAACGAAGAGCAATGAAGGACAGCCAAGCCTATAGATGCCTGATGAAAGCAAGACAGACTCAGATTTGGAGTAGTTATTTCCTCTGGCACTTTCAGTTGAGTTCCCTTATCAGCCCAGTGCAGTATCTGATTGTTGGGACAGGAGGGAATCTGTTATTTTTTTTTAATTTTTTTTTTTTTTTTTTTTAAATAATGGCTGACCCTCTATTGTGAGGTTGTAGGCAGGGTAGGTTCGCATAGTTTATATACCTATTCCCAGAGCTGGACAATATCCTGTGCAAAAGTGGCATCGTGGGTTCATTTCCAGCAGGGAAAACATAGGCAGCAGTTTAATCCTCCCCAACTCAGGGAGAAACTTCTGGTTTAGGGTGGTGCATTTTACAAGTTAGAGCACTCATCCCTGAGATAAAACTCACAAACATCCTTTTGCTCTTGAGGAGAAAGAGATAGCCATGTCCTTAACTGGTGAAAAGAATATTTTCCCAAAAGGGCCAAGGATGCCAAGTGTTTTCCTAGTGAATTCAGTCAACTATGGCTAGCAAAAAATGACAAATATTCATCCTGTTGAGCCTGATTCTGGGATTTAATTATCTCCATATCCAACAGAGGTGTGGATCCATGGTTTGATCTTGGGGCCTGTCTCTGTAAAAAGCCCAGTTTTGGGGTGATTATAGATGGCAACCTCCAAAGCTTAGCCATCTGCTCAATAAAAGCATGTGATGGCTGGCAGCTACCCTGCAACAGTCCTGGCAATTTTTAGCCAGGGCAATCTCAGCAACAAATGCA
This sequence comes from Haliaeetus leucocephalus, assembly GCF_000737465.1. Lineage (NCBI taxonomy): Eukaryota > Metazoa > Chordata > Aves > Accipitriformes > Accipitridae > Haliaeetus > Haliaeetus leucocephalus. The sequence continues at coordinate 494,099 of NW_010972831.1, read as the reverse complement.
GGAGTTTCGAAAAAAGGATATTCACATCTGTTCAGTTCACGTTGAGAGAAGCGAGGCTAAGTTCACCTTTTTCTAGTCTCTTGTGAGCCACCTTTTGTTACCACAGTGTAATTCTCAGCATGTGGCTGAAAGTCCTCTTGCTCCTTTATCTTCAGAGGGGATTTCCAAGCTTCAGGTCTGATGTTCTCCCATCAGACTCTCTTGCATATTCTTCTTGGTTTTTCTTACAAGCTTATGGAAAATGGTCTCTTCATGGGTAATTAGAACCAAGTAGTATTAAATGACAAGAAAAAAAATTTGATGATGGAATATGGTGTGACCTTGAAGGGCACTTCTTAACTGAGAGCTTGAACATAAAATTGTTAAGTATTCATATTAGTGCACAGAAAGGCCTGATGCAGAAATTAAATTGGGAAATAAATTCTTTTTGAGGCTTTGTTTCCATCCACTGTAGATTGAAAGGCCAGCTATAAACTTGAGATCAGTGTCCAAATTTCCATCAGATTTGAGCATTCTTAGATCAACAGTGCTGGGAAGAGTTACATATTAGCTACCATCCGCTTCATCCACCCGTGTTTCTTCCTGCAGGAGAAGAGAGCCTAGGACACACAATTGATCATGCCTCTTTTTATCTTTAAGAACAGCTGTGATTGTGGTACTCTGTTAAAGCTCTGACTGACTCTCATCTTTGTATTCCTTGCAGTGGCTTGGGATACATCACTGGGTCAAGTGTGAAGCAGGTTGCTGGAGACTGGCACTGGGCGTTGCGGGTAAGCCACTCTTAATAACATCTTAATAACAGTTGCATCAGTTGATCACTGTTAGGAAGATTTCTATCATACGATTCCTCAACCTGTTGTTATATATAGAAGGTAAAGGATTGGAAATTACATCTATGGATATTAAGTGCATAGCAGATGTCTTCTCTAAGCAAATGGGAAAGGTATGTGATTTTAGCTCATTACACTTGTTTTTTTCCCTGCCTGGGAGCAAGAATTTTCCAATCACTTTATTATCAGTCAACCATGATTTCTTGATGGGGATGGGAAGACGAGGCATTGGCCTTAAATCAACTCCACAGTCTTTCAGTCCCCTGCTGTCAAGAAACTCCGAGAATGGCTTCCTGCTTTGAGGAAAAAACACTTTGTTCCAGTTTCCGCTTGTTTTTCTGCCCTGAGACAGTCGGTTTCCTTCTATTTTAACCTCTTGGGACCTTGATAAATGTGTTGAAAAGATAATACACTCCAATCACATATGCACAAACAGATCCTGCACACAAAGATGTCTTGAAAGAGCTGAGAGGAAGTGGCCCAGCAGAACTGTTTTCTGACCTTTGGCAATCTGGGTGGCATAAGCACCCGTGAGGTGCATTCTCTGGCCCTGGCACTTCATGAAGACAATGAATCTCATGAAGCTTAGGCCAACACCATTTATAACAGCAGGTGATGAAATACATGGGTTCCCATCTCAAGCAAATGTGCCCTTCTGTGACACAGACCATTCCCTCCCTGTCAGGCAAGGGTAAGCAAAACCAGGAAAATGACCGTGAACAGTTCATCTGCAGCTAGGAAAGTGGAGAGTAGTTTCCAGCTGTGAACCTGAAATGAAAAGTTTAATAGCCTACAGCTTCACGCCAAGAGGATGGCTACCTCATTCAGTAGCAGAAATACTTTAAGGGTAAAATTAACTTCTGAGCAGAGGCCAGCACAAGGAATCAGAAAACCCAAAGCTTGTCCTCTTGGTCAGTGGGTTTTAATGAGGTTGATACATTGGAGCGCTCTTGTGTTTCTCTCTGTAAAACCTGAATGATTAATTTGTGCAAAGAAATCCTCACTAGCATTTTTCTCTTCAGATGAAGTCTCCATAGTTATCCTGAGAAATCCAGGCTATCTGCAAGACTGTACCCCTTATGGGGTCATGATTTCCGCTATAAATGACACATTGATGCGTGATTCCCTGACTGTGCAAAATCGTGGGGCGTCTGACAAGCTGCGCACTTCTATGATGGTTGCTTTGGACAGCATTGCTCAGTTTTTGTAGTCAAACAGCACGTGTTGAAAGCTTCCAGACATCAGTGTAAAGCAGCCTCCATCCCTGTGGCAATTATTGTGCTCTTGCAAGATGTGAAAGATTCCCCTAGGTGATGCTTCCCTCTGTGATCTCCTGTGGTCTCCAAAGCCAGGAGAGGTCAGGAATAATCTATACTTCAGTGGGCTGAAGAAGACAGAAGGGCACGTTGGCAAGTGGCAGCTTTGTCTCTGGATCTAGCAGTAATGTTTCATTGGAGCATTACTGAGTATCAATGGATATTGTCCTGTTGGGGGATTAAGCCTTTAGATAAAAATCAAAGTGACTTTAAATTATATGGCCCTAGAAAATCCTAGCATTTCCATTTTTTTTTACCAGTGCTGTGTCTTGTGTTCAGTTGTAATAAGGATACTGTATCAGCCTTCATTTATCCCTGGATAAGGGATTTTCTTGACTTTCCAGCTCTGAAATATTTTTGCCTTCCCTTCCCTAGAAGAATTCTGGCTTTGTCGTCTTTGGACATGAAACACTGCTCTATGTGTAAAGGCCATTCTCAGGCTATTATTGGAAACTTTTTTTTTTTAACAGGAATTTATTTTTAAAATAGGATGTATAGAAGAGATGATAGTTCGGTGAAAATACATGTTTCTATTTTCTTAACGGAACTATTTTCCACTCTGACAATGACGGAATTTCAGTGTCAAAACAAGAATCATGTTTGTAGCTTGCAAAGCACTGTGGGATCTTTGTATTTTTGCCTAGTGATTGGGAGAAAGGATTGGAAACTGGGAAACCTAACCCTCAAATGTGTTGTTTTCCTATCTTCCAGCCTGAATTTTCAGTGTTTCTTGGTCTGTTGTACACTGAGGTAATCTGAGGAAGCTGCCCAAAAATGAGAAGCCATTGTGGGTTCGCTGGAAGAGGGATGCATGTCAAGCAAGGATTTTCAAAGCCAGCATGCTCCCTACATCCAGAAATCTTTCATCTGGCCTTCTTGCCTTTAAAAGGCTTCTGCACTCTCCCAGAAACTAGTTGGTCTCTTAGCCCAGCTGGGAGTAGGTTTCCAAAGAGTTAAACATCACTGAAGAACCATATTTAGATGAATCTTGGTACTTTAATAACACAAAGAAATGGACTGCCTTAATCAGAGTATTCTCAAAGCTGCGTGCTTCCAGAGTGAGATAAGAGAGTCCAGGGAATGACGGGGAGGAAGGAAAGGAACAGATGCCTCAGTGTGCTTACAGATCCTGGCTAGCTGTAAAGAATCGAGTTGCTGAAATGAAACTAATGTAATCTGCTTCTTAGTGACTAGTCCAAGCAAACCCTGCTGACTCCTGTGCTAATTCCCTGTTCCTTTCTTGCAGGTATCTCCACTCCTGGGAATGATAACAGGGACACTCATCTTGATATTTGTACCTGCTGCTAAAAGAGGAAATGTTGAACAACTTGGGGGACAGCTGAAGGCTCGGACCTCATGGCTAAGAGACATGAAAGCACTGATTAGAAAGTAAGAGCACTGTAGTAAAAAGCACGCTTTGCCTCTAATGCTTAATTGGAACATCCAATGGCCTGTTCTTCTTAGCACTGTGAGACTGGAAAGTGACAACTTGCAGGGAGTTGCAGGAAGCTTAGTCTGTGGACCTAGGAAAGAAAAGTTACATTTTCAGAAGTTATCGACTGCAGTGACAATGATGGATTCCAACTTTTGCTCTAACCTTTCCAAGATTGAGATCTAGGAAAGCATCTGCTTTGTTTGGCTCATACTTCAGACAAATCAAGGCTTTTGAAGTGTAGAAATTGCTGTGTTCCTCTATTAATTATTGTGCCACTGTTGTTCAGACACTTAGATCCTTTTTCTTCCTTGAAAGAGCTACTCCGCTGAGGGGAAAAAGAGAGTTAAATGACAGAGCAATTTAAGAGGAGAAAATACACAAAAGCTTGCACTACATGCCAAGTTTAACTATCTATGTTTATACAACCACATGTGACTGAATGCACAAGCACTGAATGTGTTTGGGTGCTTGTATATGTGCATAAAAGATCGCATGCTCACAAGTGTTTAAGCAGCTGTACTTGCTTCCAGAAAGCTTGCCTGTGAATGTGCAAATACTTGCACTTGTGAACTCAGTGTTACATTGGAATTCTGATGGGAAATTTGTGGTGTCCTTCATTTCTAGAACTGCTGGCTAGAATGCCTTCTTGGTATTGTCATCCAGTATCAAAGGACTATGAAAATTGATGATGGTTAATTTATCGATATTTCTATATTACTTATTTTGGTAGTTTACTCAAGTAGTAATCATATGGTGGCATGGACAGGGAGGGAGAAGTGAAACTTGTCATCCAGATTAACAGATGGTATTACAGTGAAAGCCCTGTAGATTGCACATCATGTCTTAGTGACTAAGTACGGATTGTCTTCTGAAATGATCCTATGAAAAATGGTCTCTATGAAGCACCTCTGAAGAAATAAGTACATTATTATCAATGGAGCATCATGTATGAAGAAATATTCCATGCCTCTTATTCTCCATTGCTTTGTACCTTGTATTGTCTCTGCCCTTTGGCAAAGGGAGGTGGCTGGTATGGGGAAAGCACTGGTTCCTGTCCTGGGGCTCCTGCTTTTTCACTTCTCCCACTAAACCTTCTCTTGGTTTTGCCTCTTGCGTCTCCACAGCCGCAGCTACGTGTTCTCATCGTTGGCCACCTCAGCTGTCTCCTTTGCCACAGGGGCGCTTGGCATGTGGATCCCTCTCTACCTTCACAGAGCACAGGTCGTGCAGAAGACAGCAGAGACCTGCAACTCACAGCCCTGCAGCACCAAAGATAGGTGAGATTCATACTCTGCTGATTTAAAGAGGGGGAAAAGGGGGTGGAGGCTTATTTACCAGAGGAAACAGGCAAGTCCCACAGAGTCAAGTTACTAGAATGTCTGTAATTTCCTCTAGGTCTTTGCAACAATGATAGGAAATGCTGGGATTGTAAACTAGGTTTTATTTCTCTTCTTCATTGCATGAAGTCAAACTGAGGGAGAAGCAATGACCTCAGCACTGTCTTAGTTCCCAGGCTATGGTGTAGAAGTAGAAAAGAGACTTTTGCCTTTGCCTTAGAGGATGTTTGGAGAGCTGAGAATTTGGTTTCTTAAGACCCATACTTATCTGTGATAGCAGCAGAATAAGCTGGCAGGTTGGGTAGCCACAGTGGTGGCTATAATTCAGAGGTTGGACTGGTTCCCCTAAAGGCTGCAGGGACTAACACTGAAGACTTTTGTTTCTGCATGAGAGAGGACTTCACTGTGTTTCATTGCTCTATATACTACTGTGTATGCTGAGTTTTGCTGAAGAATGGTGCAGAGATCTGGGACACTTTGGTCTGGAGTGCTTGATGTTATACAGTGGTTTGGTTTTTCAGTCCCAGTTATATAATATCACTTGCAGCACATAAGCTATGAAAAATAATTCATTGCTTTGTGCTTTACCGTGATGGCACAAAACATAAAATGCTAAAAAAGCATTTCTCCAGGTGAATAAAAGATAAGAAAAACTGCCTTTTGTCAGCTTTTTAGCTTGTGAGGGGAAAAATAACATTAGGAAAACCTTCTTGCTCTAGCTGACACAATCCCATCTCAAGTAAACTACTTAGTGGTTTGGAGTACCATCAACTAGAGAGCCCAGCAGGCAGTCTCAGTCTATTCTGCAAAAATGCAGTGAGCAGAAAATACAGCTCCAGTCTGAGTGCCCATCTGCTGTTTACAAAGAGAAGTTTTCCACTCCTGGATGACACCTATATTTTGAGCTGCCCTGAAGCTACTGTGGTGTAGCTGCCAAAGCCTCTGTAATACAAGTCCTGCACACACAATATGGAGAATCCTTGACAGCTCCTGGCTCTTTAAATTTAAATTAACACATTTCAAATGTTTAACCTAACAGCAAAAGAAGGCTTTTTTGAAGTGGTCTGAAAGGAGTTAGAAGGTCGAAGTATGTTGAAAGTCACTGGTAGAGTCTTGTTAGGTTTCGTTTCCCTTAAGCTTCCTAGTGCCTGTTCTGTCCATGATTTCCCCTTTCATGATCAATGTGCAGGTTTAATTAGTTTTGTGCATACATAATTAGCTGTACAATGCACTTCACGGGAAGCTCAGTTCCACACAAAGAAGCAGTATGAGGCCTTTGCACCTCTTTCCATGTTGATCAATGCCTGTGTACAAGGCTGAATTTGATATGCTGTGTTTTTCTTAATTGCAGGGGAAGAGTGCTAGAATCACAAGTACTCAGTGGGGGAGCTCATTTGTGTTATTTGAAATTTGCAAAGCCAATGTGCAGATTTCCATTAGTCAGTTTACCCTAATAATTTGTTCAAAGACCATGCCCATTTTTTGGAAAAACTCCAAAAAAACCCCTGTCTCTTTTTTTTTTCTTTTTTTTTTTTTTTTTTAATAGCTTGATCTTCGGAGCAATCACATGCTTCACTGGTTTCCTGGGTGTAATCACAGGGGCAGGGGCAACCAAATGGTGCCGGTTAAAAACCCAGCGAGCTGATCCTCTTGTCTGTGCTGTTGGCATGCTAGGATCAGCCATCTTCATCTGTCTGATCTTCGTTGCTGCCAAGAGCAGCATTGTGGGAGCCTATGTAAGTATAATCCTTTGCATACACCAGTCTCACTCTTACTGTCTCTACCAAACTCCTTAGAAGATTGTGAGATGTTGGTCTTGCTTTTCTGCTTCTGAATGTCCTTCATTTTGCCCCCTTGGCATTTTGGCACTATCTAGATGTGCCTGGAGGGAAAATGGTATCTCAGCTGCTTATCCCTGCTTACTAACTGTCGTCAGGATTCAGAGCTGGGGAGTTAGCACATGCATGGAAACCCACAGTTCCCTGCCTTTGGGTTGTTCTATCTGTACCTCTATCCATACCTCTATTGCTCTTGCCTCATGTCTTGGTACAGGAAAATTGGCTGCTTCCCTTGCAATAAGGATATTGTAGCTGCAGTGGTACCGAATTATAATTACAGTATAATTTGTCTGTGGGCATGTGTTTGGCTACCTATGAGTACCATTAATTTCCATAACTAGGTAGCTTGCTGCAGACCAATATTAATTACCATGTAATTTCAATTTGTTGTTATCTGTATTGCCATAGCACCTGGAAGTCCTAGTCATAGTCCAGGAACCCACAATACTTGATGCTGCACAAATGCAGATTAGAATACGGCTCCTCCCTGTATGTTTGTAATTGAAGTATGTAAAAAGACATCAGATAGATCCAGACAAATAGACTGAAGGGAAAAGGAAAAACTCAAGTATAATCATCTAGCCTCAGGCTAGAATCTTGCTTTCAGTAGAGAGTAGAAATCCAGTACACTGAAGAGGTCTCAGGTTCCTTTTCAATGTAATAGAGAGAAGCCTGGGACCTGGGAGTTTTTGAAGGGAAGGCATGAGGTGGTTGGAGTAGAGGGATAATTTCTGAAAGTCCACCCTTTGCTTCCACACAGCAGTGCACGCTCCACACAGCAAGGAGAGTTCATATACAGTTAACCAACCAACCAACCAATCTATGGCGGTTCCTCGTTCCTCTATATTTCTAGCACTAGCCTAGTCATGGTTGTTTTCTGAGTATTTCAATAGCTGTCATCGTTATGGGGACACACAGGAAGAAAGAGTGAAAGTTTAAAAACATTAAGACAGAACCTAGAATGCCTACTCTGGCTATCTAGAAAGTGTCAGAAGGAGATTCAGTCTTCTGGTTTGTGGCATGGTCTAGAACTAACCTTAGATTCAGCAGAAAAATGATCACCTCAGACAACCAGCAAGAGGGTGTTACTGGTTGGCGAAGCATTAACCCTCCTGTCATTGTCAGCCATCTCCGAGTGAAGAGACCTGTCACATCCCTCCACCTGCCCCTCCCCTCCACCTCTTTGGGCAGCCAGACCTGTGATTTTCTCCTGTCTCAGACCTGATGACAGACAGACATGTTCATTTGTGCTGTTTAGTCTCTTTATACGGAAAGTCCTCCCTTTCTAAGCTGGAAATACTGTTTTCAAAAATTTTGCAACAAATGGTGGTTATTGGTCTCATTTTCATCTTTTTTTCCTTAGGTTTTTTGGTTTGTTTTTTTTAATAGCCATATGACTATTCTGCATTATGTAAATATGTAAATATAGATGGTATTATTTAACCAGTCTTTGAAACAATTTATTTTGTTATGCATGAGCAGTAAATCTGATAAAGAGTCAATGATTTGCAAAGTAAGTTATATCTGCATATGGAGGGGGTACGAAGAATATAAGCCTATTTGCTGATGCTGTTAGGCTGAAGCATATATTTGTTGCAGGTAACACTGCCTCTCCGTAGCCCTAAATACACTCTCTCTGCTGCTGTGAACCTGATGCATAGGAAGCAGATTAAGAGTCCAGTTAATGTGCCAACTGGGGAATCAGAGATCTGACCTCTCTTTATAGATTCCACATGTGACAGTGGGCAAGTTGTTTAACTTTGTTTTGCCTCTGCAAAAATGAAGATTCTTAACTTACAAAGGGTCAGGGTAGCTTAGATCATTAGTGTTTGTAAATGACTTGGAGTTCGATGATCTGTGGCCAGGCCATCCACTATAAATTAATATAAACAGAAAACAGTGACACAACATCTGTTGCCGTTGCTGTTCCGTGTTACAGGTGCTAACCCAACTGAGAGAACAGGTCTGTGTTGGAGCTACCAATGTCTCATAACACAAGGTATTATCATGGTGGTGCTATATATCAGCTGAATTGACTTTTCAAGGCAAATTTCAAACACGAGCCCTTGTTTTTCCATGCCATTCAATGCTATTGCAATCTTACAGACTTCCAGAGTGTCTAATTCCCTTGTATTTCACTAGGAGACCTGTCTTGCAAGGTTGCATGGCGGAGCAGTTTCTCATTACTCTCTGTTTTAACTCTCATTGGTCCCAAATGAAGGAGAGACTGTTCTCTGACTCTGGAGTTGGAACACCTAGATATAGTGGACAGCATGATGGACTAGGTTACCTTCCTTATCTCAAAATCCATGGTAATAGCTTGTTCTGGAAAGAATGTGGTAAAATTTATGGGTGGTTTTTCTCATCTCTCATAGCTTCCTTGACAGCTGTCTCCTGGCTCTCATCCTGAAACAGCATCCTTGAGTTCTGTATGACTGTGAAAGGCAAGAGCAATGTTCTGGTCTGTTCCTCAACAGGGTGGTATTTGCAGACCTTCTGTGCTGTGACTGTCCTTAGCCCTCTCTCAGTGATCACACCATGCTAAAATTGGTTACTGGTTTTGGACCCCCCCATTGGCTCAGAGCCTTGAAATTATCGCTTGCAAGCATTTAGATGGGTCCCCATGAGATGGTGTTCTCTCACACTGAGCTGTGTTGCCGTCAGATCTCCACCTCCCTCCCTGCTCTAGTTATTAGTCGTGAGTTTTTAATGTCAACTGATACTGGCATGAGCTTAAATGAAGCGTTCAGCACTCCAGCAAGAATCAGCAGAGCCCTTGCTTTTTAATTTCTTGGCTTTTGGGGTTTTGTGTTTTGGGGTTTTTTTGAAAAGACCTGCATATCCATTAGCGTGATCACGTTGTCCCTTACAAGCTGTCAACTGTCTGCTCTCTTCTTCCCCTGAACATGCGTACTTTTTCTCCCCTGCTCAGTCCTGTCTTGCAGGTGGTTTTGGTCCCTGAGGACAGCTGCTATTCCAGTTCTGTAGCAGCCAGTCCTACCTGGAGAAGGCAGACAAATTTATTTTTTCCATCCAATCTTTACATACTAATCCAGTGAATTATTGGCAGTGGTAGAAGTGGCTGGAAAGGTGGAATAAAACAGCATTCTATATCACTTAGCTGCCCAGACACTTGTATTTCTATCTTTTACTGTCTTGCTTGGCTGTATAGTCCAATCAGTTTTGACTCTGGTTTCCTTGCAGCATGTGGATTTGTGCGTTGTAGTCCAGTGCCTTTTAGGTGCCACTCTTTCTGAAATATGTACTCTTTGAAATGCTGGTTTTCAAACCTGTCTCTTGAAACCCATTGGCTGTATGGCATCATTGTATCACACTACTCAGACATTTCAACAGCAGATTTTACACTAGCTTAAATCTCCAAATGACTGGAGAAGAGGGGCTTTGCTTTGCCTTCCTTTTGACACTGTTCCAAGTTATTGTTGTACCTCAATTCCAACATCTATTTCAATTCCTCAAAGACATTTTATGATCTTGCAGAAACAGCAAATCCCAGGGTAAAACTTTGCCATAGAACTTTTACAACACCCCAGTCTCAACTCCAGGGACTTCCTGTTGACATGATGTTGGTGACTTACCCACTTTTGAGGCATCGATGTTGCCCAACACTGAGATGGCGTTAGACTTGCTTCACATTCAAGAGTACATGTGGGAGTCTTACCCACCATTTCAGAGAGAAATACAAACAATGAAGATGTAGACAGGTATGCTCTTTGCAAATAGCCATGGAAGGAGTTTATAACTTGCTTAGATCTTGCTGGGAGAGCTGCTGGTGTGACCACTCTGAAACCTACTTTATTTATAATTTTTTGGTAATCAGAATTTTCTAACTGATCACATAAACAGAAAGACTTGAGGGGAACATAACTTCTATCGACTCATCACAGATGAGCAGCGGGACACCAAATGGAGATGGTGAGATATTATGCAACACAGCTGGATTCAGAAGAGGATATATCTGTAGAGCTGAAACCTCAGTGCAAAATGAGGCTTCCAATACTGTGTGAGGAGCCAAAACTGTGACCATTTCAGGAGCTATTGATCTGTTCTGGAGCCTGCCCTATTTGCAGTAAGCATCCCTAGAGTCTCTCCCCAGCAGAAATGCCACATATCCTCATATGCCCTTCGCAGCGGATGAACTCATTGTTATAAATCCCTATTAGCAGCTGAAGGACAGACTTTTTTTGTCAGTATCTTTTGTCCTACTTTTTTGATCTTGTTCCTCGTTTCCTTTTACCGGTATCCACATATTAAGCACGTATTTCATGGAAACCTATTGGGTGAAATACACATTCAACAATTCAAAGCTGGTGCGCTCTGAAGTTTGTAGCATTTCAGGGATTTATTTGTAGGACTCGTGCTGAATTCCTGCAGAAGGGGACAAGTTTTACTTGCTGCTTGTAACAATTCATATGTGTATTATGTGTATGTAATTCATACAACCTTAAGGCAAGCAGTTGCCTGTTCGCAATACTGTATAAACAGGCAGGGCATGTTAATGCCGTATTCAGAAGTGTGATTACATCTTTCCCAAGCTCAATTTAATCTATCCAGCCACAGAACCCCAGCAACAGCAGCTGCAAAGCTGCAGTAGGACAGATTTCAGAGCAGGTCCTGAGAGCCCACCTGGGGCTCTGGTATGCCCTTGCTACATGACACATGGCTTCAACTGCTGTCAGCACCTTGATTCATTGGGTCCGCGTTTCTTAGCTTGGCAGTTGTCATTTCCAGTGAGAGCCAAGTTCAGGGCAGACCAGTGCACAGTGGGAAAATGGAAAGAGGAGGTTTCCTAGCTGGCCAGCTGGGCCATAATGTCTGGCTCGGACACCATCATAGAGGAAGCAGAACCAGTCACAAAAAGAAGGGATAGGGAGGGAGAACTTGTGGGAAACAAAGATGATTTTAGAAACAAATAGAGGAAGCTTTCTGTAGGTCAATGCGTACGACATGCTAAATAAAGCAAACTATTCCTGGCAGTGAGTGACATGATGGTCTGAGGGGTTTAGGCAATCTCAACCGGTGTGTGGGAAAGACAATTGCGGTGGTCGCATCATGCCATAGCTGCCAATCTTGCAGTTCCTCCTCCCATCCCAAACTGCCCCTGTGTAAGCAACGGGGACCGGGGCAGTGGCCGCGACTGTCAGCCCGTTAAAGCTCACAAGAACACCACAAAATGACATCCATCCGAATGTTTCCTCAGAGCAAAGCGTACTGTGTATTTCTTGCCAGCTTTGTTTCATTAATGAACTGCAGCCTATTCAACATAACAAAAACTGAACATAAGGCAATTAAAAAGGGAATCTTGAATTACCAGAATCTAAATCTCCATGCCTGTTATCCCCAGCTACCAACAGGGATTACAGAAGTAATGTTTTCTCTCTAGATGCCACAAAAAGAAATGGGTTAGCTGGGCAAAAAGCAACCTTTTGCGGGGGGGGTTAACGGAGTTTTGCTTGCAGCCTTACTGGTGGGAAATGGGAGACCTGTTTTTTCCAATTCTGGTTATTTAAGTAGCTTTTCGTCTATGTGTTCTGGTCTTCATAATACACAAAGGAAGAGGGAAATGTGTGTGTGGAAGATTTTCTATCCTTTTTTTTTCATCCTGTTGAACCTACATTTCTTTGCTAAATTGTTAACATACAGTATAAAAGCAATTGAAATATGAATAAAAATCTTTTTGATGGAGACAGTGTTCCTCTTGAAGCCATGTCACACTTGCTCCATTGGACTCAGTTTGATGAACATGTAGTGATGAGGCCAGGTTAAACTTGTTTCTCCTCTTGATCATTTCCAGTTCTTCAACTGCTATAACTGTTTGTAGAACCATTTAGTGAACCGCACCAGAGAAATTATTTGGGTTAAAAATAAGCAAAACAAGCCTGTCTTCCCCTACTTCCCCCCAACAAAAGATTCTTTGCCCCATCTCAGTTTCCTGCTCTGAATCCTTGCTTGGCCCCAATGTACCAGCACAGCTGAGAAGGCAGTATGAGATGGGAGTAAGTGAGGAGGGAGTGCCAGAGGTGGAAAGGATATGTGGTGGCTGTTCATACCACACCACCACAAAAAGAAGCTCTCATCCCACTACATACACAGGGCTTTTAATGTATCTTGTTGACCATCTCCACAAAGTCAAGACTAAGATTTCACCGTAAGACACTGTTGTTGCAAACCCCATGCTTAAGTCCTGTCTTGACCGTATGTAGATATTACTAATGTAATGCCTGGGTTGTTATAGTGCCTAGACCTATGCCCCGCTCAAAAAGGACAGCAGTATGCTATCGGGGAGGGATCTTGCACATAGTGGGTAGAGAACCTCATCTGGTTTGCTGCAGTGCTTAACACGTAACTTGATTCCTAGTGATGAAAATGACTGTTTTGGGGAGTTATGGCCTTCTTGCCTTTTCTAACTGGCTTTTTGGAACAGAATGATGCAAGTATGGAAGCTCAGGGCTGTCTCTTCTTGCTGGTTTCTCATGTTCTTCTGTAACCAAATGTGTCAGCCTTCTCTTTAGCTGCTCTGTAGATCATAAACAGTTTACACTAATGCAGTTGCAGGCCAACCCTCTAGAGCTCTCATAAAAGTATATAAATGGTTTTCTAATATTCAGGATAAACCACAACAGTAACAAGGAGTGTGTTGTGTAGGTTTGAGACAAATAAGCAACAAAGGAAAGTTTGTGACAGGTTATTTTTCCTTTGAATGTCGAATGAATAAATATTCTCCTTTTTGTGTGTTTTGTTACAACAGATTTGCATTTTTATCGGAGAAACTCTTCTGTTTTCAAACTGGGCTATCACAGCAGACATACTAATGGTGAGTGTACTTTGGAGCAGCATCTTTCTTTTCTGGTGGCCAGAGCAGTTTGTCAGCTTGCAAGAACAACCTGAAGTTCACAATTTCTTCCAAATGCCTAGCCTCTACTTCAGCCTATTCTTTTTTTTTTTTTTTTTTACTTTGCTGAAAAGGAAAGTGAGAGAGAGAGAGAAAAAAAAAAAGATTCCTCTTGTCCTTTGTTCTGAGCACTAGGGAGCGGAGATGTCCAGAAAGGGCACCATTACTGAATTCAAATAGTTTCCCCAAATTTTAAGTATTAGCACAAAACCTCACATGCAATGAAATCAGCCAACATTTCCTAATAGTCAGCACATTAGTGGATTTTGTTATCAATAACTCAGCTTTGTTCTGCAATAGGAAATCCTTCCCTCCCTCCCTCCTCTGACCACAAAGGCAGCCATCTACCTCTCTCTTTGGCTGAACTCCAGCAAACCTACCATTCAACACATACACAATAGAAAACCACCTCTGGGAGAGGAGAGAGGAAAAGAAAGTATAAAGAATTTTTGGACTATGTCCACCTTGTCCAAGAGGAAGCTGTCAGGGACTTTTCACCTTATGTCCTTCATTTTCTATTCTTTCTCCACTGTAGAGCTTTTTAAGTCTTTCAAATCAGCAAGCTGACCTCAGCAACTAGATTTTCATATGAAATAATCTGGACATTTGTTAGAGAGCCTTGCATGTTTTTTAGATGCTTCCATCAGAGATGTACAGAGCTTATGAAAGATACTGTATGTTGAAGTCCCATTGTGAGCAAGGTTACTTGTTGCTTATTGTATGAAAAAGAAACTAAGGCACAGAACCATTATGGGACTTGCCCGAGGTCTTTTGGCAGCTTGTTGGCAGAACTAAAAATATAATTGGTCTGGCATCAGTAGAAAACTCCCTTGACTTGTATTGCTTGTGCAAACATCAACGAGAAAATAATCTGGCTCAATATTCCTAGATGTAAAGATAATGGTGTTGATATATTGATTCAGCAAAGAACTTCAAGCTTCTGCTTAAGTTCTGTTTATGATTTAAGTTCAAGGTTGTGTTTATTTTTTAAGATAGCTCTGTAGTTGCCGTAACTGCATTGCCTGATGAACTTTCAATCTTTAACTCATTTGTGCAGAGAACGCTTTGGGAGGTGGGGTGGTTAATTCCACTTCTCTCAGATATGAATAAAGCACAGAGAAACAAAGGTTATCAGTGTACTTCGGTAGCATTAGATAGCTTTTAATTACCGAGGTTCATTCCTCCTACCAGTTTAGCTTTAGTGTGATAAGCTCTGCAGGTGCTGAACAGGTGGTTACACTGCACTTACATGCATTTTGCAGCTTGTACTGAGTTCAAGGGTGCCGTGGCCGTTCGTTTAGTGGTATCTCAACACTTTGACAGATGTGCAGTCTACAGACAGCTGTGTTGAGGAAGAAATTATAGTACAATATTTGTAGTTGCTCGTTACTGCCTCCTGCCAGAGCTTCCTGTCGCATCCTGCCTTTGGCTGTGATGTTCCCAAGTGCTCCCAACTCTCTCTGGTCAGAATTAGCTGATGGGCTTAAATAGCAGATCTTTTATATCCTCACTAGCATTGGCTGAAACAGGTAAGAGCTTGGCCGTGGAGCACATCTGCAGTGAACAGCAGTGACTCTCAAAGAGCAGCTGAGGTAGTCATCTCTGCTGCCAACACAATGCAGCTGGAGGGAGGGTATTTGCTGGACATGGTCAAGGTCCTTCAGAAAATCTGTGCGAGAGAGAGAGCTGAAGCTTGACATACTCAAGCTAACCCCAAAAGACGTTTTTCAACCCAACTACTTAGTTATATCAAGTGTACTAAGGATGCCATCATTGTCCCATTTCAATTACTGAGATTTTTTGTGTTGATTTCAATGTGACTTAAGTATCCTGTAGATTTTTAATAGCTTTTGTAGGGTTTGCCATCTGTATTACCAGCATCCTATAGTCAGTTGCATTTTGTAGGGATGCATTTGCAGTTATTCACGTTGCTTTAGTGCAAAAGAACTCCATAAGAAATGATTGGAAACATTTGGAAATAATTTCTTAGTTCCAATTTCCAAAACATGGGAAAGAAACGAAAGCCATGTTAAAAATTGGATTTTGTAATTGATGCCAACTCTTAAGCTAGCTGTTTTCTTGTCTGTTTAGAAAAATGAACTGAGTGTCATATATAATGCCCAGCTTAATGTATTATCAGCACAAGTAGACTTGTAAAAGTGCTGTACAAATAAATGTAAACATCCACTTGGATCAATGCAAGTCTATCAACAGATGGTCTGAGGTGCATTCATGTTACACAAGGGGTTTGAGAGGATGTTTAGTCAGACAATAGGTGAGAGACAGGGCTATAACCATGTTTGACAGACAGCTTTATAAGAAGTCCTAACCAGAGAAAGGTGTGGATAAGCTTTAGCGAGATGCACTTTACATGTTTGGCAAATTAATTTCTACTGATTACTATTTATTTGGTGTAATCAGAAGTGTGTCTGTTCTTGCCTGAGGCTGGTAAGGAGTTTAAAAGCATTATTAGAGTAAGCTTAACAACACTTTCATCATATACATAAATATTATCCTGTTTTCATGGATAAAAAGCTCTCAAATCTGGCTAAACACTATTCCTACTGATTTCATTATGCCAGAAGTGAGGCTTTTTGGAAACTACTTCCCAAATGATTTATCATAGCTCTTCCAAGATTTACAGATCTCATGGCTGCCTAAGAGCCCTATCAGGCAAGTTGGTAAGCATTTTCAGAGGTTTTGCAAGTTTAATTTCTTTGGCAAAACAAGGATGTTTGCTTATTATCTTCAAATTTAATTGTTGGCTCTTCATAGCTTCGTGCTTCCATTGCATCTACTGTTCTTGCCAGTGTAACGGTCGGTGTGCAGCTCCTCAAATTGTCTGCAGTAAAAGGTGCTGAGTGCTAGGTTTGATAAACTGTCAGCACTGCAGAATGTACTGCACTGCCTGAGATTTTGAAAGGCTGATATTTTTTCCAAATGCAAATTTGTACAAAACAGGCCTTATTCTCCTGAGCACAACTCCAAATCTCCTCCCAAGCACATGCTCAGATGGTGCTTAGGGAAGAGGGGAATGTTTCTGATGGAGCATGCTAATTATGAAACAGATTTTATCAGCCATCTTTGCAAATTGGCCTCAAAATTACCAGAACCCCAAAGCAGCATTAAAACTGCCTTGTAACAGCAGTAATGAATGAGCTTCAGTGCAGCAGGCAAGTGTGTAACGTTCTGAGACATGCTGAGTGCTTGGGACTTTGTGGAATCTGGTCCTAATAGTGGGGGTTTTCCTCCATAGCATATCTCACTCAGAAATAAAGATGTTGGACAGAGGCTTGGTGGCATTTCTGTGTAAGAGCCAGCAGGAAATTTAAAGGGCCTCAGCTATTGTGATCACAGTCTGTTTAGGTCTTTGCTGAGAAAAGCCATCCTCCAGTTAATGCAGAGTCATGACAGTCATGCAAAAAAATGCTCTGCATATTTCTTTTTTCTTTTAAAACATTAGTTCTTTTTAAATGGTCATGAGCTGCCTTGGAGGAGCTGCTTTAATGTTTTGCTGTAGAGTCAAAGTCTTTTAGGCTTGAAACAGTCATAGACTGGTGCTCAGCTGTGCTATAGGCATGGAGGAATGTTGCTTTTGTTCTGATTAGGTTCCTTACGAATAAAAAACAATTATTTATGTAGTATAAAATACTGCCTTATTTTTACAGCCGAAGATAAACAGTGTTTCTGGAAGTTCTCATTGTTGCTTGTCTCAGTGTGCCTGCACACATCAGTAATCTGAGTGCTGTGGTTTAGATTTAAGGCAGGGTGAGGAGTGCCTTTGAATGAAGGTACACAGCCCACTTCAAACAGTTGAGCACAGCCCCGACCAGGAAGGATGGGCCAAGGGGCATCTCGGCAGTTCTGTGGGCCAAGGGCTGCAGATGGATGTGTACTGCTCCATGTTGTGCTGTCATCTGGAGACCAGGTCAGCCACCTTTTACTTCATTTAAAAGTGTTTTTTTTTAGACAGCGTCCGCCTAGGTCGAGTGAAGGGTCTCTCTGAGGCTGGTTTCTCTGGATCACAGCCTTTGCCTCTTCCAAGCAGTAGTTACAGCAGGGACACCTGGACTATTTCCAGGCTCTGTCAGTGGCTAGAACAGGGTTAGCACGTGTTTTCTTTGCCTTTGGTGCTGAAAGAGGCCAATATGCATTGTCGTGAAGATTACTGTCTGACCCAGAAAGGGTAGCAAAGTGTTTTAGAGTTTTCTGTCAAAGATTAGACATAAACATCAGAACTTACCTCTTTGGCACATGCTCTTTTACTGGGAGAAGGGTGATCTCTCCTTGGCTTTCCTGGTTAATTTATAGCAGACCAACTCATTCTGCTGGTTTCGCTACAGGAAGGGGATGTCAGCAGTAAACCATGGCCTTTCTGAACCTCTATTTAAAGAGCAGAGGTTTGCCAAAGCTGCTTGGTCAGCCCTCCTGCCCATCCTCTGTGCTGTGCTGTGTTCTGCCTCTGAACCTGGAGTCAGAGATGAGCCAGGACGATCCCACGGACTTCCACCCCGGCTGCTGTGGCTCTCCCACCTCCAGTTTCTGTGGGATGTTCAAACCAGACCATGTATGGTTTGAATTTAGGTCTATTTTAGTATCAAAATGGCCATTTAAAGCTGTAATTTACTGCTGTCTTCCTAGAACAGTAGATAATGTTTGCTCCCAACTACTTCCTTTCCATCAGAATAAAATGCTTTTCAAGTAGGGATAGGGTGGAGTATTTTTTGGTGTTTTGGAGATGCTGGTTTAAGCCTTTTTTTCTTTCAATATCTTCTTAGAGGAGAGAGGAAAAATCTCATGTTCATTTGCTTGCCACATGTTGGGTTTTTGGTTTGGGGGATGGGGGTGTTTGTCACTTGAATTCCAGACTAAATTTACCAAGTTTTGGCACTTTATAGTGCCAAACCATATTGATGATTTCAACCATCAATAACTTCTTTAGCTAGGCAAACTGAAAACTTGCTGGAAATTTTATTGCTACTTGCAAAACTATATGTATGCATAATACAGATATACATGCAAAATTATGTCTTCATATATGTGTGTGTATTCATGTGTATAAATACATATATATGTACACACACATATGATGCAGGTATCATTCAAATTTCTTTCTCCAGTTGGCACCAATTCACTGCCGCTCCCTGAAAATGATAAGTTTTTAATAAATTTGCCACTTCCTTTGTCATTTTGCTGAGAAAATGGATAGAACATAGAGTCAGGCAGACTTTCTTCCCCAGATTTGTTAACATAAACCTTATAGAAAGAAAAATATTTTAATGTAAGTTTAAAATTCCCATTTCACAGATATACACAACTCTGGACTCTTGGGTTAGGTGGAATTTGACTTTATATTCTCAGATGCCCTTTCTCAAACGGCTCTTGCAGAATGCTTCTCCATTGCACCTGTGTGAACTAGGGCCAGGTGGGAAGAAGAACAATCCCCCTTTTTTTTTTTTTTTTTTTTTTTCCTTCTGTCTGATCTATCCAGGTTGCACCCATTACCCTGCATCTTTGGGGAATGGTAATGAATTGTGTGGCTCTCCTACGGTTTTACAGTGTGACCTTCAGTATGTTTCTGTGTCTCTAATAAAGTCTAGACCTTATTTTCCTCTTGGGATTTCCGTGAGCCTTCAAGTCTGATTTGAGCTCCTGGATGCAAAAGGAGGACACTGTCTAACAGCTGCAGCCAGGTGGCTGCTGTGGATCTGATCAGCTTTTGGTTTTCTGTTGCACAACAGGAGTTTAACAGGGTACCCATTTAATATGTGGCATCAAAGTGCATTAGCAGTGTGCATTTGCAGCTTTGTCAAACCAGTAATGAAAGAACTGGCAGGTCATTCTGAAAGCACGTGGTAAAACCCTAAGGAGAAGCATTTAACCTAATTTTACCCACCGTTCCTAATTGTCTCTGCCTGGAATGAGATGATCATTATAAACAGGCATCAGTTTCTTCTAGTGTGGATTTTCTCAGTGCTGTTTCTTTTCTTTCCTTTTTTAATGGCTAACTCGTTCCACTACAGACAGGGCAACTCTCCTTCCCTAAGAGGAAGTGTTAAAGCACTGAAGCAGTGCTTCAGATCCTGTGCCCTGAGATATGTCACTGTTGAGCAGTGAGTTCTCTCTACCTCAGTCAGCTAAGGTAAATTGATCTCTGTGTATCTCTACCTGGGGATGTGCCAGTCCTGAAATGTCTCATTTAATTAATAAATGACTTCAGGAAAGGATTGCAAGAATAAGTTGAAGTCTGGGAAGGCATGCCTTCTAAAGAAAGACTAAAGGCAGCCCATCAGAGAGAAAGGGGACAAGTAAAAGGGATCATGGTCTACAAAGAGCTAAACAAGAGAGTCATTTCTGGCAAGGTAGATAGCTCTTCAGAGCAACAGAAAAAGGCAGAACAAGATTCAGTGCTCAGAAGTGGAAACAAAGCTCACTTGGATTTAGAGACCTATTGAATTCCTCATTACTTACAGCCTTTAAATCAAGACAGGATCAATTTATAAACCAGGATATGTGGACTTGATGCAGATGTTCTTTGCCAGCTTCTTTCACAAGTTTTATGCAAGAGACAACTACTTTTTTCTGTTCCTGAAAGTGTGTTATAAAATTAAGGTCATTCCACAGGATGGGGTTTGTTTGTTGGTTTTTTTCTTTTTTTAATCTTTCATCCCCTTCCATGGTTAGGGCTCTGTTTTGTGTGAGCTCTGGTCCCTTAGTGGGGAAGTAATTTGTGTTTTCCACTGATCTTGTGTAGTCAGACTGATTCTGCATGACCTGGCCAAGGGCGTCATGTCATATTAGAGGAGTGGAGACCAAACTACAATATCTTGGCTATGGAAAATTTTCCTAATGTGTCTTTGTCACTTTTCACAAGTGGAATCGCAGATTTTTGAGAAAAATCTAAAGTGGCTCAAGATGGAGCGGGAGGGGAGAATGTGTGTCCTTTCATACTGATGTGAATTGCTTATGATTTAGGAAATAAAATGAGACCTTTATTAGGGAAAAAACACAATATCCCACATTACAGCAAAGTCCTTGTTTGGGGAAGGCTGGTGGTGCTGAGCAGGTTATGTGCTGCAGGCAACCTCGAACTTCACTCTCCCCATCAGTGAAGCAAAATACAGGCTGAGGAGCAATAGCAAAGTGTCTTGTGGGCAAAGCTGTTAGTCAAACTCATGCATTGAGTGCTGCTAAGAGGAGTGCAGACCCAACAGAGTTTCCTTCCCTCGATACCTGCCATCAGGAGTATTAGAAAGCAGGAAGGGGAGCTGAGCTCCCCAGTTGCTTGAGCCACCTGTGGACACTGGATAATGGCTGTGTCTGCCACCAACATCTGGGGGAGCTTGTTTGCTTTATCCTGACCTGGGTATAAACCGAGCAATACAAGACAGCTGGACAGGTTTTTACTTCAGTTTCCTTATGTATTTTTTTTTCTTTCCCCTTCTCCTTTGCAGTATGTGGTCATTCCAACACGCCGTGCAACCGCAGTGGCCTTGCAGAGTTTCACTTCACACCTCCTGGGAGATGCTGGCAGTCCTTATCTGATTGGATTTGTAAGTGCTCACAGCAGGTTTTGGCAGGGTTGCGTGCCCACGTTTGTTTTTGTTTACTAACTGCTTATCTAAAATGCCAAGTTAAACCATGCTAGGGAAGGAAGGCCTGAATTTTTCAGCAGAATGGGAAGCGGTGCAGTACAATGCAACTTTTTTACGTGCTTATGTTATCGGTGGTTTACAATTCAAACCTGGAAGGACCGCTTGGGCACGAGAAGTGAGCTTCTGAATCTTTTTAGCCTCAGGCATTTGTAAAGCTTATAGACAGCTCTGCAAAGGGAGCGTGGTTGCTTCTGTGGTGTGGACATAGGTCCATTAGAAAATAGATTGGAACAGAGTCATGTGTGTGTGTTTAACTGTTAATCTGGTCTCATAAACCAAGTATCTGTTTATGGCTAGCAACATGCAGCTGTTCTGACCTGCTAATATTTTGAACCTGTTTTGTATGATAATAAATGATGGTGTAAAATCCATGGCGGGATGGGTGTGTATATTTTGGGGGTTTTATTAGTATTCCTTTCTGGTGTGTATGCTTTGGTTTTGTATTAGTAGTATTCCTTTCTATTGCTGCTGCAGTTGTTGGCCTTGGTGTGACTGAAGATCTCCCTTATTATGCCACCATTATCCTAGTACAGAGCAAAACAAAAGACCCTGCTCCAAAAGCTGACAGAGAACATTCACAGTTGAAACTATAAGGCCTGAGAAATTTAACGAGGAAAAGAAATCTAGATATACTGGGGTAATTTCTTTCCCTTGCACACTTCTGTGGAGTTTGATGCATTGAGTTTCAGAGAACATAGATCATCATTTATAAAATATAGTAGCTTCCATGTAAAGCCTTAAGTGGTACTGCTCATGTTGTGTTGAAGGCGCTACAGTTTTCCAGTGATGTAACTGGGATCTTCGCTAGTCCTGTCACCTGAGAGACAGAACTTTGATGTGCTCTTCCAGCCCAGTACTGCTGTGTGACACAGCTGCTGGGTGGACCTTTTTTTTTTTTTTTTAAACCCATCATTTCTCACCTATTCATCCTGTAGATACTGGTGTGTGTATCTGTACATATTTATTTTTATATATATATATTTAAATATATGTAAACATTTACTCTTGAATGCCAGCTCCCCAAAATGATACAGTTGTTCTGTAGCCCTCTGAAGCATACATGAAGAGACAGATACAGCTAAGGCTGAATGGACCAAAGAAATGAGAAATGTCTCAAGAGAATAAATATGTAAAATTTGGCTTGCTCTTTATTTAATTCAATGTTCTAGGCACCCAGGGAGAAATGATCTTACTTTAGAAATTATTTGAAAGTGGCAAGAACAAAGGAATAACTGGAAGAGACTGCTTTGTGCAGGGCAGGCAACATGGGGAATGTCAAGTAGGTGAATGAAATAAGCAGGCCAGCGTGCTTTGAAGACGGGCACCAGCGATGAGAGGCAGGGTCTGAGATGCAGACGAGGCTGTCTCAGGTGACTCTGCTACATGTTCATTCTTTTTCTTACATAAGAGGGATGTCTGGGAGGAATGGTGAGGACCCTGAATGATTGCAATTAATCTTGAAAGTTGCCTAGGGCTTTTCAGTGTCACAGATTAAAAAAAAGGACTTTGCTTGTAGAAATAATGTGCCTTGCCCTTCTGGTATTCAGAGATCAAGCAAGTTGTGAGTTACTTAAGGATGCCTGCCTGAAATATGCTTAACCCCAATTTAATAGCTGCCTTAGGCTTTCTTTAGACTGGGAAAATATTAATTAGGATTTTGAATTACTCTTTTCTAATGCGGTACTTGTTGGGCAGTTCTCATTTGGGAGGAGACTGCTCAAGTACAAGGCTCTGTGGCAGGAGAGCAGGAGTGAAGCATTCATGTCACGGAAGGCACCAGCACCCATTTCTGTAGCCTCTGGACTGGCTTGGCTGACTTATGCTCTCTGTGCTACAATGACTGAAAGGTCAACTGCAGCTTTCACGTAACACCGAAAAACAAATACTATGTAAAGTGAAAGGACAAACAGCCAACTTCTCTACCAGAGCTAAGACAAGCAGTCAACTTGATTGTTAAAAACTGCAGGTGTTTGTCATTAGAATTGTCCAGCCGCGTTGTAGGATGAAGACCTTCACGCAGGATTGAAATCTCACTTGGGCAGGTTACCAAAGTGGCTTGGATTATGACTAGGAATTTCAAGGCAGTCTACGGCAGCTGGGCAACCTGCTCCTGTTGGCTTTAAGATAAATTTGGGAACCCATGTCCCATAGTCCTTCTGTGAATCCCCAGCCCGAGGACATCAATTCACGCTGCTGTTACTCCAGAGTTACCTGGAAGAAGACCAAGAGCAGAGTGTATGTCTTGAAAGAGAGAGGCAGAAGGCAGGATAAATCAAATGAACTGCAGTAACAGGCATGCTCAGAATCAGTGAAACTCAGCCTCCTGATCACTCAGGGTTCATCTGAGATCCTGAAGATCTACCATTTCTTCTGACTGCTTACAAAATCTGCCTGAAGCTCCCTCACTAAATGAGCAGTGTTTTGATCAAACATGGCTGGAATCCTACATAGTTTTGGCGAGTTCATAGTGAGATTCCCTCTAGCAGGGCTCTTAATAAAGAATCAGATACCTGTGTCCTTGTAGGACTAAGCTGTTGCAAGCAGTTGTCTGCTGGATACCAATAAATGTTGTATTGATCTTATAATCCTCATGTGGAACGTAGAAGGTACTTAACAGCTGCAGCCTCATGTGTGCGATTGCTCCCTTGCTCTGTGCTGTGCCATGAGAGTTGAAGGTCAGACTCAGTTTTTTCTGTAATCTCCCCCAGTTCCAAATCTTGCAATGCAGTTCCTTAGTCACCCAAAGCACCAAATATATGTTAGTATTTAAAAGCTAAGTGGAAGGAAGCATATATGTATGGTTATTTTTCATGTCTCTTTAAATATTGACAACTTTTATTATGGTAAAAAGGCTTAAGACTGACTTACAAAGAAGTTATGCAAATGTCATTTTAGGGTGGCAGCTGTAATTTGCGTAAGGTTTTACTACCTGCCAAGCACTGAGATCAATTACAGTAAATCAGTGCTGCCTATTCATTCACAAATAAGAACAGGCATTGCTGCAGTATTTCATCAGATGAGACAGTTTTTATTCCTAGGTAACTGTAGGTTTTTCAGGACCTTTGTGATAACCTGCAGAGTTTAAATAATTCCTGTTTAACAACTTGGAGTATAACTCCATGTTTTGTTCTTGAGGTAGTCAGTGAGAAATTTCACCTGTTTGGTGCATTACACCCAAATATCTCTAGTATTTTTCCATCTTTGAAAGGTCCCACTATGCAGACACGGTTGCTGAAGCACAGAACAGTTAAAAGAAATACCCCAAATCCCACCACTCATGCTGAGTATCAGGTAAAGGTCTTCTAACTGTTCTTCCTGTGCCCTAATACCTAGACAGCATTTCAGACTCAGAAGAGCTGAGTGGAGGTAGCTAGTAGCAGAATGTGAGATACAGTTAACTCTTCTCAGGCTGCATCATACCTCCAGCTCTTTGTATTATTAATTCTGGTTATATCTTTGTTGCCCTTTGAAATTAAGTAATTGTAGAATTGCCAGTGAGTCTATGCACATGCACATGCATGCATGAACCTGTCTTCCCTACTCAGGGTTTACATTATTGCTTCACACAAACAACAGTCTCCCTCCACTCACTGACATACTCTTTTGCTTCAGGAAAACCAAGTACAGGCAGTGATTTTTTTTATTTTGAGGCTCTGCGTTGGTACTTTTTCTTTCCTTCTTCCAAGTCTGTCATTTGCTTCCTATCTGAGCACAGCAGTGCTTTCCTCTTCCATCCTTGCCTTATTTCTAGCCCTGGCTGCGATGAGAAATGGGTGCCTTCTGCAGGCTTTGCTCTCTCTACACGTGCCAGGGAAATTGCTGCTGTGGGCACACACTGTCCTTGCTGCTCTGGTGCTGTTGGCTCTCCTGTTAGCTTCCTGCTTTACTAAATTCTTTCTCATCTCCCCTGTGCAACCATCCATCAGTTCTAGGGGTTGAAACCTGTCTGTATCTGCTCATCACCTGGCAACATCAATGTGTGACGATGGTGTTCTAAAGTGCTGGAGATCAGCTGTCCTCCACCAGCACCTTTTGGTGGGCTAGACGCTACTCCCTGTACTCCAGTGGTGGGAGTTCCCACCTGTGCTGACCTCCTTGGCCGCTGCTGCTTCGGTTTTACCTGTGGGACACAACCTCCAGCCACTCCGGCCAAGCAGCGTCAGGACAGTATGCCACGGTCTGGCAAGTGGGCTCTGTGAGAGGGGAGACCCCCATCACTCATCTGTGTGCTGAGGGCCATGCAAAACCTCTCCCCTTCTGTCCATCTCTCGCTATGGAAATGGCAGCATTACCTGAATTGCTGGGTGTCCGACAGCCTCCTCTTGGCAGACCGTGTTGGTTTGCGGTGCCCAGGCACACTGGTTCACCTGGCAGTAGAGATCGCAGGTGTCCAAACAGGCATCTTCTCTTTGAACAGTCTCCTTTCGAAAAAGGGGTCTGAGTCCGAGTGACCTTGTAATTAACTGTAAGCAAATCTGAGCTGTTCTGTTTTGAAGGGGTTTTCTGCTGCTCCTAGTATTACCTGGAAAGATTTTAAGAATAAGCCTATCACTTGTCACCCTTCACTTTTTTCCTTTCCCCAACTTTCTTATGTGAGTAGGTTGATAAACTAGATCTAATGAGCTACTTAAACAGCAAGAATGCTAATGACCTTCCTTTAGCAAATAGTTAGCAGAACAGTGTTAATTATCACTGATGCAGAGTATCAGGGAAGGCAGATCAGCATTTGATTAGGGGCAACTCAAGGAAAACTGTAGTAAATGCAACAGTTAAGATAACTTCTTTAATGAAAGTTATAACTGGAGGTGTAGATTTCACAGCCGCCTTGTCCCAGTTTGAGACAGCCTTTTTGTTGATTTGGTTTCGAAGGTGTTTACCCATCCAAGTAAATATATTATGTGTAGAAAGTAGTTCTATAGGTAAAGACTTGACTGCCTGAGGAAGCGGAATTCGTGTATTATGGTTTAAAATTCTTATTTTATGGTTTAAAATGCTATGGCTACATCAGAGTAGATCTGTGGACATGCTTACTCTGGCATAACATTTTTTCCAGTTTAGTTTGCTAGATTAAAACAGGCCACAGCCTATTGGGGCTCAGATCCACCGCTGCCTGACTTAAAAGCAGGGCAGTGGAATAAAGTGGATGGTTGGAATGTGATGCTGCAGTCTGGGTGTTTTGTCCCTGTCTGACCTGCACAGCCATTCCTCAAATACTGCCCATTATGTGCTTGCAGGTGATCACATAGTACTGCCTCTTCTGCCAAAGCAGGGTGTGAGATGAATTTGACTTCAAAAAGGCAAGCATATCCTGTAACAAAAATGTGCAAATTATTCTCCTAGCATCACTCTCTGTTTTATGGACTGTCAGGAGATATTCTACTGCTGTTGTGGGATTGAGGATGGCACGGAGGTCTCTGGTCTTGTTGTCTTTCGCAGCATGTTACATGTGCTAATATTTATGGTATATATGAGTGCATATAGGCAGCGTCTTCCATCACCTGATGAGATAGTAGATGAAATGTGATACACGTTTATGTTTTTTATTGTTCTTTCTTTACCAAGTGCCAGCTGCTTGACTGGTGTTCTGTAGCCCTAATGGTATCACTTCTCCTGTGGAGATCTTCCCCCACATTCATGCTTGCATATGACCCAGATTGTGGTGGGTAAAATGGGACTTGCCCTTGCAGTCCAACATCTGATGGACATGTGTCAGGGAAATACTGTGAGGAAGAGAACCCCCAGCCCTCATCCTTATTATCTGTTTCTTCAAGCAGTAATTTTAAGTTGAGGATTTCTCTGGTCCTGGCTGAGCTGAGTAATTAAAAGTCTTTTTCATAGCGCATGGAAAGGCCAAATCTTTGACATGGCTGTCAGCAGCAAAAAAAGGGAGAATGAAGCACCTGGAGACCAATCCACATAGGATTTATCTTCTCATTGCAACAAGCTAACAAGCTTCCCACTTCTGATGACTCAGCAACAGGCAAGATTTAAATCTGCCCTAAAAAAGCAAATGAATTCTCATATATAAAACACTCTTTGCCAAGGGTTCACAGCCTGTTCTGGTTTTTTTTCAGTGCTGCTGTGCATCTGTCATTTCCCGTGACTTTGGTTAGAAGTGCAGGTTCTCAGTGTTTTTGATAAATAGACATTTAAAGTATGTAAAAGTATCTCATTAAAGAAAGCCCAGAAATCCAGAACTTATCATTGTTTCACTCAAGTATTTCAAGCTCTGTCCCATCTGCTCTGTCATTCCTTCTGCGCACTAAAAATCTTGTTAAATGAGTGGCTTCTTTCTCTGAGCTGCCAGGGACCCTGTACACTCCTAATACGGACGCAGACTTTTCATCGTGCTGAGCACCTTTCAGAATGTGTGTCCAGTTTCCGCAACATGGGGGAATGACTTCCTTCTCCTGGGATGCACCGCCAGGGAAGGGGCCTGTGCTGCAAGGAGAGATGGGGGACAGGGATGCTGCTAAAGGGCATGCTCCCAAACTGTGGTCCTGTGCCACAGACCTTATTTCTACGTGTAAGTGGGCACCCCCCATCCCTACACATTTAAGTACCTCTGCCCTGTCACATGAGCCATGTTCCTCAATTCCACATTCCCGATGGTACAAGGCATCTCCTGCTGGGACAGGAGAAAGTCCAGTGTTAACTTAAAAAATCCCTGGGCAGACCAGACCTGGAGAGAAAGGCAGTTAATGACATGAAGAAAACAGACTTTCAACCCTCTCCAGGGCAAATGTTGCCTGGAGGCAAATGTTGCTCTAACACCAAGAGACGTACAAAGTCCGTTTGTTAGCATTGCAAGCGAAACCCTTGACTGAGTCTTTTAATTTACTGCAGCCTTTTCAAGGAAGCACCGCTTACTTAATGCAGCCTGGTAATCCTGGGAGGGTGTACAAGGGCATAAACAGATGAGCCTGCCGCAGGGGAGGCAGTGCAGGAATCCTTGCTTACAGGTATTGCTGGGGCAAACTCAGGTACCACGCACTAATGCAGGATATTGATATTGTCTCCAGCCAAGTATTAAATTTGTTTGCAATCTCTAAAGGACACAATTAAGATTAACAGGATGTTTCACTTTTTTTTCCTCCAACATCCAAACATGCTAAGGTTAAAATTGAAATAACTTTTAGGCTATAATTGCTTTTACCTTTCTGCGTTTTTCTGAACAAGTATCATAAAATAGTCAGGTTTACTTCCTCTTTTTGTAATGTGTTTCTCATGCCATTTAGCACAGTATAAAAGCTTGTGCTCCCCCACAGGCCCAGCAAATTGTTTACTTTTACTTTATAAAATCCCTTATTTTTGGTTTCTAGTCTTCATTTGCATTCATATTGGATTTTTACTTTTTTTTAAATCAAAAAAACCTTTCACATGCATCTCTGAATTCAGAGTGGGTGAACCCCAAACCACTGAACCCCAAACCATTGTGGTGACACTGTGGGAAACACAGGGAATACTGTGTTTTGGAACTGTACCAAAGAGAGGAGCCAGGGAGAACCTGGCTTGTATCAAATTAGTAATCATGAAAATTAGGTATTTGTGCCAGATACTGCAGTGGAAATATCCTTTTATGTAGCAAGATTTGTGCCCAAGAGACAATGTCAGAAATTTAGAAAAATCAAGCAATTGCAGAGGAACTGAGATGTTCGACTCGGCAATGAGACAGAGTAGATGAAATGATGATTTCAAAGATGTTGTTACCATTACATTGTCTAATTAGTAAATCAGTTTAATTTAACCGCTCATGCTGTTTAGGAGGGACAGTAACACAGAAGCAAGCCATCTTTCTAAGGCTTCAGCCCACCTGAGCTTTTATTACATCAGTAGCCTGTCCAGCGTTCCAAAAAATACAGCACGTGCTTCCCAAGAAAGGTAATGAAGTTTCTCTTTTTTCCTTCATTGTCTTCTGCACTCAGATTGAGACACAATCAGAGATTTTGGGGTTTTGGATCATGCCTGCTGCAGCTGTACTGTTCATTCTCTGGAAAGTGGGCATTTTTTCTAGCTGGACTTCATCCAGTTGGCTGCCACTGGCTGAATACATGCCATTTGTATTCTGTTGTAAAAATGCCATGAGCTGAAGTTTATTTAGCAAAGTCATTCCTCTTGGTCTGAGATCTATGTTACACAGTGAGGGAAAAGAAGATGTGAACTTTCATAGTTAGGATGTTATCCAAGGCTTTTTATTAGACTGCAAAGCAGCAGCAGGACTTCCTTATTGAGTTTCCACCCCCACATTCTGGGTAAATGTTTTGAAGTTTTTTGCCACCTACCAATTGGCAGAACAAAGAAAGGAATCCCACACATGACTCCATGCTGAAGAACTGGCACTGACTGTGCATGCAACCCCCACTTTTTGTTACTTATGGTAGAGAGAAGACACTCAATATGATGCTAGATTGAGTCTTGCCAAATCACAGTTAGACAACTCGGGATGCTATCATTGCGAGGAGTCTGGAAAGCCAAAAATTGGCAATACAGAGCAGACCATTTGGCAAACAGTATGTCGTTCTTGGAGCCCAAGTCTGTAATTATGTCCTGTGTCCTCTTGAGAGGAGATGCCAAAGTTCCAGTCTTAGCAGGTGGCTTGTAACTGAGTGGAACGAAACAACAGGGAATAGTGACTGTTAAGTTAACAGCAAAAACATGCATGTCAGCCTTGATAAAGTTCTAGAGTTAAGAGATGCAGACATGGGTGAGGGGATTATATGAAACCTAGATGAGAAAGCCCAGCTGGCTTGGTGGGAAGAATTACACCTTGGATGGGAGGAAACACTGCTTTTTCTAAAATGTGCATTTACAGAATATGTTGGGTTAAAAATGAAAAAGGTAGCAGATTCAACGTTAACAAGATTTGTTGGTATAAAAGGTCAACAGGATGCCTTAGAAGGGAAGGTGTGGGCCAAGCTGCACTGGGAGTTTTATTTGTTGGAGACTTTACGTTTTCAAAGCTGTTTTTAGCCTAGTATGTCATGTCATCCATAAGAGAGAGCAATCGGGAGCCTGGCTTTTCATCCTCTACTGTTGATTTATCATGTCAATTTGTCAAGTGATTTATTGTCTGGTCCTTTTGGAGGATAATTGTATCCATTCCCAAAAATGAAAAGTGGTTTAGAATTTCTAAATTTCTATTTTAGAATAGCCTCAGTTCTGGCTATTGCACACAGAGGGGCTGATTCAATGCCAAATTTTGGTTCATAATGAAGAGTAAGGGAAATATTGGGAATTAAGGTGTCTAGATACAAGAGGGAATAAATTACCAGCTGATGTCCCTGTTTTCAGGGTGCAGTGCATGTTCTGCTAAGTTCCTGTGGCTGCATTCTTTTCACATTCAAGTCTCATTGCTATTTTTTAATAAGTCTATCAGACTAACAGCCACTTTTATTTGTCTTCAGTCTAAGGACTTGTTTAGCCATCATTTCTCACATAAGACTTGTTCATAACACTCTTGGTTTTCCTTGTGTGTGTTATACACTGTGAATAAAGTTCTCTTTGAGAGGACAGGAACACTTCCTTACCTATATCCCAAGCACTGACATTTTTTCCTCCTCCTTTCTAGGGCAGGGAATAAAACAGAGAAGTCTGGCTACAAACCTTCAATTCTTTCTGTAGATACGCTCTTCCAGTGTTTATTTACCCCTCTCTACTTGAGAATGCTCCATCCTGGAAGGCAGTCCTCTGCTCTTCTGTGTGCAGTGCTTCCACCTCCAGCATCAGGCTGGCTGCTTCTCCTTTCCTTCACTCTAGCAGGAGCCAGGCTGAGCTGGAAGATGGCTCTTAAGGCACTGAGACCACCAATGCTCCCGAGTCTCCCTGCTAAAGCACACTCTGCAGCCTGTTCATTTGAGTCCCCATGAGTGTCATCCTTTGACCTTCTGTTGTGCTTGGCCTCTGCTGAGGCATCTCTTCACACACGTATACCTTCCAGGTCACTACCGTTGGCTGCAGGGCTGAGAATTGGTGATTTCTCCTGCGTGTGACATTTCCTCACTTGATTGTCAAGATTTAGGCCTTGACAGGTTTTGCCTGTAGTTTGTGTCTGATGCCACCTTTTTCATTAGCAGTAATGTAGCAGTTTAGAAGTTGCTGCACAAGCTTTGACTATTTCTGGAACTGACTTGCGTGTATGCACAGCAGTAGGATTTTATGTTGCAAATTCCCTGCAGTCTTCTGGTATAAACTAGTATTTCTGCCTCAACAAAAGGTCACAGATAAAAACAGAGCTGGGCATTTAAATACCCAATGCCTTGAGACTCACCCCTGCTGCTGCTACTGCTCTGTTGGATTTATGGAGAGTAAAGTTGTTTGCGGGACAGTAAATACTAAAACGTGATTGTTTTAGCTACAGACAGTCATTAAATATTACTGAGTTTTAGCAAAAGCTTTTCCTAATGAACTAAATACTGCTATTGCATGTCACTGCTCTTTCGTGTAAGCGCAAACTCGTTTTCACTTCCATATAATTATGCTTTTTGGCTGTTGGAAGATGCAGGTTGCCTTAGCCCATAAACTCGGTGGTGCGTGGTTCTTCAGTGTGAGCACAGCCCCTATGCAACAGGCCTTGTCTGGGCCTGGGGGACAGTCACATCTTGCACACAATTACACTTCAAAGCGCAGCAAGCTTAGTTGGTTAGAAGAGGGAATGAGGTCCATACCTCAGACATGGGGATGAAAAAACATCTTTGAGTTCTGTTTCTGAGAATCAGATGGGATCTCTGGATTTTCGTTCTGTGAAAAACACTTCCCCCTTCCCACTCAATACACAGAAATGGAATTTAATACCTCCTTTTGCTGAAAGGTAGGTAAGGTGTAGGAGTAAGCAGGACTTGATAGAAATTGCAGAAGATTGATCGCTCCCTCACCCACCGAGCAATGCAGTGCGGCCCTGCCGGCACCTCAGGAGGCTCGGTCAGTACAGCAAGGTTCGACACCCACGGATGCAGTCACTGAAGCAGACAGGGAGAAGATGGAGAGGGCTATGGGAAGAATAATAGATCAGGCCAGAAGAGCGACAGGGAGAGCAGAACTCCTGCCAGGCTGCTCACAGCATAAGTTGCCCAGGCTCCAGAGTGGCATGTGGAAGGCTGAAGCGTGCAAGGGACATTCAGCTTTTACTGAACGCACTGTTCCATTTTAAATCTCATGTTCATGTTCGGTTGTTTAGAGAATCGTGTTCCCTTCACTGTTATCGTGTCTCTTTTTCATCTAAGTGACTAATTTTTTTGCCCGTCTCTCCTAGATCTCAGACCTGATACGACAAAGCACAAAGGAGTCCCCAGTCTGGGAGTTCCTCAGCTTGGGGTATGCACTCATGCTCTGCCCGTTTGTCGTTGTCCTAGGAGGGATGTTTTTCCTGGCCACAGCCCTCTTCTTCCTAAGTGACCGAGCCAAAGCTGAACAACAGTGAGTAACCTGGCAATTGCAAATGGGGAGGTACCACAGCCTGTTTTCTCTCTTGAACGTTATGCTTGTACTCTTGTCCTGGCGTTGGTCCTTCCAGGTGAAGGATGTCGGGCTGTGCGTTAAGAACCTCGGCTCAGCAGAGTGCATGAGGCTGCACGAAGCACAGGGGCTTGGGTTGTGCTGGCTGAGCATCCTTTACACGCTTCTGCTCTGGTGGATCTCTGTTGTTGGCCATATGGCCTGGAGGGGAGCACAGTATTTGAGGCCACAGGCCCCTTGTACCCTTGCGTGAGCATGCCACAGCCCAGCCCATCTGTGGTGAGGGGTTGCTGTGTGCTGGAACCGGTGGACTGCTAGGTGACGAGCAAGAGATACTTTGCAGAGCTTGGTGGTCAACGTTGAGCCCACAGTCCCATCTCAGCCCCCTGTGCCCTGCTCACTACCTCCAATACGCAGGAATATCAGGCAAGAAGGAAGAAAGCTGTGTGTGGGGACATACATGCTCAAGGGTTGCTGTAATAAAGATAGTCTTTCCCAGTCCCTTATTGCAGCTTGTAAAAAAAAAGCTACTGTTTTTCAGTAAAGAAACCGATTCGGACCACCTCACGGTTGGCAACTACAGTAATTCGGAAGACGCTTCCACATGACATACAAACTTCTGGGGTTAGTCTCTTTCTCATAATTGTCGAAAAATAAGAGTATCTATGTATAATGTCATGCTGAATATGTGGGCAGGTGACTAGTCTGGTGTTGACTATAAGTTGCCTTTGCCTTTCTCCCACTGGGAGAATGGGAGACATGCAGACATACAATGCAGAGGTTAACAGCTGTCGTAATTCTCAGACAAAGAGAGCAGAATATACCTTTCTGTACCTTCAGGAGAAGGGCCCTGGCATATCACTGTCACTAGACATAGTACGACTAGAAGGAAGATAAGGTGTTTGGAGGTTGACATAAGTGCGTGAACAGTTTGGGTGATACTTTCTGGCTCACACGATCATATCAGATGGATGCAAGAGATTTGGAAGCAGTGCCACAGATGGTGCTGTGGCCCTGTAAGAGCAGTTCCACCTTCCTTTTACTAACATGCACAAATACCAGAGAAAGGAAAGGTTTTCCGCCTCCTGGTGCCTTTAGATATATATGTTCCCGCTATAATGAGATGTTTAAACATTGTGGAAGAAACAAGACCTCATCACGTATCTTGTAAGGAGGTTAAGTCCTGCATAATTGAACTTCAGTGTGGCTTTGGAGATGTGATATGACTGATGTGTGCCTGATTTGTTATCTGCATATAATGGCGTTAAATTGCAAGAAGTGAAATTAGAGATTAGATGTTAGGAAGAACTTCCTAAGAGAAAAAAAAGAGGTAAATGCTACAGCAGATTATTTGGAGAAGACATGAAAGCTGCCCAGTGTTTCTGAAGGCCTCCCTGGCTCAGTCTTGAGGCAGGAAGATGCGAAGTGCTCTCTGGCTGTCTTCCAGTCCTATTTCTGTAATTGTGCACATAAGCTGTACATGCAAGTCTAAGTAGTGATCACCTGGGGACATGGCAAGATGAATATAAGTTTCTAGGTGCTCAGGGTGGCTTTTTTTGCTGCAAGGAGCCAAAAGTTCTATTTGGTGACAGGGTAGCGATACAGTGCAGCAGATGAAATCCCCCTCGTGTAGCCATAGCGTTAGCCTTCGCCCAGGACCCCCGCCTGTTTCTGGGAGAACTTCAGTGTTTGTCTTCACTGTATTCAGAGGGGAGAGTGCTTGTTCCACTTACTTATAATTATGGTGGAGATACGTGTCCCTTTGCACCATGTGTGTTGCCCGCGTGGCATGACAGCATCTGAGGTGGTGAAGGAGGATTTCAGTATTCAGGTACTGATAAATTTCGGGTCACTCCCATCTTTAACAGCATGTCTAACCCCAGCCGGACCTTTATGCTGGGCAATGCACTGTGGAATCCAGCCGGTATCACAGCTCCAGTGGAGTTCTCAAGGAAGAGGGCTTTCGCAGGAGGCACTACAGGTCACAGGCTGGTCGCTAACTGGGTGACTCTGCTTAGGTGCCAGCGCTGGTGTGTTTCACAGGATTGTTTTACAGTGCACCAAAACACCAGCTTTGCAGTAGTGTTACTGTGGGAGGGAGATCACACCCCACCGCTCTGCTTTCTCCTGCATAAAAGTGTTTATTTCTGCCTGTTGCTGTCTAGCTTGAGCAGATCTGGTGGTACTCTGTTCACGTCCAAAGCCCACCAGCTTCCCAACCAGTCACTGGTCCACTTTTTGAAGAAACATATTCAGGCTTCAGATGTGGTTTTGTTGCTCGCTCTCTTTCTGCATCCTTCCCTTTCCTGGTCTGTCTGATTCACACTTGTTTATGAATTTTATATTAATCAGCCACAGATCTTTTGTGTTATAAACTGGCTCAGATACAGAGGGAGAACAGTTGTCATAAATAATGGTTAACAAAATAATTTCTCTCAAATGACTCCTAGTGCACTGTTTCTGGGATATGCCCACTCCCATGTTAAAAATACCCTGGCATCCTACAGTCAGATTCCTGGACAGTCCAGCTTAATTCAACGTCGACACATTACTGAACAGTAAGACAGTATCTTTAATAAGGTTGGCAACTGCGGAGTAAGGCTTCTTTCTCTCCCTGCCATGTGCAGTGGTGTCTGTGCTGTCGACTGGGTCCCGTCTGCCATTGCTGACAGGTTCAGTGGTCTCCTCGGAAGAATTTACGGGGGAGGATTTGTTTGTTATTAGCAGCATGCTTGCCCGTGAGGGAAAAGACAACAGAGCATTTTGCTATTAGCAGCTTAAAACTCCATGCTGGACTCCAGATCCGACGTCCAGCTCCCACCTATCTGACTGGCCATCTGCACTTGGCATTGCGCACCTTTGGCAAGGATAGCTTTCTGCCTGGCCAGTCCTCCCTTGTATCCTACCTATTACTTGCTGGGTACAGGAGAATTTCTTATTTCGGGATGCCTTGTTTTCCCTCTGCAGTCAGCCATGCTGCTCAGACAACAGGACTTGGAAATGTGCTTTGCCAAAAGAAATCAATTAACCTGCAGGAATCACAAACACTGGTGTCACACGCCAGAGATTAAACCCATTCATCACCAGTAGGGTCAGGGCACGCAGGGCAGATGTCACCGACCTCTCTAATGAACTAATATGGAAGCAAAGAAGTGTAACGCTGCTCTCTGCAGCTCTGCCTATGGAAATTAAGCTTTCCCTGCTTTAATTGCCATGCTTCTGTGAAAAGTAGTTCAGGGTTTTATTGCTAGGATTTTTTTGTTTGTTTGTTCCTTTGTGTAATGGTCTCTGGGCTTTTGCTTAGAGATAATTTCTTCTTCCAGGCAGGACAAGAGTATCAGGATACCAACCCCACTTTCCTGTAAAGCTTCCTCCAGTTTCCACCACACTTCCTTTCAAAAACAGAATTTCCAGGCTTTCAGTGCCTCGTGACTTTTTTTTTACGCTACTTTTATCATTGCCACAATTCCTGGCATATTTTGTAGATTACTTTTTTAGCACAGGAATTCCAGTCAATAAGGCTGCCCCTCTCACAAAAACACTCATGACAAAAATTTCTTTATACAGCCATTCTTTTTTTTAAAAATCACGATTCTTTTAGAACTATTTTCATGCTGCTTCATAAGTCTGACAGCTTAAAGAGGCTTTTAGTAAATTTAGGGCTAGCAGAGAACATGATACAGTACATCACTCTGTAACATAATCCAATCATTTTTCGTGCAATTTTTATAACACAAATTTAATCCCACCCGTCCAAAGTGATAAGAGAGGGAAAATGGTTAAGAATGGTTTCTGTAAGAGCTCTTATGCACCGGTAATAATAAATACTTCAGTTCTTTTTTAAACCACTCAACTACAATTCTGCTGTGATTTCACTTGACTGTATTGTTGTTCCTTTCCTGTTCTGTACTACTGCAGTGGAGGGTTAAAGCAGTCATATTTTATTCCAACCATGACTGCACTCTGCGCTGTATTTCTCTTACCTGCTTAATGAAAACTGTGAGACCCAAGCTATACTTTGAGATCCTCTGGAAGACGATACATACACATACAGTCTTGTCATGGCAGAGCCCTACAGAAACAGATCAGAAGTCTGATGACGTTTTATTCCCTAGCTCCATCACTGATACCTGTGCAGCCTTGGCAGATATCAGCCAGAAGGCAACTTACAGAGGTCAGGAGTACTTCAGGTACTTCACTCATTGGAAGTAAAAGCTCAGCACTGCTGAGAATTGTGTCTGTGGTCTGTCTATGTCCTCTTCCTCCCTCATAATGCAGATAACTTGAAAAAACAAAGCTTCACCCTGGAGAGCTGCAAAAGACATGCCTACATTGGTACTTAATAGAAGCAACAGCTTCACCAGTAATTGGGAAGAATGTGCTCTTTTTATTATGAAGAGGGAAAAAAAAAAAAGAAAAAGTCCTTTCCCCAAGCTGCGACAACTTTTGGGTGCCAGGGCATATAAATCACTGTAATGTAATTAGTGTGTAACGTGATTCTTTTCTGGGCAGTCAGCGTGAGTGTTAAGCATCTGGAGCATTGCTGAGCAATGATCCTCTGTCTCTGCACGGGCACAGACCTGCAGGACCACGGATGCTCTGCAGCAGGCGCAGGGTGATTCTGCAGTCCTGTCTCCAACAACGGCTACTCCCAGTTGTTGCTGAGAGAAAACCCAAACTCCCCTAGATTTTTCCTGAGAAACACCACCCTGTGCAGGTGTAGGATAGTCTACCCCTCAAATTATTTTTATTTATTTTTCTATTTAATCCCTGTTTTTATACCTGGAAGCATGAGATTTTCTGTTTTTTTCCCATATCCTTCCAGAGCTACAGATAGATGCTCTGCATGGATATCCAAGTTTTATAATTGTTCAGTTCCTCTCTGCACCCTGCATGATATATGCTGGATATTTTCGCCAAAGATACAGCAATGCAGATCAGGCAGCAGGATACAACTGCAGTATGTATCCCTGGTGCAGACACGGAACAGGAATAAATAGCTGCACTGATGCAGCTGGTCAGAACAAAGGAATTTAAGTATTTAACTAGCTACCACTCAGCACTTCAGAGAGACCTGCAAGCCTAAATAGTTCACCCATTTGTTTACATGACAAGAATCAGGTTATTTAAACAGCTCTAGTAGGATTTTCTTCTCTCCTAAAATTAAAATTAAACATTTAATAAGAAAAAAAATTACTCTTAACACCTTTGATCAGGTGTGGAAACTCTTGCTGAGTAGCAGTGTTGAAAAACATTTCATTTTAAAAGTGGTGGGTACAAACACTAGAAAGAAAATACTCATAGCAGACTAGATAGTGCAAGCCGCAAAAAGAACAATCCCTAGTCCATAGACCTTTTCTGCTGTCTTAAACACGGCACATCTGCAAATTACATTACAGGAAAAATGAGAATAATCCATTTTCAGACTGTCTTCTGCCTCACATCAGGCTTATTTTTAGCCTTTTCTAGAACTAGATATAAAATGATCTCCCAGTTCTCCTATTGCAGCAATTTGAAAGTGTCTGACCTTATTTTTGCTTTGCAGATTCTATTATGTGGGGCAGGGGAAGGACTTGCAGAGTTGTCAACCCTCTTTTTCTCTGATTTTTCTGTGGCAGCAGTTAGAGACAGAAAGGACCCATCAGATGACCTCATGTTGTTGCCAGCAAAGGATAGAGTCCCCTCCATTAAGAGTGTCACAGGTACTAAACTGGCATGCTAGACTGATACAGAGCTTGTTCCATACTGGTAGTTTGCATTACTAAAAAGAATATTTCTTCTATGAAGTATTTTAAGATGTATTGCAAGGGGTTTTTTAAAGAGCTGGACACTTACTTTAGAGAGATGTCTTAGTGCTGCATTGAAGCAGAGTTTGGATTTGAGGATTTCAGGGCCAGCAAGTGGATTTTAACAACTCCCATAAAAGGATATTGGAGGAACAGTCCACTCACTGCTGATACTCAGCTATTTAGGGGGAATAACATGATTGCTTTGTTTGTTTTTTACTTTACAAAAGAACAATAATTAAATATTTCCTACAGTGATAAAAACTCACAATGCTTTTTTAGCCCAGATAAGATGTCCTTGGCCTTTGAAGGCATATGAATTTACAGCAAAAAGCCCAGATTAGGATGCAGAGGATCTGTGATGATGGAAGAAGAGAGGCAAGGAGCGTGTTCTGAATATCAGAGAGTGGCATGATAAAGATGCATAGACTGCAGATGGAATAAGATTAGACTATTAGATAGTTTATATGGAATCAAAGACTTGAGAACATGAAGGGAAGAGGTGGTGAAAATGTAAGTAGTTTTATTACTGGTCGGAAAAGCCTGCTTGTAGAGCTGGGGTTTTTTCTCCCCTGTTTACTAGCTATGTTTGTAACTCCATAAATGGAGCTAGCAAATATAAGAATGTAATGGCTTGGGACTGGCTGAATTTTAAATGGTGGTTTGCTTCTTCATTTGGGAGCTGCTGGTTTCATGCAGATGGAAAATATGGTCTCATAGAAGAAAATACTGATTTATTCCGTTGCTTTAGTCAACCTGCGGATTTCCTGCAGGTTAGGTAGGAAGATGTCAAGGGTCAGTTTGGTTGTTCACAAACATTTTGAGCTCAGTTGTGGTCCTTACACAAAATGCTCATGGCATTTGAAATATGCTGTTCAGGTTAATTGTTGGCAACAGGAGCTTTGCTTAAGTACAGGCAGGATTGAGCCAGCTGGTGTTGGCATAGCTCTGGCTAACTGCAAGCTACAGAAGAGGCTGCAAGCAGAACTTCATGGTTCTCCAAGCCCAACAATTCCCCACATCTGCTGACCTTTTGAGGTTAATCTCCTGTGCCACAGAAAAAGGAAAACAATATTCTTAGACTGTTCTTAGCTACTTAAGTGCTGTTTTACAGCAAGAATGGAATTTCTCCATGTGCCTGAAGTTACAGGAAGGCAAAGCTTACTTGTCCAAGAAGAGCACCAGATCAAGAACTGCTTGGAGTCCTACTGCTGTCTTGGCTACTGACTCTCTGCTGCAACCTTCAAGAAGTCAGATGCTGTCCCTAAAATGCTCATCAGCTGTAAAACAGGATTGAAAGCACTTGCCCACAAGGTACAAGGGGCACTTACAAACCATATGCTTACAATGGATTCAATATGTCAGTTTGCATTGTCATTGCAAAGGACAGTTCTTGGCATGGAGGGACTTTATCACACAGGAGGATATTTTAAACTCTCACTAAGATGGTTTCTTTGCTAAGGGTGCCCTGGCACAGATACAAAATCTGATCAGAGTCCACGCAGGTGACTGAAGCACTGTACAGAAGGCAGCCTTCCAAACCAGAAACCCTTTCTGACACAAGGAAGTAGAAAAAATAATGAAAAATTCAGCCCTGCTAGTCTGTTTCCTGAAGCCTGTCATGATCACAGAACATCTTATGAAGGTATTGACTTTTATCAACAGTAGATGACCTCTTCATGTGGAGAAATCTGCAAGGCAGATTTTCAGCAAGCTGTGACTGTAGGTGTGTTAGAGTAATTTACTTGTGGTTGGGTCCTTGGCCTGAATGGCATCTTTTAGTGAAACAGGGACAAAACTGCTGGAGTTTTACTTCCAATGTTTCAATATGGAGTGTCTTAAGTGCTCCGGCTTGGTCATTCCCGAAGTTGCTGCCAGACCAGTACCACATGCCAGACAGGGCTTGCCCAGACTGTTACAGTGGAGCAAAATTCAAGGACTGTTCCCCATACCTGGTAGCTTAGAGGTTGATGAAAAGAGCTGTATAATGAGGCAGTTATTTTGGAAGGTAAGAACTATGTATCTAATCAAGTGGCATCAGGAAGTTCCACAGGATTTTCTGTTTAAAGATTTAATTAGATAATACCTGCTTTTTCTGTCACGTTTTATCCCCTTTCCCATTCAGTCATGCCAAGAAAAAAGCAAGACCCTCCACTTCCTCTTTCCTCCATTATTTGAGTGGACATAAGAGTATGCTGTTAGCCACATCTTCTATGGCACTAAAAATCCCACCACCGTAATTCTGAGCCCATCAATATCTGGCAGAATTATACATACAGGGGCAGACTCAGGCACAACGTTTTGAGGGCTTCAGAGACCCACATCTTCACTAGCTTCAGGAGTCCACATTAGCATACCACTGCAGAGCAGTAAGGCAGACTTATCTCTGGAGTTCATTTCCATCCAAGTCCTTCATACCCTAATGAGCGGTTCTTCACATCTGTTCTGTTGCAGCTGCCTGGAAAAATAGAAGGAAAGGTTATTGATTTTTTCTTTATGCCAGTTTTCTCCTCTGTCAAGATCTGTGAAAGAGGCAAAATAGAAGCTGACCTATGTTTCCTCCTCTGGAGGCAAATATGCTCAGCACCTAGATTAAATGAACAGATGGAAAATACTAACATAGTCTGCGCAGCTTTAAGGGGCTGTACCGAATAGAGAGAAAAAAATGTATTTGCTGTACATGATTATCATATTCCATTCGCTAAACCCACTGACGTGCAGGAAGAAAAGGGGATTTAAGCCAATTCATTTCTCTAGTGCAGCTGGTGGAGCACCTGTCATCACCAGCACGAAGCTCCCATCGGGCTGTCTCCACGAGAGAGCTGCTGCTCACTACAGACGGATCCACCTTTTCTATCTCCAGAGGGAAGGGCAACTCTATGCCAGTGGCTGCCAGGAGGGCTGCACACAACCAAGTCCTGTTTGAGCCTTGGGTTGGAGTACTTCAGATTTACACAAGCCCCAGGCTTCCTCTCTGGGTAGAAACGAGGGAGCGTGAGCAGGCAGCGGAGCTAAATTAAGCAATGGTTTCCTACTCCAATATAAGCTACTCCTATGCCTGATTCTTTGTTAAATTTTGTTAGCGTTCTGCTTAGTGTCCTTTTCCTTTAGCAAACTGACCTCGGCTTCATCAAACAGACCCTGTTCCTGGGAGGCTGGATGAACCTGTCATGATGCATCAGGAAGCTCAGTGCGCAGACTATTTTTAGCTGTGCCAGTCCTGTCCCTGTACCACGCACTGGGATCTTTCTAGGTTGATGTATGATTATTGCTCACCTTTCATGCATCTTCACTTTCAGTCATTGTTTTCAGCTGCAGCATACTAGGAGCCTTTTAAATCAAAGCACTGAGTTTCTGCAGTAATGTATGATGTTGTTAATTGTGAGTGTCTTGTCCCAAAGTTACTGATTTAACTATCAAAATAGCTTGAGTTCTGCTAAAACAGGACATGTTCTCTGGAAGCAATCCTTGATTTGGCTGTTCTTACACCCTGCTCAGAAGGTAATAGGTTGTACTAAGGTTTAGTGTTCTGCAGCTATTTTTTAGGGAGGAGATGGAGGCACAAGTGCACATAGCAGTTTGTTCAGCATCCTGCGAGAACTCTGTTGTAGAGTGGGGAACCAAAGCCAGCTCCTTCAAACTGCAGGTGAAAATGGCAACTATACATAGTTACTGGAGGACAGTAATGTCTAACATACGTCCTGCACTGCTTGATTAAAAACTCTGTATAATGAAGGGCATAAAAGCTACACACTTGAACTGGAGTCTCCAGCCTGCTGGTTTTGCTCTTTGTGAAGTGTCTGGCAAAACTGGTGCATGTTGGGACCAGTATGTTACGCTCACCAGTGGGGTAGAGAGCCAAGCTAAAAGAGGACTCTGCAGTAGATAAGAGAGCTGACTTTGGCTTCTGCAGTGAGCAAAATAATAAGAGAAAGCACAATAGTCATGGACTTCTTTGATTTGTTTCAGGGGCAGAAATCTTTGCTTGAACTCAGTGCTGACATGCGTGGCCCAGGGGATGTTGTGCATTACTAGATGAAACTTGGTGCATTTAATGGAGTTTCACTGATTCAAAGTCCTCAAGCGAAACGCAACAAAATCCCAGTGAAATGCAGCTATAAATGCCTCTGTGGTGAAATACCAGTGAGACAAGGCAGCAGGGCCTGTGTAGAGTACGAATAAAGTGTGATAATGTGTGAGGGGTGGTTGGTTGTGTTTTTAAGGTGTTTCCTGGTCCTGTGTTTAACCTGTTTGTATTGCTGGCAGGCCAACTGCAAGAAGCTTTATATCCTCTTGAAGCTGACTCTGTGACGGTGTTGACAATGTGCAGTCAGTGATGGAAAATATGAGTGGGATGGTCTGTAAACTTGTGTCCATTTCTCTCCTTTTTTCACTAAAACGTTAATGTGTTTTGGCAATTGGCTTCAGCAAGGATTTATGTAAGGCAATTGATCCCTGCAGTAACAAGATGTTTGATGAGGTGAGCCCAGTATGTGAAACATGCACTTCCCTGACATTTGTCCCTTTCTGAATCACAGTTGGTAAGTTAGGAGGTGGTTATGGTGCAGAGAGGACTTTGCCTGTGCCTGAGCCCACTTGTATGCTCCCCTGCCTCAATGATCTTTCCTCCTTCCATCTGCAGCTACACTTGTCCTCTTGTAAGCGTCAGGGAGACCACAGTGACAGCATTACTTCTACCCTAGGGTTTTAACTTACCTGATGGACCTGAGTTTGTGTGCATTTGGAGATCAAAAGTGGAAGGCTGCCCCAGCTCTCCTACTCCATAACTATTTTGTCAGTTATCTGCAGGAACACAGTGATAACAACAGCATGAGCTAACCTCGTGTGCAACTTACTGGGTTCATTTATCAGTTGATAAAATTCAC
Source organism: Haliaeetus leucocephalus (assembly GCF_000737465.1). Lineage (NCBI taxonomy): Eukaryota > Metazoa > Chordata > Aves > Accipitriformes > Accipitridae > Haliaeetus > Haliaeetus leucocephalus. The sequence continues at coordinate 450,655 of NW_010972831.1, read as the reverse complement.
TCTTACATCTGAAAGTCATACAGGTGTGGAGCTACAAATGATAGTCCTTAGCCTCTGTTTTTCTTGCAGAGGTTCAGACAGCAGCATTAGATTTGAATGCTACTGATGAGTTTCAGTAGCTGGATTTGCAGAGTGCTGCACCTGGCTGGGCTGCTAATCATCGCTGATACACAGGTGTAGTGTGTCATTGGCTCTAACGCTTTGATGCCCAAAAACCCCCCTTTAACTAGCTGCATTTGAAAAAGAGATTTGTTTGTCTTAGATTTAAGGTCATAAAGTCTCATCACCTTTCAAGGATGTCTGTCCATGTAAACATTTAATCACCTAAAATTTCTGATTTCAGTGTGTTCACGAGGCCTTTTGGAAAGGTTTACCTCCCCCCCCGCGCCCCCGCAATGTCTGAGAAAGTTCAGACAGGGAGGAATTTGCTGAAGGGTGCCACTAGTGACTGTTATGCTGGTATCCCTTCCTAAAGCGCCGCTTCAGACAGGCACTTTACAGCATATTGCACAGTACTTCAGAAACACAGAATTCTCTTCAGTGAAATGAAGGAAGGAGAAGGATCCTTAACCACAGGCAGGAGTTGCTGCTAAGTCCAGTGATCTAGCTGCCCCTGTAGCCCCAATACTTTTGTCTGCTGAATGAGCTCCTGCTAGTCAAAAAATGAGTTATTTGCAGGCTAGAAGGACCCCACCGAAGCATTTTATTGTTGGCTGTAAAAGTTAAGTGATGTTAAGTATAGCAGGCTGTAAAAATTAGGGCATTATTTCCTAATATGCTTCTCTGTTACAAAAGCCAGAGCCTGACTTGTTTAGATAGCAAGAAAACAGGGCTTTCAGAAAGCTGTAGGATATTGAAATATGTGTGTTGTTTAAGTTACATATGAAACTTAACATTAAACGGTGTTGCCAGCATTCACAAAAGCTTTATATAAGCACAGCCTTTCTCCTGGAGTCTTGTGCATGATGCTGCTGCACATACATACTAAAGTGTGTTCTCTTTCTTGATGTCCTGTTGCTTGAGTTTGAGCTCATGAACAGAGATGACATTCATGGAGCTCAAACGTTCAGTAGCCTATAGGTTATGGAAAGTCAGTGGGGGACATAGCCCACCACTGCTTCTTACAACTTCACCCTGAATTGTTGGAGCAGATGGAGCTGCAGGTGAGAAGGGAGGTGTGGGTTTTATTCTTGCTGGCACAGGGTGGAGCAGAGCATTCTTGGAGTGGATGTGGGCAGCAAAAACTCTTTCAAAAGGCCTCACAGGGCCCAGATTGTGCCAGGAACTGTACAGCAGTGCTGGCTGTATTACAAACGGTAATCTCCATTATCTGTTGGCTTGGTGACCAGCTAGACTGAAAGGGACAGAGCATTTTCAGAATAATCTCTGCACAGTTCTTGAAACAAAGTAGAGTATAGCTGACCTGTAAACGATCCTGGCCACTCATCTGTTATCTTAAATTCATCTTCTTTTTCTTATGCAGTTCTCTAACCAGCTGAGGTGCTGTGAAATTAGATCCATTTTACATAGTATAAATATTTAACAGCTCTAGAACATGTAGTTTAATATTAAACAGACAGTCTTATAAATACTTCAGAATTATAGATGCTGTCACACTACATAGAAATGGTTTGATAGGATCTAGGAGAAATATTTGGGTTTGACAGGAGAGGAAATGATGGGGTTAGAAGGAGTCAGCCACATTTTTAACTGCTGGAGGAGCCCATAAAAACAACCAAAAAAGTTGTACAGCTTCTGTTCTTGAAAGGCAATTTGGGTAAGTTTCCTCCCCCTCAGGAAACAACAGAGTGGTTCCCACCCCGCTCTCTTCAAGGAATGAAAACATTCACAATCTTGAAAAAACACTGCAGAGAAAATAGAACAATTCAGGAACCAATGTTTAGTCAGCAGATATCACCAAATCGGAAGCGACAATCTATTCAGGGCGGGATTATCGTTATTAGAAAGGCAAGTGGGACTTAAACAGGGATTTAGATGCTCTTGAGCCTTGTTAGCTTAAGTCCATGTACTACATTTTACTCCCTAAGGGAATCTAAAATTTAGTATTACTCATTTTGCTTAAAAAAAAGAAACAAAAATTGACAGCTGACCTGCTGCCACCTGTAAGCTGAGCCTCATTGAAATCAGGTGGTGCATAAGCCAGGGACCCCTGTCTACAACACAGTGCTCAGAGAGAATGAAGACTGCACTGTTGGAAAATTGGGAGAATATTTCCGTTCCCTCTTCCGCCTACTAGCTTCCTATATGATCCCTGAAAGTCACTTCTCTCCCCAGCAGGTTCTCAAGTCATGTGGGGTCTAATTTCCCGTGAAATCTTCTCAATGCATTTCAGGATTAGCCCCTCTAGGCCTCTGTTCCTGTCTGTAAAACAGAGATAAAGCAGAAGTTGAGAGAAATGTGTTAAAATGCAAAGAACAAGTAACTCTCATGACTTAGGGACACCAGAAGTACTTACGTGGGAGGTACATTTTATCCCATAGGAGGCTGAACTATAAGTAATATAAGAAGGAAGGTTGTGTGTGTATTTACAGTTCATCTGTCAGCAATGCAGGTGTGCTAAAGAGAAAGTAATGGCAAAACTTAACTTTTTCTGTATATTTTCTGTATCTTGTAAAAATGTGGAATGAATTACATGTTAAGGGGCGTGACTTTCAAACAATATTACGGCACATTCAAACATCAGGACTTTCAGTATTCTGTGATAGCTTCATAACATCTGATAGTTTACTTCCTACTTCTGAAGTTGACCGTAGCATTACAAGGTAATACATTTTCTCTCTCTGATGTATTCCAATAGTTAAAGCACAGTTACAATGTACAATACAACGTAATGTCCAATGCAGTAGGGTTACCAAGAATGATAACTCTACAAAGAAACTCGGATCAGCTCCTGCATCAAAAATATTTCAGTTTATAGCCTGGAAAGGTAGAGAAGGCGCAGAGGCTTCTATGCATCTTAGAGATAAATTTTCTGTGAGGTTGGTGTGAAGTTAAGAGCTGTTGGCTGAACTGGGCCGATTCCTGATGCAGAGATTTCTTGGAAGGTGTCCCCTAACCACCGCTTAATTTTTATCCTGGAACACGTGTCTGAATCCAGCATCACACCTTTTCAGCAAAGAAGAGTGTCCTGGGTCAGGTATGAAGTCTGGTGAAGAGCCACAGATGAGTTTTAATGAATTTCCAAAGGAAAATGATATTTCACTGCGAAGTTCTTACCTGCTAGGACCTCAGGCAGTGATGGTTTCTGTGATCTTCCCTGTAAACCTGCCCAAGTTTTTCACCGATTCAGAAAGAAGCTGTGCTTTTGCATGTGATGGCAAAATCCTGCTGCAATCCTTTAAGGTATAAAATGCTGCTGTTTCAGTTTATCTGTTATTTTAAGTTAGCACAGCCAAATGGTATGAGAAGACTCTTGCTTTGTGACTCAGATTTATTCTCCTATTGGCCAAGTACAGCCAGAGTGCATTTGGGTAAAAGCACTCAAATGTGGCATCAAGCCAGGTCCTTAGGTGAGGTGGCGGTTCTCCAGTGTCGATATAAGAATCCAGGAGTTCTCACTGAGGTCAGGGGAGCATCTGAGATAGAAAGCAAGTCCCAGAGTCAGAGGGTGACTTGTCTTCCTTACAGTCCACACAGGGGCCCTGCTGCGCTGAACACTATCACAGGAGCTTGCTCCTGTCCCTACGTAACCACTGTCTGGGAAGGCATGAACACTGTGGGAGAGGAGAGGATCTGCTGCAGCAGGAGAGCTATTGACGAGGAAGGCTGACTTGCACAGGGCACATACTGCAGTGAGGAAGAGCAGGGCTAAGGGATGAACTTTGTAAAACTATTGCTGTCTTTTCCCTGGGTACCCCACAGAGCAAACAGGAACTGTTCCCCTCGCTGCCCTCGGTAGCAGGAGGTACAGGACAGCACGTTGCCAAGAACAGCTTCTGCCTGGTGACACTGCAGTCCCCACTGGACTCCATCCATCACTTGGGAGCAGTTGTCTGGAACAGCAGCAGGTCTTCAGGAGCTGAAAAGTGAAAGACAGTTCCTTTTTTTCTTAATTTAATTTTTATCAGTGGTGACTGTTTACATTTATGCTGTCAGTCTGAAGGACACCATTCAACAGCCACTGTATAAACAGTCTTGTCACTGGCTTAGGGAAACAATTGCTACATCTGAATGCCTCTGGGACCTTCCCAAATCCTTGTCAATTAGTGTCAGTAACGTTACTTGGCATGTTCCAGCAATTGTCAGAACTGCTATCAGACACCACTGTGTGAAAGGGTTTCACTTAGTACCATCATGCAGGACAGTTATTAATGTCCTATCTCTTTAGAAACTGTGGAGCAACAGGAACCTGGATTTAATAGGCTGGTATGTTTTTAGGAGCCTGTTTCTTTGCTAATTGCAGCTCTCACGTGTCACTTTTGTTTTCCCTTCACCAGGGTGAATCAACTTGTGATGCCACCGGCCTCTGTGAAAGTCTGAGTCGGTGAGTGACCCAAACTAGCAATTGGTTTCAAGCTACCCATCTGCTCCAAAACCCCTGTCAACCCATTTCTTTTCTTATAAATTGGAAAGAAGTTAACCTTAGACAGCCATGGTCTGTACCTTTGCTACCCTCAACCCAAATCAGAGCAAATCAAGAACAGGGAAACCAGGGGTCAACTCAAGTGGCCTTTGTTGTGCTGAGTTGCTTCCAGAAACCTGGTGCTCCCTTCTTTAAGCAGGTAAGACCATGCAACGCCTATTGACTTGACCAGCAGCCTGTGTGATTGTCCGAGGCCAGAACTTAGAACACAGCTTGCATTCCTGAAACCTGCTGCTGCATTGCTCTTGGTCCAACATCTGCTTGCTATCAAATGACCATTCCTAGCATATTCCAAATTTTCTGCAGAAAAATGTTTTCTGGCAGCGCATGAACTTGCATGTTGTTGCTGGGACTGTCCCCACTGCAACCCTTGATTGAGGGTGACAGAGCTGAGGCCTCGGCAGCGAGCCAGAGGGAGAGTCCCACTCCCGCTGCCCTTTCTTCTCCCTTGTGTTCACGCTATTCTTATCACTCACCAACAGTCACAGCACTGCAGCTCAGAGCTGCAACAATTGATAAACACTTCCCAGCATTTTACTGTAGCCAAAATTAATTAAAGCAAGTTTTTGAAGAGGAGATTTCTTTCCCATAAATTAAATGCATTGAAAGACTAATCATAAAATCAGAACTCAATAACACACTTAAGAATGGTCTTTCAGGGAAAAGATTTAATACAATCTCTAGTACAGCAGATGTGTTATTTCCACAGAGGGGAGTATATTCTGGTGTAGGCTAAGGATACGACAGGCCTGCCTGTACCTTGCAGTCTCTGGGCTGGATGTGGACTCAACACGTTGTTATTATTTATCAGTAGCTTTTAGACAAAGGGGTTTTTTTTAAAAAAAAAGCCTCAAAATATCTGGGAGGAAATCCTGGGTGGTGTTGCTGAGACTTGCCTTATAAAACACTGAACACTTGGGGCCTGTGCACACCTAGGTTTTTCACTGTATTTTCTTCTCTTTTGGTCCAGTTTCATACAGGTTGAGAGAAATCAGGCCATTGTTATAGGTAATTTTTCTATAACCCACCACCCACTGATTTTTAAGGTCAGGGCAATTTCCTGCATAACATGGAGCACAGAACCTCTCACAGGAAATCCTGCCACCAGAGAACTGGTTGTCCTTTCCACTTAATCTAGAAAAGTTGCTGGCCGCTTAGGCACACCACAGCATCCATAGGTTCTATTTCACCAGTCAAAAGATGTGCTGATGTTGCTCTTTAAAGCAAGCGTATGCCACCAGCATGCTGAGAGAAAGCCAGCCTCTGCTCTACCTTGTTAGCAGCAAGAGTGATAGCTGAGCTCTGCTGTTGGGGATGTGCATGCTGGACTGACGGCCTGAACTGGGCTCTCCAAAGGACAGCAGTTTGGAAAATGACAATTTTAAGGCAAGAGGCAGTCCCTGTTTTCTTTAGTAAACTGATGGGGTTAAAAACAGTCTCGCAAAAATTAACTGTGTTATCTGCTGAGCTGTTTAAACCCACATCACGAACAGTTGTACCTACACAACTGACATAAACAAGACATGGTCGATGCCCTCATATCACCTCCTTGAGCAGATTGTGCCTGGATGACAGTGTATTTGTGTTTCCCATTCCAAAAGTCTACAGTACATCCCCAAGTGCTGTCTCCACACTGGTCAAGGTTTGCTAGCCTCCAACTTAGATGGAGGCAAGGGGTCTCTTAGCTGGCCTCTGCCACAAAGCTGGGGTGCATGTGTTCACCATTACCAATCCATTCCTGTGGCTGCCTCATTAACCACCTTCTCTTCCCCGTTTGCAGTTGCCAGTGAAGGAAACGACATGTGGACTCCCGCTCCCACCACCACTACCCCAATCTCAAGCTTGAAGCCCTTCTGTACTGGAAACTGGTGGATCCTTCAGCTCCACACCACCCTGGAAGGGTTATCCAGCACCAAGTCAATCACACCACTCCAGCCTGCGAGGTCAGGCACCAGGAGATGAGCAGGGGAGCCTGGAACACAAGAACTTCTTGAGCATAAGGACATTCACAGGTTTCTCTGAGCATCGAAAGCAACTGTCCACTGGACCCAAAATGTGCTACCCAAGTGAGTGACTGTAGATTGTGTATATGGTTTTAGTTGTAGCCAACAAAGTCCGCATCGTTTATAGGGCAATTTAAGTCCTACTGAATGCTGCTGTTCCGTCAGCACTCCCACACCCACAGACTGCACTAGTTGGGGACCTATTCTGTACATCACCTTTTCTTTAACACTGAAGGCTCAATTCAGATTATTATTTTTTATTTAAATATGTCATAAGATGCTTTATCTCTGCTGAAGACATTAGATGACAGATATATATATATATATATATTTAGATAAACAGTTTTTATTTAAACATTTAAAATCTGGAGCTGCCTGTGCAACCATACCAGACATGAATAACGTCCACAACTCTCCTCATCTCAGTGCCCTGGTATCAGGTCCTGCAAGGGCACCGTAGGAAGACTTCCAGTGGATGACTTACCTGTCACCTGAGGCTGAGCAATGGGACAGAGGAGAGAGTTTCACTGCACTGGGTATGCTGGTGGTTGTTACAGAAAGGCTCAGAAGAACTTTGGACAGAAATACCTAGGGGCTCTAGAGTTTGCTCAATATGCTAAATTCAGCCTTGCCTAGGAGGTTCACAGGTTTTTAAAATACCAAAATCCATCTGGCTGAATTGCTTTACCTAGGGCCCGGTAGTGCAATACTGCTGTGCCAGTGACATCATGCTTTGTTTACATGCATATCATATTCCATGTATTGTCAATGCTAATTCTCCCTCTGTCAGTGTTTTCAAAGCAGGTGGCTGATACTCTACCGTAGCTGTTTCCTTTGGAACAATGCTTAGGTTTAATGCATGCCCAACCTCATGCACGGTCCCAGACTACTTTTACTGGGCTGTCACTTTTATCTTTATGAAGACGCATTTGAGATCTTTAATGTACAAGGCCAGTGTCTGAACTGTGTTAGTCTCAAAGGCAGAAGTGTGTGTCTGTAAAGCAGAGTACCATTTCACTAGAGTCTTGTTTCCTGCACTTGGCCTCCAGAAGCCAAATTTATGCTTTGTCAGCTTGACGCTGTGACAGTGTGGGGAAGGCAGGCAAGCACAGGTCCTGAAGAAAGAGTCAGGCTTCCAGAGAATGGGCGTTGGTTCAGTGAACTCCCCACTCCCTTTTTCCCATTTAGATGTCTTCCACAGTTTAGATACTCCCCTCCAGTATAGCACGCATCTTGAATAGGTTGATGCACCTCACTCTTGTGCTTATGTTTAACAAGTGACTGCAGTTGGGCTGCAAGTAGGACTGAATCAGCAAAGGAAATGCCAAACCGGGACTGGATATGAGCTAAGACTGAAAGCTGGCTGTCCTGATTGTGGCATAAGTTTGTTCAGAGACACAGGAACCTACTGTTAGTAGATCTGGGGTTTATCTCCCATTTGCTTCCAGGATGTGCTAGGACCTGCAGTACAGCATTGTAGTAGAGATGGTTGGTAATGCCAGGAACCAGCGAACTGGTTAGTACTCACCACATAGCCAGTCTCTGCCCAGGCAGATGGGTTCTGAGGGTGACTCCTATAACAATGTGAGCTGCTTCTCCTCATCAAACTCCACAGGACTCTTCTGCAAAGGTTGCTCTGTCACTTAAAATACCTTAAAAATAGCTTTAAGACTTGGCTAAACAACAAGAGCCAGAAGTTTTCCTTGAGTGCCTGGGCATCCTCTGGAGAACAACAAGCGGGTGCTAGAAATAATAAAGCAAAGCAAATCCAAAACAATGCTTCATTTCCCACCTCATGCCACTATTTACATTCATAGGGGAAATACCACCTCTGTAGTCTATGAGCCAAACATTTGGCTTTAAAGGCACATGAACTTCTGATTCCCATTAAGAAATTCCTTGTTAAGCTGTTTAAAAAGAAACAAAAAGCAACCCACCAATCAGTCATTTCATCTCAGAGACCAAAGAAGATTAGCCCCATTTCCTAAATTGCTTTTCTGATAGGCTCTCTCTGTTGTAGCATTTACTGTCAACAAAATGAAGCATTCCTGCTAAAGTTCAGAGATGAGGAATTGTCCTTAAACTTAATTCTCAGGAGTCAACAATGGAAAGGGAACTTAAGTGTTTTGAAATTTCACTAGCTCTCCTTGTTCCTGACATGCCACAATCCTTGTTAGAGAAGCACAGCGCTGTTACAGGTGGCCAGCTTTATCTTCTGTGTGAATGAAGGAAATTGCTGTGGCTTCCTTTTTAACGAGGGAAGAGGAAAGGAAAGGGAGCAAGCAAGGGAGTGAGAATTGAGTCCTACCTGTAGCAGTTCCACACCAAGGGATCCCTGAGTCACGTTCCAGGCTAAGAGAGGGAAGCCAAAGCAGCAGCTATGACAGCTCAGAGGAGATAAACAGAAAGGAAACTCAGCCTTTCCACCTCCTGCGGACGCTGCTGCTCCTTTACATGTTGATGACCCGTATTTGAACGGCCAGAAGCTGAAAGGCTGCGTTTCTTCTTGCGTGTTTCTTGGTTTAGCTGTGAAGAATTGTTCAGTTAGCGCTTCTATAAAGGTATTTGGTCTATTAGAGGGAAACCAGTCCATAGATTAAGGCAATAACAGGTACATCAAGTCTGGACATGAAACATACGTATTACCGAACAGAAACTGGACCTATGTTGCCATATAAGCCCCTTCCCTGGATTCTAACATTCTAACATTCCTGTCCCAGGACATCAGCCCATTTCTGTCAGTACGTGACTTGGGGAAAGTCACTGCCTAGCCTCAGTTTCTTTATGTGCACTGCTGAGATGCTGTATAAACAAGCAATGCTGTGTTTCTGTACTCTAGTAGAGGTCAGAAGTTACCCATTATTAAAAAAAAAAGACTTACAATGTTGTGTTATACTGGTGCTGAACTCTGGACTTAGCAAGCAATATTGTGCTGGTTTCCCCTATGACTCTATTTTATGTAGGTATATGTGTAACCAGGCTTGGAAGCTGTTAGGGCCATTTGGTTGTTGACTTTGTGGAGCAGTGGAACAATTTTTGGTATACACATAGGAAGTGTTTCTGGAATGAGACTAGAAGTCTAGACTGAATGCATATTACTTATATCCAAGATGAGTAAGAACTCTCATTAAAGTTAGTATTTCTGTTTTTATAAAGAAAGGCTGTTAATAGGAAAAGAGAATTAGCTTTTAATAAAGAATCCCTGTATTTTAGTATCCATCACACCAAGTGGAGCAAGATTCCAGCCTGTCACTTAAATAAGTAGTTGTTCAGGTCATCAAGGTTATGTTTGTGGTTCTAAACTTTGACACAAAATTAAATAGTCCCAGTAAGGATAGAAATACCTTTAAAAGCCACCGATCTCAGCACATACACATCTCCTCAGGACAGGGAGCCAAGCCGAGGGGAAAGGGCTCCAGGTTATCGGCTGGTGCTGCTGTGTCTTGCCCCCACTCCCTCGTACCTGCTGCCTCACCCTGTTCCTCAGGGCTGCAACTGGTCCTTCCCCAGTGCTCTGCCCACATTCCCCACCTCTGCCCGAGGGCAAACTGTCTCAGATGGTTTGCTGAAAGGTGCAGGCTCCTTCCAATCTCCCCACTCTCTGTGGGACCCACAATGTTAGATGCAGCCTTGCTGCATTCATCAGGGTCCGTGCAGGGTGTCCAGAGTGCACCAGGGAGGGTCCGGGATGCCCCTCAGTTAATCACGAGGGCTTTCTTCTACTCCACTCCATAACTTTTTTTTTTCAAGCAATCATTAACTCCCTCCACAGCTAATACTGCATTTGCACCAATGCACCCACTACAGAAGCAATTAGGTGGCTTGTACAGAGGAACAGAGGTGATGGGAACTCCACAGAGAGGCACGAAAATTACCCAAAAAGCAGCAAGCTGCCAACCCGAGTAACTACAATGCCTCCTGCTGCTGTCACTCAGAGCTAGAATCTGGGTGAACCCAAGAGCCTTTCCCCTTTTCTAGACTAGCTAAGAGAGAACCTCAGGGTGACTAAATCCTAAAAATGAATGGCTGTAACTCCGGAAAGCAGAGCTCCTCTCTGCACCCTCCAACCTAATTGTTTTCTTCTCCATTTGCTTTATTGTTTGGTAAACCAGCACTTACAATCACTTTTACTACATGATGTACGGGAGTATTAGTATATATTCTTGTTATACAAGGAAGGAATATAAAATAGTTTTCTGATTTCTTTCAGAAGCAAATGACTATTTTATTTTTTAAGAGCAACTGATTGTGAATCTCAGAGTATAAAAAAAAGATAAATAAGCCAAATATATACCTTTATGTAAATTAAGAAATAAAAGTATTTAAAACATACCTCCTGGCTCCCTTTCTTGTGTCACCTCGTGCTCTGGCTGCACACTCCTGCAGTTGCTGTCTGCAGGGCTGGTCCCTGGGACAAGGCTGCCCCAAGTTCCACCAGCCACACAGCTCCTGCCAACACTTTGATGTGGATGGCAATGAACCTACCTGGGCACCAGTCTGCCTGGAGCTTGTTTAAAAAGTAACACCACAAGCCAGGAAAGTCAGAGGGAGCAGAGGGGTGCTGGGTGACAGCCGTCTTTTCCCTCTGAGCTGGCTGCTGGGATCCAGCTGAGGATGAGAGCGGGGGGAAGGAGCCAGTGGTGGGCACAGAGGCAGGGTCCTGCTTCATCCCCTTCTAGACCCCTCACTGCACAGCACAAGTCAGAGCTAAAAGACGTGGCTGATCTGACCGACAAAAATGGCTGATGTGGTGGTAGCTGTGGGTCCGGTGCTCGGGAAGACGGGCAGGAAGAAGGCCAGGAAATTAATTCCCAAGTGGTAGCCATGGTTGACACCAAGGCTGCCCTTCTCCAGGGACCCTGCACCAGCCACGCCTGCCAGCTTCACAGGATGGTGGCATCTCACTTGTGGGCAAAAGGAGCGAAGAGGCTGGTTCTGCTGCTGCAGGAGCACCGGAGCCCACCTGTCCTCCTGCCTTGGTCTGCAGTGGCAGCACAGACAAGATGTGTTTGAGTGTCCCCTTACCAGCCATGGAGGAGACCTCACCTACAGTGCCCTGCAGCAACTCCCTTCAGTGTTCTTGTCCTTCAGCACAGCGCAAGTGTCCAGGCCAGGACACCCCTGCAAGCAAAGGATTTGTCGCTTAAACAATTAACCCTGATCACCTTTTGGTAGTGCATCTCAGGGCTTTCAGCTTAATCATACTGTGTAAATGACTTGAATAAGCATAATTTTATAAATTCTGATGTTCCGGCAGCTAAGCTTTGCAGCTCAGCAGCTTTAGCATCCATCAACCAACAACTGCTAACATGACGGTACTGTTCACTTTTTTTTTTTTTGATCATGGACATACACATGCGCATGTGCACACACTCTTCCAGCCCCGACAGCCCCCTTTCATAAATCCTCCCCCCACTGTTTCTGTAGAGCACTTACCAAGGCCAAGATGAAAGCCTCGCTGCACAGGGTGACTACTATGTCCATCTCGAACACATGCTGACATCAGAGCTGCACATCACTTTGTGAAGCCGGAGCTGGCTTGCACAAGCTGATGCGATTTATGCTGTAGGTGTCCTGGTCTGACTGCTGGTGCATTTACCACGATTGTACAAAGAGGTCCTGACTGCATGGCAATCTCTCTTCCACTCCTGATCAAGTCCAACACACTGCAACCATCTCCTAGTGTCCCTGGCAAAATCTCTGTGTGACACGTAGTATATTACTTCAGAAATAAAACATTAAGAAGTGCTAGCATTTGAAAATAGGCATAAAAGGACACAATGTCTACCTCACTAGCAGTCGATTCAGCCTTCTGTGTGGCTCTATGTGATGACCAATGGATGCAAGTCAGGAGCAAATACCTGTGGCCAGGCTTTCTCCTGCCAAGAAGAACCATAATGTTTGCTGGGTGCGGGGGGCAGAGGTTCCATGTGGCTGGGCAGCCCGGGGACACCCCTCACAGCACAGCCAGTCTGTCAGGAGAGTCACTGTCCCAGTTCAAACCAGCACCAAGCAACCGGGAGTGGCCTGCCACCCCCAGCACATGCTGCTGGCCTCCAGCTGAACAGTGAACTGGCTGGTTTCTCTAGTCTTGCAGCACAAAGCAGAACACTACAAACCCTGTAAACACCCTGGGTTGAGACAATTCATGTAACCTTAGGGCTTCTGATGATAAGGAATTACTCCTTTAAGAGACAGCAGAGAAATGTTGCCATTAAGCCTTGCTTCCACTGTGATTTGGGGAGGACAGGTTGTCCTTTGCCTGAGAAAGGGAGAAAAATAAAAACGCCACTCACCGTTCTGCATGCTGGACTCACACTGAAGTGTTTCTGAAGACAGTAAGACCAGGCGTATGTCTCTGTGTCTTTTAGGTGTCTCCCAGGTACGTGTTGAGCCTGTCTCAGGCCATATTTTACACAAGTCTGGAACAGCTGGAAATAAGCTTGGGACTCATGTCTTGGCAGCAAGAGCAATTCAGAAAAAATCTCTGGTTTTGTTGTCCCACGCTTCAAAGTAAAAGCTGTTGCAGCTACTTTTCTCTGGAAGAGGACTGGCTGCTGCTGAGTTGATCACAGCTACTGTATTCGCCACTTAGCATCGATGCACCAAAGCATATTGGCCACAAGTGACACATCAGCGCCAGCACACTGCACTGCTGTAGGACACTTCCCACCCCACAGGAACACGTTGCTGGCACTAAAACCCAGGGCTTCTCATGCATCACCAAGATCCCACTGCTACAGGGCAGCTAATTCCCCACCAGCCTTGTTAGCAAGGTGGCTGAGCTACCGTTTGCCTTCACCCCTGCAGGGCCTCCTGCCTTTGAAAGCCATAGACTGATCAAGACTGATCTGATCTGCAAGGAGGAGATTCAGAGGGAGACCAGAACATGGCTGTTCCAGCACAGGCTGAGCTTGGGACAGGTACATTTTTAATCCCCTTTGCAGAGAGCACATTTTACTGCCCAGCTTCACTTGCCACATGCAGCCTTACTCCCCTGCACAGACAAGCCAGCCTTGTCCCAGCCTTTATGCCCTGTCCAAATGCTCCACTAGTAATTCAGCACCAGCTCTTCTGCCAGTCATAGGCAGCGGAGAGGGTCTTAACGCACCTTGGGAGCGAACAATCGGGACTTCAGTTAAAAACAGCCTCCAGCCTTCACACAAGAAGCAGGCACCGGACTGGGAAAGGCAGCTCATAGCCCTGCTTCTCCCCGGACTCCACCTGCCTGGGACAAAGGCCAGTCCCCAGCAGTGCACCCACAGAGGAGTGCTCCCTTGAACTCAGTGTCCCAGGGCCTGCGGCTATTTTCTTGCATTCAGAAGAACCCTTGAGCTCTTATCACTGCCAAAGAGCCTCTCAGCCCAGGACAGCTGAAAAGAAAAGGCTTCATTAAAATCAAAGCATGCGCTATCCCCTAAAGCCCTAAAGGTCCAGCAACAGACAGGACATCAAATCAAGTAAAATGAAACCTTTGCGATTGTTAAAAGGCACAAATAAGTGCCAGTGAAACACAGTTTGACTTGGTGGATTAGTGGCTGCTTTCTATAAACTGTGCATCAAAGCCAGCCTAAAGTCAGGTAATTTAATTGCAAAAGAGTTGTTACTGAAGCACAACTCACACAATGCCTCACAGCTTTCCCGTCCCTTCTCCCCTTGACCACTCTGCAAGCGCTGGAGACTAAACACCCAGGAGCACGGCAGCCTCCACATTGGCAAGGCAGAGATCAAAGTCAACCTCTCCAGCTTGGCAGCTGACAGCTGGCACTGCCCAGTTGCCATTCCTCTGTCCGTGACAGCGGGTGCCACGGCTTCAGCCTCGTGCTTTGACCTCCCTGGTCTCTTCCCAAAAGGACAGTGACAAACTGATCCACATGAACTCTTAACCTCTGTGACCCTGGCAGATAGCCTGGAGTGGCTCAGCTAGCCTCCACAGCCCCAGCTCACACTCACGTGGGCAAGGACTCACCTGGCAGTAGTGGCCACGGCACGAGCGTGGCAGCTCGAGTGTGCCGGGCAAACGCACTCTCCGCAGAGAGGTGAAGGTTCCCTGCCTTTGCTGCCTGAGCAGCCTGGAGAGAGCCCTCTCATCGCTGTTAAGTCAAACCCTGCTATTTAAACCAGTCATATACTGGCAGCAGCAAGCTAGAAAGAGTAGATACAGAAAATAATGCCTATCCCTAGTAAAAGCACTGGATGTGCCATGTGCAGGAGAAGTAGGCTTCAGCCTGCTGTGGCAGCTCTGCTGAGAGCACCATGAAAGGCTCTTTGTATAACACCGTTACTTTCACCAGGACCTTCTGCTGTCCCACAGCTTGGCTCCGATTGCATCTCTGAGCCTGCAAGTGATGGAGAGCTCAACCGGTCCTTAAAACAACCCAGCATGCTCTATGGAGCAGAAACCACCCCAGCTGAGGGGGCGGAAAACACTCGTAGACAAGGTTTCACCCCAAAAGGCTCACAGGGGCAGAAGCCCCTGTTGTGAGGCCACAATACCTGCTCTGCCCATCACCTGCCAGGCCCAGGAGCAGGCTCACGTTCCCACAGAAGAGTGAGGTGGCACCATCCAAACTGGAGAGCCAGGTGCGGCACAGCCCTGGCACTGCTCCAGGCTGCTTGAGGCCCTGGCGACTTTAGCACCAGGCTCAGCTCCCACAACAGAAATCAAGCTGCTGCCCTGCTGCACGTCTGAAGAGACAGCCCAGTGGGCTCTAAGGCTGTCTTCCCACTCCCAACAAACCCATGTACCTGTGTGCTCGCCTTGCTTCCCACCCACCACACCTGCATGCCGCTTCTCCTCTAGTTCTGCAAGGGCAGTGGTACGAAGTCCCAGGATGTGCTACTTACAGGCACAGAAAGAAGGAAAGAAATCTTTAGTGAAGACAGTGTTCAGATTTGAAACCCCTGCTCCCCTTCAGAGCACCTCCGGATCATGAAACACGGATGGCCCTGACCTGCTGGCCTCTTGTATGCTGCATTTGCATAATACACGAAAAGTCATCACTCAGGAGACATCTGGAGGGGCTTATCTAGGATTGAGGTTTTAACAAGGCAATGAACCAGCTTTCAGCATTAAATGGCAGAGGAAGGGCACCATCCCCAGTGCCAACAGTCCCCTTTGAAGCAAAGGCACCCTTTTTCTTGGAGACAAGATTGGCAATAATAATTGCCAACACCTTCTGACTGGGAACAAAGACTTGCAGCTCTTCTGCAGGCTGCAACAGCAGCTCTTCCAGTCAAGGCCCTACAACAACCTTCAGATTAGTAAGCGGCTTGGGAGAAAAGGTCCAGCAGGATGAGTCCAGCCCTAAATTGCCCAGACAAGCGCAGGAGCACCACACAGAGATGCAAGCACCGGCCTTCACAGAAAGTCTGATCTGTATTGTCCTGGCACGTACCTGCAGCCTAAGCCTCCGTCCTGCTTGGGGACCAGCAGCTTCTGCAAAACCTGCTGAGGCTGGAGGCCAACAGTTAGCAAGTGTGAGTAAAAGGAGAGCTTCCCTTCACACACTAAGGGACCTTGGAAACCTTGCAGAGCTCCCCTTCACCTCCTGCCCCCATTTGTGCCACTACCTGAAGGGTGCTTGACTTGCAGAGCCCAGCTCCGCTCCACCTCCTCATCCAGGACACCCAAGGGCTGTGTCCTCCAAGGCAACAACTAAGTGCTCTCTTAGTCCCTGAGTGCCAGAGGAAGCCAGCTGTGAAGGCAGAAAGCGAAAGGCTGGGAAAGGAAGGACATTCTCTGCCCAACCCTGCCAGCAGGTGGGCACAGTAACTCCAGCCCTCACCTGCTGCTAACAGGAGCCAGCGCACTCCTTAAGATGCACGGCAGACCTTGCAGGATCACTGCTGTGACATGGAAATGAGAAGAGGGCTGCACCTACCCAGGGGTCTGCAACTGAATGTGTCTGCATTGCTGCCAACAGCTGTCTCCTAGGGAGTTTTATGCCATTTGAGAAAAGAATCACTGCAAAAGCAGATAAATAGCCATGGGCAAATGCAGCCCTTTGCAGCTCTTCTCTCACTCCTTCCAAAAGCAACATGACATTTCCAGTGCCCTTATCTGTGTCTGGTGGCACAGACCCACCTGTGGGACGAGAGCCGAAGGCACAGCAGAAACAACCCTGCTCCAGGGCCCTTCACTCTGCCAGCAACCGCCCGCTTCTGACAGGAGCCAGCACCAAACTCCTCTGCAGGAAGGAGAGCACTTGGGCCTTCATGGGGACTGCTCCCTTGGATGCTGGGAGAGGAGTCAGGGCCAGCCACCTACACACACCTTCCAGCCTCCAGGAGCAAGGTGGTCAGCGGGTAGGAGTGAGGAAAGGAGGGAGGAGGCTTTAGAGGCAACTACAACATGAGTAGGGTTTCAAACACTTTGAGACTCAGCTCCCAGCAAGAACCAGGTACCGAACACGCTGGAGAACCTGGTCCTGGCGCTCTCCAAAGCGGCGATGGCATTTTGGCATTCAGGAGCCTGGGGATAAATAAGCAGATGCGATTCCATGCCATCACCTTCACAGACTGCTGTAAGCCTGCTGGTAACAGGTGCCTTGCATGGCTACACAGAGCCTGCTGGCCTGGCAGACCAGCAAATCAATCAACCATTTCAACTGTTTCACTGTTTTATTGATGTCCCTGTGCTACCACAGGGGCCATCACCCCTCCTGCACCCAGCAGCAAAATGGCAAGAAAGCTAGATTACAGTAGTTACTGATGACACCCGAGTAGCCAAATTGGATATATTTGACCCCAGAACATGCATGTGCAAGCCCATTTAACCCCAGGCATTTAAGAGACAGCATCTCCCAGACTGGAAAAGCTGTGAGTACTGCTGGGCCTGGGCAAGACAGAAGTGTGCCTTTAGGCGTTACCTCTGAACCTCCCACAGGGCTTGACTGCACGACTCAGCAGTGCCAGCACACCTACCGCAATTCACCAAGAAATCCAAACAAGCCTCTTACTTCTGCCTTGGGAAATCGTGGAGACAGGAGTCTGTGCTCCCAAACACAGGCTGTTTGGCATTGCCACAGAAGAGAGAGTAGGCATCTACCAGAGCCTGGAAGGTATGTGACCTCCTGAATCTCCCTGTGCCCTGTGCTGAACCCTCCACATTGAGTCAGACCTGCAGCTTTAGAGGTCAGCATCATGGAAGGTTTATTTAAAGTCATGGAGGACATAAAAACTATAGTTAAAAAAGATATTAAAACAGTCCTCTGAGCCATGCTAGCCATGCCAGGCCTGGGTGAGTCCATGGAGTTTACTCCTGTGGCACTGGAGTTTTTTTCTCTTTTCTCTTCTTTTTGGCTTTGCCCTGCTTCTGCTGGTTGGCTTTGCCCTGCTTCTGCTGGGTCTCCTGGCTGACACTCCCTTTGGTTTTCTTGGCAGCTGGAACCTGCTCGGCTTCATTGCCTGCATCACCTTTTCTTTTTCTGTTCATATTCTTCTTCTTCTTCTTGTCAGCCACAGCATCTCCTCCATTAACAGCTTCCTCCCCACTGCCTGCCACTGGCACTCCATTCTCCCTGACCCCTTTGTTCTGATTCTTGAGTTTGCTGCTACTGGGCACAAGGCCTTTTTTCTGCTTGGGGGTTTCTGTTCCCAGGAGCTGCTCCTCTGGGGCTGCTGGTTCTCCATCTTCACTAGATACTGGTGCTACCCCATTCTCCTCGATGCCTTTCTTGCGATTCTTGCGTTTCTTGGTCTCTGGCAGGAAGCCTTTCTTCTTCCGCTTAAGTGGCTCTGCTTCTTGCGCAGGCTTATTGGCTGTCTTCTCTTTCTTGGGCTTCCTGCAGAGAGAATGCCAAAAATCAAGAGCAACTTAGTTTACAGCCAGAGAGCAGTGTGACCCATGCAGAAGCACAAGGTGCAGGAAGCACAGGCATGCTGCAAGGATGAGCGTTATCCCTGAAGCTGGTCCTCAGTCTGCACAGGGACTGGTTAAATGAACAGTGGGAGCCAGACCAGGACTGAAGAAGGTACACAGAGACTTGAGGAAGAATCTCCATTCCACAGACCAGATAACACTGTACTTACCACCTTCTCAAGCACACCTGCTTGCGGCCCCATGCAAGGGTACCAAGACACTGTCTGTCCAAGGTGACAGCCCCAGCAAGACCTTCACTGTGCTAACAATCCCAAGAGGTCTTCCAGCAAGAACCCCCAACAGCCCATTCCAGTCTCATCCAGGCAGCATTTGTATGCAATGCAAGACAGCCACCTGCTGCTACTGTTCTCTGACAGAGTCCATGAGCAACTTCACCACCACCCCGTCTATGCTGCTCTGCACCAGCTCAGTCCCCAGAGAGGAGTCCTGAAAAGGAACCAGGCTCCAATTCCATGGCCTGGTTTTCAATGTGAAGCTTTTTGGAGAGTTTTTCAAGCTGTGTCTCTTCAGGGTGGAAAAACACTATCCTGACAACCTGATGTTAGCATTTTCCTCTCAGCACTTCCAGCAGGATCCTGTGCACAAACCACACCTGCCATAAGGCTTGTTCCAACTTACCTGCACAAAGATCTCTGCGTGTCACAGCAAGATGGCACCAACAGTGACGGCAGGCTGCACCCCTGAACCCCAATCCCTTCCTCAGACAGCATGCACAAGCTCAGCATTTCCTACCTTAGCAATCGCCCTCCTAGCTGCAGTCTCTAGTAGCTCCTAAACCAGGCCTTATCCTTGTGCCAGCCCTGGCAGTCCGATGCCAAGGGACCTGTGTGCGACTGGAAAAGGGCCTGGGACTGTGTCACAGAGCTGGGTGAGGCCACTGTGCCCTGCCAGCCCTTTCAAGACATTAGAAGGGGCCACAACAACAGCTTCAGCTGCCTTGTATGATTCCTCCCTGCCTGTGAGCCCTCTCACAGTGAGCCACATGTAAGCATTTCCCTCAGAGCCTCTTGCAGGGCTGAGATACCACAGACCAGGCCACCCACACACCGGGACCGCAGCTTCCAGCCATGAGCAGAGCACCCAGCATTCCCTAATGCTGTGTGTCTCACTAAATACTGCCAGCAGGAAGGGGAAACAAAAGTTCTTATTGCAAGCTATTGATAGAAAAGAGGAAAAGATCCTACGTTTTTTTTTGCCCTGGGGCAAAAGTCAAATCCAGCTGCCATTGTACGCAGGAGCACTAAAACATAAACACTGAATGCTCCCCAGCTTTCAGAGCTGCAAGGCAACCACTCCAAGCATCAGCTGGGGATCCAAACACTAAGGAGCCCCAAAATCACCAGAGAGGACTGAAGGTCCTGGCATGTACTCTCTGGTATCCAGTCACTTCCCAGAACAACTATTCCAGAACTACTTATTCCCTCCAGCCTCAAATTGGCAGAATCAATCCATAGTGATGTGGTAGGAGCTTAGTGACTCATCCTAGCCTAGAAATTCCTCTGCAACTTTGGTGATGGCTCTTAAGCCAGGCCACCACTTGGGACCGCTGACAGCAGGTACTGTATCCCTTGGGTGATAAACTCTTATCTCTACTGGCAAGATGCCATCAGATATCAGACATGCCTTACAATCCTTTCCCATCAAGGACCAATCCTAAGCACGTAAGCACCTGGAACAGTGAGCCTAGCATTGTTCCAAACAAGCAAAACAACAAGCGTTTCAACCTCACCAACCCAGGAGCTCCACTGAACTCAAACTCTAGCCTGAGCAGAGTGCCTTGACTTCCTTTCTGTTCCTACTTCCCCACATCAATGAAGACAAGTAGGACAGGCAGTCAGTCCCCCAGGCAAGCCAAGAAGCCAGAGTGCCAAGCATACATACGTGTAATTCAGCCAGCGCATGACATTCCAGTAGAGAGAGTCAAGACGTGCCGAATTCCCAATGCCTTCTGGCTGGTTCAGAGCTACTAGCACTTTGTCCAACTCCGTCAACTTCACACGCAGCTTCTGCAAGAGGCAAGTACAAACAGGCAATCCGCAGAGTGAATGGAGAAGTGGCACTCACAGCAGCAGGGCAGAGGCCATCCTTGAGATAAGACTATGGCAGGAATAACCAATCCTGCCTGGCTTCTCCAAGCCACTGCCCTGAGCCCATTTGCAACACCACTTCAATTTGGGGGCAAAAATTGGCAAGTCACACCATGCTATCAGGTACAGGGTTTGCTTGAAAATGGTCTCTAGCATGAGAGGCATGAGTCTAACAGCTAGAATTGTACTGGCATAAAAGGGACTGAAAGGTCCTTTGGTCCTCTTTCCTTTTCAGTCCATGGCTGGGAGCAGGGGGAAGACGACACATGACTATGTAACTATCTAAAAGAAAAGCAGCAGCATTTTCAGCCTAGTTTCTAAAGGACGCAATCATTCTGCCTCTGGCTGCCTCTACAGCTTCCATAACCCACTGGATAATTTCAGTAAAACCAGACAGAATGGGGCGTCTCAAAGGCTATTCAGTTCCTACAAGAGCCTTGGAAATAATCTCTCTCCTCCACCCACTTTCCTATTAGGTCTTCACAAAGAAACAGGCTGTGGTGTGAGCTCGGTGCTTATCAGTAGGAAACTGGGCTTCAGCAATTCTGCTGCTTGTGGTATTTTGCTCCAGTAAATAAGACCATGTTGGAGACTTATTTTGTCACCTACAGAAATTCTTCTCATGTTCAAAAAAGCCATTTTTCATTATGGAAAACAAAGCCCAGAACAAAACTTCACTCTTGCTCGTAAAGCTTGAGACTTAAGGCTCAGTTTCTGGAAATTAAAATCTCTGGAGTTCAGTGGAGAGGACAGAGCAATCATCTGGGACAAAACTCAGCTCGCCCTCACTGTATCCCAAGCCATATTTCTGCTGATAAGAAAGAAGATGCCACATGTGTTTGCAGAACACTGCACAAATCCTTCAACGAGTGCTTGAAGATCAGCTTACAAGAGCTATGGATCACTCCTTCAGACATGAGGGCTTTTCTGTCCTCAAATCCAGCTAGGCATTCCCTCCAGTGGTACCTTCGGTAAGAAATGAGGTGGGATGTAGTGATGGAGCAGTCACAAGGTAGAACGGGCCTTGGCGGGATTCAGAACAGCCATTTGCCACACATCAGGTCACACACTCACCTGCTCCGTCACAGTTTTGAGGAGGATGTTCAACAGCTCCAAGCTCTTGGCAACTTTCTCTTTATCAGCCTTCACAATACACTTGCCAACCATTTTCAGACTCTGCAAATTAAATGGGGAGATGGAGAAGAAGCACGCATTAGATGGGAAAACAAATCACTCTTCTCAGGAGAAAGCAGAAAATGAGTAATGATCGGCAGGATTAACCTGTCACCAAAATAACTCTGGAACACAAAACCCACCAAACTCTGGAAATGCTCAGAAGGGTACATGGTGGAAGCTGCTGATGCCTGGGTTAATTAAGAAACAACTGGACAAAATAAGAGCAAGCATACCACAAAGGCACAACCCTGCTGCTCTCCCTAGTTTCTAAGCTAAAGCACAACTGGAGACACGTTGCTGCCTCCTGGAGAATAAGAGGAAAGACAATATCCGCCCCTGCCCTGGAAAGGCCAGGAGGCTGCCAGACAACAGACTCACCTGAGGGACAACAGTTACTCAGCTGCAGAAGCCAGGATTTACATGTAAAGTGCTAATGCAAAAATCCATTAACATGCCCAGGAAATCCCAGTTTCCAGCACTAGTACAGGGCTTGTCAATCAAGCTTAAATTCACTCAAATGACCGAGAGAAAAAAAATCTCATCTCTCTGTGTTCCCTTTATGTGCTGCAGGGTTTCTGAGACACTGAAAGGTCTGGCTTAGAGGAAAAGAACTCCAAAGATAGGCCAAGTTATTTACAAGTGGAGAAGGGCAGAAAACAGCCATAAAAAGGCAGCTGGATCAAAGAGGCAGCCCAATGGCTCAGGGGTACTGATCCTCTGCCTGCAGCTGGTCCCCGCAGCCCCACTTACATGGTAGTTTTCTTCCGCACTGTATTTCTGTGTGGATGCACACACCACAGCAAGCCCCACAGCTTGCGTGGACTACACTAATATGAGATAGGATTTGCAGTGACAAGCTTATTGTAGACAGTGACGTGCCCCATCACAGCCTGTTTCTCTAGAGAAGGCTGCACTTGTGGCCAAGCCCACCTTTGCTTGGAATTGGAACATGTCAACCCTGCCAATGGGCAATGGCCACCCCAGGCTCAGCATCCTCGGCTCCTCAGGCAACTCGCATCGCCAATAAGTCACTGCACCAAACCTGTGCCCAGCAGTGGAAGGTCATAGTTCTCCAGGAGATGCAATTTCTCCTATTAGACCATCTGTTGCTTTTGCTCCATTCAGACTAGAAATAATTTTAAGGACTCTGAGCAAACTATTTTCCATCTACATCAGCATAAGGCTGGCAAGTAAAGTAAAAATCCTCACAGACACTCAGAGAAGCAAGAAATTTATTCCCCAAAGCAAGCTCTTTCAATAATGATGCCCACAACAGAAAAATAATGATGGCCAGCAAGAGGAACAGTTTTAGCAGAAAAAGTGGGGAGACAAGATAACATATCTGCAGGAATGGCAGCTTTCAAGCAGAATTATTTACTATCTGTACAGGACTCCACACCATCCGAGTGCCTTTTTCAAATAATAGACACAGTTATTTCCTGACGTGGGTGGTCCACTCAAGCCCTGTATTAGAAAGCCACCATGTTCTGCTTGCTGGAATTCATGCTGCAACTTCATCTGACTATCAATAACTTGCTAATTACTCTCTCCTGATACAGATAGATGCACTGTAACTCTATTCCAGAGCTGTCATTAACCTACAAGGTCATACAATTCAGCAGCTCTAAAAGCTCTAAAGTCTCTCAGGTGAAATGAGAAACAAATATACGGGGTGTGATTAAAAAAAAAAAAAGAAAAAAAAACTTCACACATAGGATATAACACCCCATGGGCCATGCACACTCCATTTATTAGGCTTACCACAACTATTAATAATAATAAATAATAAGCATCATCAAATCAATAATGAAAACAAAACAGCCTGGTTTGCATAAAAATTCTCTTCACAATTTGAAGAACAAGATATTGCCACGCTAACAGTCATTACTTGTGGTTAAACTAGCTTTCAGAGAGGCTATTAAGTTGAGATCCCTGTTTTGCTAAGTTGCATTCAAGTTCACAGTGCGAGAAAATCACTATGGATTGTCAGCTCTTCAGGACAAGAGGGATCAGGGCAGTACTGTGAGAAGGAGCCACAGTAAAGTTAACTGTCATTTCATCTTTTTAATATACAAACATTTTGGAATTAAGAAGGTGTTAAAAATAAATTGCATTTTCTCTTCACTGTAGATGAGTGATGTAGATGACTGCATTTAAATTGTGCTGGCCTGACTCTCTTCTTGCTGCCACCCCTACTTCCCAGCATTGCCCCGATGCTTTGAAGGGTTTGAAACGAATCCTACTGAAGTCAACAGAAAAGTCCTATAGCTCTGAACAACACCTGAGGGGCTGATTTTCAGCAGTCTGCAAACAGTTTTGGTTTGGGAAATTGGGACCTGCATCTAGTTTGGGGTGCCCAACCAAATTCATGCAGACCTGTAGAATAAAAAGGGTGGCTTGCCCAGCTAGAGATGGAAGGTATCACTGGTCTAGCAACATCAGTGCTGTAAGACTAAGCATCTATATTAAAAGCAGTGTTTTGCATGCGTCTAGAAACACAAGCACAGTTCCATCAACATAAATAGCCAGAAGCAATCCAGTACAATTTAAGTGCTCTGCATAAATAACTCCCTACTGAAATGGATCACTTTTAAACAGCTCTCAAAGACAAGGAAGGAACAAGGAAGAGGGTGGGGGTGGGTGGAGAAGCCAAAGGAGCAGTAAAGAAGCAGCAGATGCGCACAATTTTCTCTGGTCCAGAAGCAGAATGGATTGGCTTTAAGGAAGCTGGCTTCAGATAAAGTCTGAATATCTCTCAATACATGTTTTTGCCCTTTCCCTTCTGCTACAAAGGGCGTAAAAGAAATTTACTTCAAAGAGCACAAACCGCAAGCACCTCTGTATGTGGTATGGTTGAGACAGTCAAGCCTCCGTAAAGACTCGAGTCCAATTCCTGCTCAGCTCAGTGTCCTGATCTCACCACCAGTGTCTCAGAGTACTTCCCCATTACACATTACGTGAGATGGTCTCTTCTGTCACGCATTGCTTTGCTCTTTTCCTCCCATAGCAGGGAGTGTAAACAGTGAAGCATTTGCTTCCATAGGATTTGTGTTAGCATGCAACATCGATACAAACATGCTGCGCTCTGGTTACATAAAAGAAGCTGACTTTGGAGCGGGGCTGCTAGCAAGCCTGGGGGAACTGCTCCCAGGGAATGAAAACCCAAGTCTCTTCAATGGGAACTGGGTCCAAACCTCAAAAGCAGCTTTCCCAAGTATTTGTTGTAACTTCTTACTACATAAGGTACCGACCATTGTCTGTATGTTGTGGGTTTGCACAGCAGGATGCTTTGGTCTGCTCCCTCACTCAGCTATCTAAAAGATGAAATTAGCACTGCCACTCCAATTGCATAGGTGTCCTGGTTTCGGCTAGGATAGAGTTAATTTTCTTTCTAGTAGCTGGTATAGTGTTATGTTTTGGATTTAGTATGAGAAGAATGTTGATAACACACTGATGTTTCCTGTTGTTGCTAAGTAGTGTTTAGACCAAGTCAAGGATTTTTCAGCTTCTTATGCCCAGCCAGCAAGAAGGCTGGAGGGGCACAAGAAGTTGGGAGGGGACACAGCCAGGACAGCTGACCCAAACTGGCCAAAGGGGTATTCCATACCATATGATGTCCTGCCCAGTATATAAACTGGGGGGAGATGGCCAGGGGGGTGGGTCGCTGCTCAAGAACTAACTGGGCATCGGTCAGCGAGTGGTGAGCCATTGCATTGTGCATCACTTGTTTTGTATATTCCAATTCTTTTATTATTATTATTGTTGTCATTCTATTATTATTATAATTATTATTTTCTTCCTTTCTGTCCTGTTAAACTGTCTTTATCTCAACCCATGAGTTTTACTTTTTTTTTATTCTCTCCCCCATCCCACTGGGGAGGGGGTGTGGAGTGAGCAAGCAGCTGCGTGGTGCTTAGTTGCTGGCTGGGGTTAAACCATGACAGTCAGTCAAACATTTTACAGGCCTACCATGATTTCATTTGGAGAATGTATAAAATATAATCATAAAATTAAAGCAAAAGCTATTATGTAACAGATGGCAAACTGCAACACATGGCAAATGTGCCTTAAAAAGAAAAGGAATATTTCAGTCATCTGCAGCATCCTTAGGAGAGCCTCAAACACTGATTAGATCACAAAGAACTTGCACAAGGTTGGCAAGTAGCTCCATTTTACATAGCAAGACTGAGGCACAAAGCAGGGGTTTTGCTTCCAGCTATGCTACAGGTCAGTGGTGGTGGGTTAAGGGAAAACCCAGAAGAACTTGACTAACCACCTGTTCTGTGATTCAACTGCCATGTGCTGTTCACAAAGGTATCAAACTCCCCCTGCCCTCTGAAAGCATTACCAACCTAAGAGTCACATAACCCAATCACTCAATACTAAAAGCAGAGAGACCACGTGTCTTATAGGCAACAGCTACACTTGCATCACTTGCTGATAATGTTGTTTTTCTCCCATTTTCTGCTTCTCTTACTCTGCCCCTTCAGTAACGGCCAGTCCCACTTTATAGGGAATCTCAGTTCCCGTTACAGCTCAGTAATACCTGTGATGTTTAATCATGCCTGTACATCTGAGCTGTCAGCAGATCTGGGCAGGTCATTTTCCAAAAGGAAAAAATATGGAGGCAGTTTTCACAGCTGGAACTCCCATCTCATCTCAAGCCAATACAGCAATACAGTTCCTGCCTCACCCTACATGGATTCAGCTGGCAGAGATGGTTTTGTCTTGTTATGTCAAACATGCTGCTTCTAAAAGCCTCTGACTGCTTCTGGTGGAGGGCACTCCTGGATCCAAAGTTCTCTGCTTCTAGGATTTCTACAAGGAGAACAGCACACCCCCAGCATCTTACCAATCAGTGTTTTTTTCTTATATTCCTAATTCCTGTATCACACATGGAGGTATCCCAGCTACTGCAGGATCCAACCTTTGTTCCATCCATCACTGCACTTCACAGCATTCCTTCATCTTCACAAAGTATAAAACAAGTTTGTTAGAGCACAGGAGGTGAATACCTGCAGTAATTCAGTCATACAAGTAGGACAGAGGGCTGGCAGCTAGTTAACCACACAGCTCCGTGCCTCAGTTCCCCACATAGGATTTCAGTCTAAGCCCAAGACTCCCCTGAAACCTAGCACACAGCAAAAAGTAGTGCATGTGCATCTAGGGCCAAAGTCAGCATCCCAGCCACTGCCCAGCTTTCCATGCAGGGGAGATAGCAATATGCTGTTATATAGAGCCAGGCAACGTTTCTGGAAGTCTCCACGTTCACACCCAACTGCAACCTCAGCTTTCCTGCACCTCTGCCCCTTTCACAGGCACCACAGTGGGGGGGACACTTAGCCCAGACGTACAAGACACAGCAGTATCTCAAGAGTGCAGAGGAGCGTTCTGCTACCAAGAGACGAGCACATTTCCTAGCTGGAAGTTTGAACACCATTTAATATTTATGCATTCCCAGCACATCCTTCAGCCTATTTCATTGTTCAAAACAAACAGCCCTTCCCCTCCGTGGGATCAGCCTGACAGATCATCACTGCTCCCTGAGCTGGAGAAGCCCGGCCAACCTGCATTCTTTCTGCACGCTGCGCTATCTCCATCCTTCCCCCTCCTCCCCCATAACAGACCTGATGCTGATGGATAAATGTGCAGATTCATGGCTGAATACAGTGCCAAGTGCCTTCTGCAAAACACATACCTCCACCCACTCTGCACGACCTTACACCCCCTGGCACAGCCCAAGGTTGCTAAGGTAAACTCTCTTCTCCAGCCGCAAACAGTTCAGCAAAATTTCCACCCTACTGAATGTCCACAGTCACGACAAGAAAGCGCTTGAGATCTGATCTCAGCATGCTTACTGCTTTCACACTGACTGTGAAAGCTAAAGCTTTGCCCTAGCTCCATGCTGCATGCAGGGTCCCAGAGCAAAGACACAACCTGGCATTTTGCTGCCGTTGTGGCTTGGGTCCCTATGGTGGAGTCACACCCAGAGGGGCCCCAGCAAGTGGGTTTGGGGCCCTACAGGCACATGCCCATTATCTGAGCCAAAGCACAAGATTTCCCATGTTAACATACAGGTAAGCTGAGAGGTTTGGGAGGGGCACAGCCTTTCTCTGCTATTTAGAGGCTAATGACAAACTGACAGCCAAATGAAGTATTTTAGTATTCTGTATGCTCATAGCTCCTGTTATTATCCGATGTAAGCACCTTGCCTCACCTGTAATTACTCTCACATTTCTTCTGAGAGGTAAGAGGTAAGTCAGCATCATTCCCTGCATTTCACAGAGGCTCAGAGAGGCCAAGTAACATGACTGAGTCACGCAGACCATGACAGAGCCAGGAATCAACTCTGAGCTTCCCAAAACCCAGACAAGCCACCCCCAAATACTTCCTTTTGTGACAATATTCACTATAAACAGAAGAACCCAAGCTAGAACTTAGGGCTAAATCATGGAAGACAAAGAAGGGAGGAGGGAAGAGTATGCCTCTTCACATTAGTTTCCATCCATCCACAGAACCAGATCCATTTCCAACTCCACATACACAAGGTACACAAGCACACAAGGAGAGGTTCTCACACCACCCACCTGAACAGCACAGCAGCTGCTGCCTAGAGCACTTAAAAGAGGAAAAAAAGCACTGACTGTCCCTTCTCACTTTGTTCTCTCACTAAGTTTCTGAAGACTGAAAGTATAAATGTTCAAAACTTTTTTTCCTTGCCTCTTTAGCAGAAACAAGTCATCAAGAAATGCTCACAAAGGGAAGGGAACCACCAAGTTTCTGCTTGTCCCTGACCGAGAGACAGAGGGAAGGTAGGGAACTAAGCAGACCCACATGCTGAAGAGTATAACTAAAGGGCTTTTTTTGCAATGTTTATTTTGGCTGTTATTAGAGGAAGGAGCCCAAAAATCCAGAAGCCATTCTCACAGAAAATGTCAATGCTTTCCCAAGTTTAACAATCTGATTTTTTTTTTCCATAGACCATATGAAAATGTAGCAGGGAAAAACCATACAGGACAGCTGAGGGAACAGAGGAGAATGAATTGTCCACAGAGACATCCAGTATTCCGAAAGCATGTCAAAGATATCAGTTAAATCACTACTGGCTTCATTTTACAAGCTAAGAGGCTGAGAAAGGGCAATGAATTAAGAATTTATAAAGATGGACAGATAAAAGTTCAGGCAATCTTCAAGAAAAAAAACTGAAGAATGGCTTTTTTAGAGATTTGATGAAGTCACTGTTAATAATTTATCTCCCTACAAATTAAGACACCGATAATCAAATGTGATGCCCTTCAGAAATGAAGGGCATGTCTACACTGGAAGGCTATATAGTGTATTCCTCTCTCCCCCACACGTTCTGAGTGGCTCCAGCTAGTTATTTTAAATCCCTAGCTGAACAACACAATAGCAACAAAACCCTCTAATGCCATACAATAAAAGTCTTCAGAGAGCATACAGTAACTTTCAAATTATATGAGTCTTGGAAAAGAGGTCTTGGGTTATCTATACCATCCCTTGCACAGGCCATGTAATCCCCTGTCTGTCTATATTCATGCCTTTCTACAGAAACACAGTTGCCTGCCCAGTCCAAGTCTACGTAACCACCTAAGTGGAAGGAGGAATCACATGTGTCTCATTAGGATTAGGTGTATATTTATCTGAAAGTCTCCAATATTGGTGACTTGGAGTGCTTTGCTCTTGCACTAAACTTGGGTATTAGTTTCTGTGAGCATTTTTTACATACCAGGATGCCTTGATCCCATTTTGGTTTCAAACAGTCAACCTGAACACTATCTGCTCTGTCTGTCCCTTATGACATTGACAAAACAAGAAAAGGAAAAAATAGTAGTAAAGTTGGGCCCTTCTTATGATGTACTTACTGAAGAAGACAGACAAAGGAATCCCTCAGGAAACTGCTGTGTACAAGCCAGAGAAAGCAGTTTTAACAACAGTTTTCTGAGGCTGTTTTGTTTTGAAGTTGCTCAGCCATGAAAATATACATTTTCTGGAATACTCCTCAAAATCCTTTCCTACTTCCCCCCGACCTTCACAGCGTAACTGGGAGTTTCAGCATAAGATGGGAGTTACACAAAGCACCTCAGTTCAGGAGGGCAAGCCAGTCCCTGGGAAAGGGATGACATAAAAAGGTAGTGAAACTATGTATTCAGATCCTGGAGCTTCCTGCCCCAAATCTGTCAGTGAGTTACTAAAATATTGGCAGGGCTTCAAGATCACTCTAAAGCCAAGACAGCAATTTTGTAACATATCAGAAGGAAACCAGAAATATATCTAACAACAGGAACAAACACCGAAATGTGCCTGCAATGACAACTGGGAGAGCTGAAAGACCAAATTGAGAGGGGCTTGATAGAGTCAAAAAGACAGTGTGTGTGAGCCCTAGCAGCAACCCCACAGAGATCCCTCACCAAAACTGCGTGACAGTGCCCTGCATGAAATGGGGAACTTGGCCCTCTCTGGTCTGCCACTAGCCTCATTGCATGACTCCGGGCAGCCCGAACTCACAGCAGCCAGCATCCTCCTTAGATAACATGGGGACAGAGATTGCTATCCAACATGCTGGGCTGTTCTGAAGCCAAGTTAAGAAACAGTCAGATTGTCCATGCACAAAGAGGGTCTCTGGGATGTCTCAGGAGAGCCAAGTTTGATTATTGGCTCAGCTCCCAGCCAAGCGCATCACCTGTAAAACTGGGTGAACGACTTTAGTAAACTAAATACATCAGCTCCTGGGTTTCTGCAAAATACTTTCTTCATTACATCAACTCCTCACTGGTTTGAATCTCACTTGTAAAGCGCTTTGAGGCCTACCGATAAAAGAACAAAGCTCTCCAAGAGGAAGAAGTCTCTGTCAGATGCTCTAGCATCTCAGGTGAGCTCTGTCATTTACAACACGAAGCAACTCTATTTCTTTATACTGTAAACACAACCAAGTTGTCTAGACTCCCAACATTAGAATAAACTTGAACAACTGTAGCAAGGCTCTCCTTTGTGTAAAGTAACTATTTAGGACTTGGGAGGCCAAAATTGTGCCAGAGGTATTCCTCTGCTTCCTCACCTTCGCAGTCCCAGGGCTTGTGGACAAGGCTTTCTGCCCAGGTGACCCAGCAGAACAAGCCAAGAGCACCAACAGCAAGCAGGGCTCTCACAAGAACAAGTCAACTCCAAAGTACCCGCTAGGATATCAAGACATCCCTCACTGTAAGTAGGAGATGGCAAATATGAATCCTTCATGACTGTGATCTATGTTTCATAAACATGCTTAAACATTTTGGGAACAAATAAGGTCAAGTCAGCTTATGTAAGCACAAGAGCCATTGCCTCGCAGCAGCCAGAGCTGCTATTTCAGGAAGCTGTCTCTTCATTTAAAGTTCCTGGCCGTTGATTGTCCCTCATCTGCCTCTTAGTTTTACAGGCATAATTCAATGATATCCAAGACTGCAGTTTTCTCACATTGCTTCTTTCCCAGTTCCAGCACACATCACTGCCTGAAACCATCCCAGGCTCCCTGCTCCTCACCAAGTGATCTGCAGGTATGCAACTAAGGCAAGACAGGATGAGAAAGCAGGCACCAGGAGATAGCATCCTATCCTCTCTCACAGCCTGACACCTGCAATGGCAATCCTGCAGTTCAACAGCTACCAGCCCCATAGCTGCAAATGTGACCAAGGACACAGAGCATAGCAAAGTCTTCAGGTGACAGCTTCCTTGTGAACAATATCGCTGCTTGAATTACAAGTGCACATCAGTATAGTCAGTTAAAGAGTTGGCCCTCTCAGGTTATTTCAGACTTCTCCCTGGGTCAAAGAAAGGTATAAATTCTGCATTATCATTTTTTCCTCTTAAAACAGCTGTTTGTGAGGGATGGTGGCAGTAATGGCCAATGACAGCAAATGCAGACCTTTCAACTAGAGGTAGGGCAATAAAACTTCATCATTTTCCACAGCATCATGAATTACAGCTCTCAGTCCAGGTTCTCACGGGTAAGTACTCACATGCCAACACCTACCTACTTACATACCCAACTCCAAAATCATGACTGACCTGGAATGGCCCACCGAAACAAGTCTCAAATGAAAAGGGACAAGACTGAGCTGCAGGAGAAACTCACAGTTCTGCAAATGCCCTCCCTATCCTCCAGCTAAGCAGAGGCATGCGTGGACATCAGCAACAGAAAGGGCTATCGTTTAGCCCAAGCCTGACACAGCCCACTCACCCCATAATTTCAACATCAAGCCCATAACTTCCACCCAACCTGCAGCTTCTCTTTCAGTCAAGCACACAATCTCCACCTGGCGGTTCAGAACTAATGAACTCTTCAGCAAGTTATTTTAATGGTGGATTACTCTCTTTGACAAATACATCCTTTCTACAAATAATAAATTTGCTTAGTTTCCAGCCTCTGACTTCTGCTACATAGGATTTTTTACCATCTCCAAAAAAGACCAGTCATGATATGAGTATTGTTCTACTACACCATAAAGGCACTGCATGTTTTTACAGCTATTACTCAGATAAGAGAGCATTTCTGCACCACCAAAAAGACACAGAAAAACTTTTGCAGCTTTGGAAAGTTTTGCAGCACAAGTGTCAGCCTTCGGCTATGAATCAAAACTGCTATATGGAATATAAAATCCTTGATCACTCCTAATTACAGCAACATTTAAAGACATGCAGCTGCCCCAGCTCCAAGGAGCCATACCAGCACTGTGTTAGTGCTAAGGGGGAGCAGGAGGAAGGGCAACAAAACCCAATACATACACATCCACCGACAGAGCACTCTGTAAAAATGTTATGTCAGTGCTTTTTCAGGCCAAAAAGAGAACTAGCACCTATACGCCACTGCCAGTTAATAGCATGGGAGGCCTCCTGCCCACAGGGTATACCTTGGACAGCCCAAACAAACTGACAACATTTCCCAGGAATTTTTCTTTAAACACAGATGACCACAGAAATGAGAAGCACTGAGGAAGCTTTGGTAGCAAAGCTCATTAAAATACTGGATGCGTTGCAAGTTGCTAAACTTTCCCTGACAAGAACAACATAAAGGCATTATAAATGTTTGTGGTTTCCCAGTGAATCACTGAGTCCGGCAGGTATTCAGCTGCTAGAGAGAAACGTGGAGATGACCGGGTTGGAAGGAGTGGCATGTTTTAGGTAGCTGGAAAATAAAATCATACCTAACTCCACCCATTGGATTCCTGATGTAACCATTAAATAAAAGGTATTTAATGAAACGCATGATTACCTGCTTCCTCAAGAATTATAAACAGCACCTCTGAATTCCTTGATTTAAACTTGCTTAGATTTTGTCCCTCCTTGACAAGAGAAAACAGAGCTAATCATTCTGTTCCAATATGGTAAATTATAGAATGGCCTAAATTACCATTTAACCAGCATTTAAAGAAGTAAGTAAAGAATGAAAGCTACACTTAGGAAGAGGTCAATACTACAGTTACATAGGAACACCAAAGACTAGAATGTCCCATGTCATCAAGTTTAGTCACCACATCATAACTTTAACTTGGCTGCTTGGTTCCCCCCACGTCAATCCACAAGAATATAACTGAATGGCATTTTCTTCTTCAGTCTCCTGTCCCACAGATCAGCTCCTACATAATAGCTGCACCCAAAAACTGTCTTCAGGTACAATCTGCACTTGCCACTGAATCAGGAGCCCTGCAATTTCTGTCACTGTTTTTTCTGTACAAATTGTTTTCCAATGTATCATAAGGTTTCCCTGATAAACAGTATTAGCAAGGGAGTTGGGTCCGGAAGGCCTGCAAAGCACCAAGATTCAGAAGTCTAGTGCACCTCAGCTCTATCTCTTTGGCCCTGAAGTTCATTAAAGTACAGAAATTCCATAACGTTTTCTGAAATGAAGTAAATGTTCATGATAATTTTCAGTTCAAAACTCATTTTTTAAAAGCACCTTAAATTGATCTGTATGAGTGTATTCCCTAAAACTTGAGCTCTGTCTCTTGGATCCATACACAGGCACCGCTGAGCTGTACCAGGCACATTTCTTGTACTCTATGAAAATACATCTAAACAGCGGTGTTACAAGAATGCTGTAATCCTGGTGGACACTACCAAGACTTGGTGCAAGCAGGCAAAACCCCTCTAAGATCAGTTAAGCTAAGCACAGCTGCAGACTCCAGCTCTGAGAACGAGCACCACACTAGTCAAAGCAGCACCCATTAAGTGCTATCTGTACGTTTAACATGTTGAAGCTTGTTACCTCTGTCACTTGGCTGATGCTTTCCCTGATCAATTCCTCCCACTCCTCCTCTGTCACGAAGAGCTTCAGTTCACGAAGTAGCAGAACCTTCTGGAGAAGCAAACACGCCTGGGCCTGAAAGAGAAAGGGAAGAGGAGATGTGAAACTCCGCACTCTCTAGGGAAGGTGTTAGCAATGCAAATATCCTGCTGAAGCAAACAGCTAAGCACAACATCCAGAGAATGCCATGTTACAGATGCTGCATATCCTCACCAACCTGTATGTTGCTCTGTTAGAAAACATTCTCTAGATCCTAACAGTCATTTCTCAGGAGACAGGGTGGTGGGTTTTGTTGAATACTCATATTTAAAAGAGAAGGTCAAAGGGGAGGGGAAGGATCATGCCACTTCTAGATTTAGGCGTTAATATCCAAAATATGCTTTAATAACTGCTCCGAGTACATCACTTTCAGTCTCCAAAAGTCTTCAGGCAGCCCTTTGCATGACTGTCCCCTTTACTGTGCCCTGATGAATGCAGTAGGCACAAATAAACAAAAATAAAAGCTGGCAGGTTAGCAAATGCTTCGTTTCAAAGGAACCCTAGATGGAAACTGCTGTTCAGAGCAGCACTCAGCCTTGCCCTGGAGTCAAACTTGCTCATCAAGCCTCTACCTTAAAGCAGCAATGAAAAGAGTAGCCACTAGAAAACCAACAGTAATCTGCAATCTTCCTACAAGTCCTTTTCTATTCCAGAATTCCTTTTTTAAGGCTTTCTTAGGTGCAAGAAAAAGGCAGCAATAGACAAAAGCCAATGATAGAAATGAACAAAATATACTAATGAGGATTAGTGCAAATAGTTTAGAGGATTTAAAGGGAAATTTTTTGTAGCAACAGGGAGTTAGTGAGCAAATTCTATCCACACATAAAGAAAAAAATGTTGCCTCTAGCTGCCATCACACAGACCAAAACTGAATGCAGGTATAAATATTAAAAATCATTGGGAACTACATCAAGAGTTAATCTTGTCCAAAGAAAGCAAGGGCTGCCATTTTTAAATTGCACATTTCTGTAGGGTGGGTTCAGCTGCAAACAACAGAGCAGTTTGTAAAACTCCTTGTCAAAGACACCACTGAGATCAAAAGTCTAAGAGGCCTCAAGAAAAAATTCAGCCCGGTGATACTCAACCTGGCCTCCAGATACCCCTTGGGTCCAAAGGAAGCAACCTGGAAAACATGTAGCAGGAGGCTAAAAACTAGCCATATGGTACCCACACTTCTACTGGAGCATTTTAAGGGAACTATTTACTGAAGCATTCAAAGTGAGGGAAGAGAAGAAATCCCTAGATCTCCTGAGAGCAGTAAGACCATCCAAAGTTGTAGGTAGTCAAACAGAACACCTCATGATCTCAAGGAAGTCTGTGTTTCCTATACAACACACTCGAGGCTTCTGGGAGGGACAGGACACTGAACACAGGTCCCCCATCGGATAATTCCAACACTCATATTTGTGTTACAACAGAGTAATGTCACACATCTACATAAGCTTACCTCCAGTTTGCACCAGTATGGCTGACAAAGAGAATTATCCACATAGAGCGAGCTTTCACTCACAAACAGAAATTCTGTTCTTGACTCGAGGGAGAAAATACAGGAGGGAATCAACAAGACTACATCAAAAGATTTATTTTGATTTAATGAAAGAGCGCACCCTAATGCCATATTTGAGGCAGGCAAGCTTACGTATTCCTTGTAATTATGGGGAAGGCTGTGTCTTACAGAACAAATTATGGCATGTCTGCATGCATGTACCAAATGTAGTGGAAAGTCACTTCAGTGCAATTACAAAGAGAACGTGACCCTCAGAGTAGATGAAAGGCCATAATTCATTCTGAAAGGCTCAGGCAGGGTCATAAACCTCAAGGCACCGTCTCCTCTTTGACAATTACAAAAGCATTCATACTGCACGTGGGTGCACAGCACAGAGAAGGGTCCTGTTAAGCTATCCTGATAGTACCTCAGGACTACACATTTACTCAAGAGGCAAACAGAGGACCAAAGGCAACAGTGATAAGGGCCTGCTTGGGAATCATACCAGTCAGCAGCGGGTGGGAGAACTGCAAGTCAACGAGGAAAGAACTGGAAAGAAATTAAATTCATCCAAAGGAAAGGGGAGTTCTGGAGACCCGAAACTCAAATGCTGGACTGACAGAACAGACCCTGAATGGGACCTAGTCCTCAGTAAGCACTAAGCTTGAAAATTATTTTAAAAGAAAGGAAAAAAACCCACTGAACATTTCCTTCTGTGTGTCATAAATGAGGAACTCAACACCCAGTTATCTGAGGATCCTGGCTGGTGCTATCACTCTTTAATAATTTTGTCACACTCATAGCTTTCACGCCTCCAGCCTGTATATTAGATTCAAGCAAAGACAAAATACGTTTTGAATTCCACGTAATTAAATATTGCTATTGCTGTGCTCAAGACAATTCTATGTTTCCCGATTGTTTTTTAACTCTATGATAATTTAGTACTAAGCATGAACAACTTTTCTCATTTGAAAGAATAAAAATAAAATGAAAGATTTACTTGCGGGTTGAAATAAAATTTGGCTTAAGAACATTTCAGTCAGAGAGCAAACGTGACACTAATAATTACAAGGTCCTCAGTGCCCAGTACCATGCTATGCTGTAGTTTAAGGTTATGATATTCATCACAGAGTCAGTGACTCTTGTATTCCTAGAGCTAGGAATTCCTAGAGCTAGTTATTAACACGTAGCTCTCATATAGCCTATTTTTCCAGAGCAAACTGCATAGTTAAATAGCGAAAGTTAAACCACAGGGAGAGGAACTGATGTCAGCAGAGTCAGCCAGAAAAATCAGGAGCAGAACCAAAACTAAAACCCAGTTCTTCAATCCCAGTCCAAGGGTAAACCCAGTAAGAAACAGCACTTCTCACTCCTCCTGCTGAGGCTGTCCCATCTCAGCAAGTTCAAACCAAAACTGGAGTGGCACCAAGTTTCTTCTTCAGAAAGAGGTGCAGCCATCACATCTCGCTCACAGCATCTATCAGCATGTGAAAACGGATCCTGGATGTCATCAGAAGATTGCTTAACAAGTAAATGTATCAGAGAAAACTATCTAGCAACCAGGACCACAATGCTGCCACGTCACCTTGGAAAGTAACAGTTTTCAGCAATGGCTTTTCAGCCACAAATTCATCTGTCAGGGCTGAGAAATATCATACTGGCTGGAAGGGATTGAAACAGCTCCCCATAGAATAGTCCCTGGCAGGATTTGCAAAAAGGATTTTAAACACTTAAAGAGGAATCACTGTCATGACCTCCAGGAGCTTCACCAGGTAACATATGCTTTATCACATAATATAAGAAGGGCTAAGAGTATGAGCACTTTGCAAAAGTAAGGAAAGATCCAAAGTGAGTCAGATCTCTAGGAACCATTTCCTTGAGGTCACAAAGGAACAGCTGACTCTTTGCAGTTCATTTTCCTTGTTTTAACTTCTCAAATAAATGGACACAATGCAGCTGAAAGTAGACATATTAGAGGTGTGAACATCTATGCATTTGGAAGCGAATGTTCATCTCCCCCTCGCACCTGCTTTAGAGGGCTAGTCAGAGTTTCCAGATACCACAAGCCATCTTACTTGCCCATCTTGATATCTCACACCAGCTTGATATTTGGGAGCCCAGACACATGATGTTTTTTATGAAAACAGCCTCAAAAAAAATGAGGCTGCTCAGAGGATTTTTCAAGCCATCTCCTGGAATGAGGCTCTTCCCATTGCTATAGCCACTTCTGAAAACACACAACACTACCATTTGGTGGTGCTCCTATGGCAATACTAGTAATCCACAAAGATCCTTTAGAAATAAAAAAGAGTCACAAAATCTACCTATTTTCTCTTCTGTGAAACAGCGGTTCTAGCATGTCTGCGCACGCATGCAAGAAAATACGTGTGCAAGAAAATTACATGAATGCAAGCATGCAAGATGTTTTCACTCACACACATTTAAAAAACATACAAAGCAGCATTTTACAAGATTGCACTCAAAGATGCAAGTCCTCTCCTTGCTGAGCAATAGAAAAAAGCAACTTTCCCAATACACGCATCGCATGTCTGATTGCTGTTTACTTTCTTACAGCTTCCTCAGAAGCAGTTGGGACCTGCTCACTAAAGGAGGCACTGACCTTACGCAAACAACCAATTCCTACCTCCTCACCAAGACTTTTGAAGTACAAGGCCACACACAGAACACCTTAGGAGGAGCCAAGCCACCCCAGCTAGTGCAACTCTTTTGCATCAGAACATGACCAACGCCCGTGATTTCTCAGTCCATCATTTACCCTTAACATGTTCACGATGTGTCTTTTATACATGATACAGGGACCAGCTGCATGTTTTACCATCACATCACAGACAAGCAGCAATTTGAAGTTTGGAAAGTACTGCCACAAAATTCAGCATAGACCCAGAGCTCAACAACTACCCAGTTCTGTCCCTCTCCCTCCTGCCCTCCCCAGCATCACTGGTATTTTGAAATGTCTTACAAGCATTTGGCAATTTTGGAAGCTGCCAGAACAATACTGTTCCCAAGTATATCATAGAGGATTCTCTGCATTTTCTCAGTGCCAAGTCAAGCCTGCTGTGTTCATGACAGCCCTTTGAGAGAGCCAAGTACTATCAACAGTCCATAAATGGACAAAAATAGCAGAAGACCCAAAAGTCCCAGCTACCAAACTCCAGTCCAGTTCAGAAGAGAAAGCTGTCATCCCCCCATATGCACAATCTCTGAAATGAGAATGTGTGAGAATAGTTACAAGCAGTTGACAGCCACATTAGAGCTTTTTAATTAAGAGTGGAGGAGAATGCTACAACCCATCCTGTGCCCTAGGAGCCATCCAGTTGCCTTATCGAAACATTTTCTCCTTAATGTCAGTTTTCAAAAAGGAAGACCATAAAATAGTACAAAAATAAATACAAGTGAAGTCTATTCAAGCAAGGATAGTGGATACATACATACACTCCCGCATGCATCTATCAAGCATATGACTAAATGAGGCAGAAACGCTCATTATCAGTCCATGTGGGAGAAGAGAACAAACTATAACTAACTGCAGTGCTGACCCTGTGATTTTCTGCCAGCTTTGTTTATTACTTTCTTATCTACAATGATTACACAAAATGCCATTCAGTATAAACGGTCAAGGTTTCTTTCTGAAATAGTAAACATGCTCACTGCAGTAACCGAGATGTGCTGGTAATTCCCAGAAGTGTTCACCTACCTTATTTAGATGCTAAAAAGGAGTGCAAGCTGGCAGGTTGCTGGATTATACAACCTACCTTTACCCTTTGCAGTAAAGGACAAGACATGCAGCCTGACTATTTAAAATGGCAAGCAATGGATTAACCCCTACCAATTCAGCCACTGTCTTCTTATTGAAAGCAAATATCTAGCAGAGGCATAGTAGCCATGTAGGTCAGAACAGCAGCTCTGCCCAGTCACCATCCAGGTGACTCACCACCAGGTGAGCTGGATGGAGGGGAATAGATCAAGATGTCTTTCAATCACTGCAGTTGTGAAAGAGAAAAGCCAAAACCAAACAAGCCTTTGCAATGATGTATAGATTCTGTTTGCAATGCTGAAGAGATGAAGGCGTGACCTAAATTCAGCATTGGTTTTCAAACAAAAGCGCATTGTTAATAGGAAGACACTTGTTTCTAATGAGAAAATAAATGTTTTTCTCAGTCCCAAGTGTTTTAGGAGGCTGGCTGGAGGTGGCTTTGCAAGCAAGTGAAAAAAGAGATACCACACAGACACACTCCCATGAGAAAAGACACTGAAATCAGCAGTCACCCACTGCCACCATCAGAGGAGCAAGAAACTGAAGATGTGCCCACACTGCAAACACACCAAACACCAAGTCTGAGTTTTCACACAGCCATTTTGTCACACGATCTCAAAGCAGCTTGCAGGCTACAGCTGATTAACCCTTCCAAATTCCCTCATGGCATTTCCAGCTTACAGGAGAGAGGCAGTAAGTTTAACTGGCTTCCCTGAAGCATATGGCAGGGCAGAAATGTCTCATTAGGTCTGACCCAGGACAGTATTTGAGTTACATCAGACCTCCCTGCACATTATAACAGAAGCTGTGGGGAGTTTAAATGCTCACCAAAGACATCAAGATGGATTTTCTCCATCTTATGCCTATCATTTTTGCATCGTGGACACAGTTTTATCAACATGAAGCATGTCACCAGTGTGGCAAGAACTTCTTTTTCCCTTTATATATGTATTATATATATATAAAAAAAGAAAACATTACCTGGAAAATTACAAGTTTGTGCAACTCATGTATTTTTAGAACTGAAGAAGCATCAGGAGCTTTAGTGCTATCATCATTTCACTGCTCTTGGAAGTCCAGGAGACAAAAATATACAGGTGGTATCACACCACACAGGCTACTGGTATTTCAGAGCACTGATGTCTCCCTTCTGGCATACATGCTACAGCAGCAAAGCTACAGCACAACCTGCCAGCACATCTGATTCAGTGCCAGCACATATTATAAAACAGCAGCTCTCAGTATGTAATCCTCAGCATTAAGACTATTCTACAACCATAGGGATATGGCAAAAAATAATTGCACTTCTAGAAATTCTTACCTACCAAGCCCTTTGAGACTGCAATCACATGAATCACATACTGCATTTGTGACAAATGCTACCAGGAAAGCTGGGATAAGAGAACATATGCCAAGAATATGCGCAATTCTAAATAAGCATTATTTGAATTTTAAGAAATAGTCAAGCTATGAAATAAATTCCTCAGCTATCTGCAATTTGTTACATGTTTAAAGAAACAAACAAAAAAACAACACACACCCCCACCCCCCAAAAACCCAAACCCACAGCAAGCTCCAGCTGACAGGACTGTTGGTTATAGGAGCATAGCCTGTCATTTATCACTACAGGGCAGGATATCCAGAGCACCACAGCAAAAGTCTCTTCCAATTACCACCAAAGCTTTTTGCAAAAGAAAACAAAACAGCATGCAAAGGCATGAAGCAAGTGCCCATCTACCCCCATTTCTGCTCCCACAGTTAAACTACTCTATTTTTACGTTTACTTTGGGTGTGGGATGGAGAGAAAGGCTCCAACAGAGCAGTCTTGAGTTTCAGGGCTTGCTTTTCATTTCTCTACCACATTTGTTTCATGCATTTGAGCATTTCTGAGCCTGTAAGCTACAAGTCTGCTTGATAACAGTTTGGCAGGCAGAGTCCAAGTTAGGAACAGACTAGAAGCTTACTCAGAAGGACAAATTATGAGAGGGGAAGGAGAATAAGGCCCACAACAATGGCACTCCCTGTTCCATACAGCAAATTCACAGCAGGCTGTTCAGAAGCAATGGCATTTCGATGTATGCTATATATATGCAAGTTTCCTAACCTTCCTTGACACATTATAATCAGAATTATAAAAGACTGAGCACTCCAACACTGCGGGCAAGACAGGCTTCTTGGCTGAGAACTGCCATGACAATATTTAACAGAGAACTTAAACTTGTGACTAACTTAAAACTCTGGAGTTTCACACAGCCTGTTAACCTCAACAGGACCAAGCTGCAAATTCTCTGGGGGAGGTGAGAAGAGGGAAAAAAAGGATTCTTTCCAAAGTTAAGGACAAACAAAAAATTATCCTTCAAGATCCTTAACAAGTATCCTCACTGAACAAGCACCAAACGCCAATTATTTACTTAAAACATACAAAACTTATTTGAAGGCTTTAGATGTAAAAAGTGAAAACCAGAAGTCATTAAGAAACATTTGCCAAATCAATTTTCCTCAATCCACAAGCTGTAACTACAGTATTTCACACATGGCTTGCACACACACGCACATTCCATATAAGTTTCAAATTCAAGGGGAAGGGAGGGTAAGGCAAAGCCCTGGCCGTGGC
Organism: Haliaeetus leucocephalus; assembly: GCF_000737465.1. Taxonomy (NCBI): domain Eukaryota; kingdom Metazoa; phylum Chordata; class Aves; order Accipitriformes; family Accipitridae; genus Haliaeetus; species Haliaeetus leucocephalus. Next base: position 408,690 of record NW_010972831.1, on the reverse strand, counting down.
TTAAGAAAACTATTTTTGAGAACGAAAATTAATTTTTAACTTCCTCACCAGTGCTGAAACAAGGCGCACACAAGCAGTAGAGCCAAGATTCTCATTTAGCAGCTACCTAAAAGGGTTCAGAGTAGAAAGTGCTAGTGCCTTCTGGGATAAGCAGGACTGCTACAACAACACGGCTGCCATGTTTGGTTATGCAGAACTGCCCATGCCAGGACACTATTTCTTGCTTTAAAAATGTGCTGCCAATGCTCCAAGGCGGCATCATAAATTAGACATCTACTTTCACCCCAAATTTACCCTGTTGTCCCCTCTGATTAAGGGACCCAGTGAGTGCCTCCCCTGCACCCTGTTCCCGGCTGCCTCCCCTGTCCTGCCTAGCCCAGAGACATTGCCAGGCTCAAGCGGAGCTCGAAGCCCTGCCGTGCCCCACGAAGAAGCCCTGCCGTGCCCCACGCCGCAGCAGCCAGCGTGAGGAAGCCTGCTGTGCAGAGCTCCTGTCTGCAGGGCCCATTGCACACAGGGACACGGGCGGAACGGGGCCTGCGGGACAGCACTGCCGCAGCGCGGTGCCTAGGCCGCGCGGCAGGCTCTCAGCAGGAAAGCCACGTTATCCGTCACCAGACAGGCTCCTGGTGCCTGCAAGCCCAGTCAGAGAGAGCTCATGCTGGCCCAGGAAAGACCGTGAAAATCTCTTCTGCATGATCAGCGGGCGCAGCAGCCAAATTCAATATTTGCTGCTACAATCCAATGTCTTCAGACTAATCAATCGGCTCTTTCAAGACGCCCCCTCAGCCAGCCTCGACAAGGTCCAATATTGTTGTCTGAGGCAGGCAGCACGTGAGCAGGATACAACTTGGCCGGCACAGAAATTGTCCTCCCAGATGCCAGTTCCCAAGTCTGCAAAGTTGCCCTCCTGCCTCCAGGAACAGACAAGGCACAATAATGCAGCAGAAGTAAACGCTGACCAGAAACCCCCACCCATCAACCGCTACCCCCTGCTCCCATACCTTCCCTGTATACCAAATACCATGCTCCAGGCCAGAAGAGTTTCCTCCCAGCCCTCCCTCAGTCTGGCCTTGCCAAAAAAACAGCAAATAGATTTACAAGCCCAGGAACAAAATTCTCCTTGCCAAAAAGTGATCAAAACAAATGACATTTTACAGCTTAGATTAAGTTCCTGCAACAAATGGATGAGAAAAATTTTGCACGGCTAGTTAATTACAACATGTAAAGCATTTAACTGACACCTACATCACATTTTACAACCTTGGGCAAGAAAGGCAATCTTACTCAGTGTACTCCCACCAAACACCCTAGGTCATCAAGCTCTTGCAATTTTCAGTGTTTTAGAATAAGCCAACCTGCACTGCAACCCAGTTTTATGCAAAGTAGATTGTACCTGTTCTTCCTTCCTAGTAAAAAAGCAGATTTCCACAGATACGGCAGGATGCTTTCCATCCGGGAACCTCTGAACAACTCACAACAGCTTGTATATTAGCACATTGAAAATAATTGTCACACAAGAGACACATTTTGCTCATTTGATCATCATCATGTAAATTATCTGTTTAAGCCTTGTTGAGTGCAAAAAATTATCAATGAAGTCTGTTGGGCTTGTGGGGTTTTTATGTTAATTTTTATTTCCAAACCTCTGAAACAGCCAACATCCCCCTCTCTAGCTAGTTTCTAAAAAAGCTAAACAGTAGTTTGTGAACTTATGGGTTTGTGTGTTCTCTTAAGCTGCTGGAACATATGACCCCAGTAATTCCCAGTGTGGGCCAACTTCCCAGTCACTATCTCAGCAATGGCAAAAATGGAAGAGCAATCACCTGCTCATCACCTGCTAGGTAGCAGGTGAATTGGGTCTCTCACCTCCACGAGAGAGGCTCAACACCAATGACTCAGGGATGGTGGAAATCTCTTGCTAAAATGCCTGCAAGCAGGGGAAAACTGAATGCACAGGATGTGGTGCTAGACTCAGATCTTGGTCCCCACTTTGGAAGCTCTGCTTTTGGATTTGAGGTTTTACTACCTTGCTTACTGAAAAAGAACAAAGCTCCCTGGAAGACAGCAATTGAGACAAAACTGACTGTGAAGAAATCACCATCTTTCTACCCCTCCTGCTGACTCTCCTCTCCTCTTTATTTTTATTATTCTTCATAAACCTCTTCACCCATGGCTCAGATGTCCTGCTTTAAGCAGAAGCAATGAGAAGTTAAGAAACCTATAGAATTCTACTACTGTTCCCAAGGTTCTGAACAGCAGCTGTCGCATCGATCAGATGGGCTGTTAACTTCATTCTGCTGCTACTGAGTACTTGTCTATACTACAGAAAGTTTTATCACATTAGCTATGCTGGCACATCCTCCTCCTCCACAACATGAAAACAGCTATTGCAAGACACAAGCACTTAAACCACCACCGCTCAGTCTGGCTGAAAATGTGGAATGAGCTACACCCCATAGAAACCACCTTTATGTAATGCAGCTGCACCTACACGAGTTATGTCAGCCTTAGCCCTACAGGTAAAAATAGTCATTGCCTTCACTGACAAAGTCACACTGGTACGGTTTTTTAAATGTACTTGAGCCAGCAGAAAACCCAGGACTAGCAGTCAAGACACTGGAGCAGCCTGCCTGCAGACCAGGGCATATATACAGTATTCACTTACACACAGGTTTCTTCATGCCCTGAAACATCATTACTTAATTTGTTTAACCAGGGACTCTGCAAATCACGTTCTCTCCACTGCTGCTGAGAAGTGGATTTTTTCCACACTTGGTTCCTCTGCAAACAGTGCTCTGGAAGATGTTCTTGGTAGAGCAAAAGCCTCATCTTGCACTTGCCTAACCAGAGGAGCACATTTGTGAGAGCCTTCTCACTGCAACAGGACATTTGTGCCCAATGCAAGTGGGCACACGTACAGCTGCTTCCTTCAGCACTGTTCTGTTGGCAGCTGGGAAAGGAGGGGAGAAAAAATCATTAAAAAATGATTAAAAAAAAAAAAAAAAAATCAAAGCTCCCTCCTACGGTCACCACAATCTAACAAGAACCAGTGACAGAAATAAGATGTTGCTAGATTTTAAAGGCAGTAGAGATGAGTCAGTACACACAGGGAGAAGATTTGACACTGCAATTTTTCAGAGGGTATCTGCACATTAAATACTGGGCTTCACTGGCAGGCTTTCTTTTCTGCCTGAGAGGAAGGGTCTGCAGGACAATTGGGCAGTCAAAACAACGAACAATGAAGATAACACACTGGACTCCTGGGCCAGGCCTGGCTGATGGTATTAGATACTAGCTTTGAATGTTTCATTTGCATACAACAAAGATACATCTAGTGAGCATTCAGGGCTGGGGAAGACATTACTTACCTTGTGCTCTTCTTTCACCAGAAGCAGACAGGCAGACCCTCAGGACACAGCAACCCATACAAAACAACCCATATATTGGTCTGCTGCTTTGGTGAACACAGAGATTAATTTCTCCCAGGGGTAGCCACTCACCATATCAGAAAGGCCAATCAGTCTTAATGCTTCCCTCCAAAAAAAAAAGTCAGTATTTATTGTCCTAAATTCTTGAAAAATAAAAAGATGCCATAAGTAAGTGAGCCATGAGAACTGAAGATAAATGGTAGCAGAACATGGATTAGCACCCATAAGCACTGATGTTTTCTTCCTCTTTCCATAATGCCCAATTACAGGACTGAAACTTTGCTGGGGAACATTGGTACCACAGCGCATACTGAGACCAGAGGAGAAAAGAACAGCAACGGATTCTGGGCAATGCATCCAAGTCACTCCCTTCCCACATTAAAAAAATAATAACCAGGAAACATGCCCATTTCCCTCTCCACTCGCAAATACACTTCTCTCCCAAGTTAAGAACAAAGTCACAATTTAAAAAAAAAAAAAACTAAGACAATTTGTTTCTTAATATGGCCCTGTTTATTTTGGAGCATTTCCACTTCGTTTTTACAAGCTCCTCACTCTAAACACCAAAGAAAGAAATACTCTTTTCTTTAAGAAATCAGATTCTCACAGAATGTCCCAGTAGCTGAGGCTCAAAGAAACATTACCAAATATCAAGAAACCTCTTGCAAAATCATCTGGGGCACTATCCTTTCTTCTGACCCTGACTTTCCTCTTGAAAAATAAACCCAACCTTTTTCCAAAGCTTTCATTTTGTCAATTTTTATTTTACATGCTTACACATTGTATTATGAAACATCAAGAAGCTCCACTGACACCTCAAGTTACTTGCACATGTTGGTTAAGACCAAAACTGTCCCCTCCAGTTCTGTCTCCTGCCTGCTCCTCCCAACACTTTCTAAGCCAGATGTCTCCTCTGCACAACAAAACCAGTTTTCCTCAATTCAGGAGAGACATGCAATAGGATTTTCTTTAGGCTATTCAGAAGGCAGCTACCGCATAATGCAGCCTATTTAAGGAGACTTTGCTAAAGTCAAATTTAATAATTTAGGAGATTTAAGAGCAGTGTGCATTCAAAAAAACCCCCATGCTGCCTAGGCACTGCGTGCCTTTTAGCTGCTGTCCCTGATTCACTAGACCAGTCTTGATGTTGCAAGGACAAAGGTTTTCATCTTCTGAGAACATTTATCAGCAGATAATAAGAAATTAGAATTCCAATTCACTCAAACGTCAACTATTGAAGTTTAGCTTTCAAGAAGTATAAAAAAAAGTACTCACACATCAGTAAAATTTGTTAGCTTGGAACATTGAAATAAACAGCATTGCTAAGCAAAAATAAAAAAAAAGTTGGAAATTGTACTGGGTTGAACTTTGTAGATTCATCAATTCAGACACTCGCCAGCAGACCTTTTCATTTTGCAGAATCCACTGAGAGAAGCACCATGACATGACAGACTGCACGTGGCTTAAGACCCTATTCTGTCTGCTAGGAGGCTGCTGAGAAATCCTGCAGAGAAATCCAAACTCCTTTCTTGTGCTTTAACTCTTGCAGAGTGGCATTTTAATACAAGCCAAGGGAAAGCAGAAACAGCCAAACCCCATTCCTGCTGCACCCCCAAACAACAACAAAAAGGGACCTACCACTTTGTACTCTTAAGAACATCCTTTTCAGTGAATATAGCCCAGGTTGGCATTTCATTTTACGCTGCAGAAGCCCTAATCTTTCTTCACTTGCCAACAAAACACCCTTCCAACACGCTTGCTACTATTTCCAAACCAAGATCCAATAGCCCACTGTAAACACAGCAAAAATCATTACCTAGAACTTCAACAAAACCGGATTCTATCCTAATGTTTTTGTAATTATTTTGTAGCATGAATATAAGTTGAGCCCATATGACTGAGAGAGTCACCAATTTCAACACAACCAGACTTTTCTTCCCCTTTTGTTTTTGTTATGCTGTTATTGAATACATGGCAATGACCTTGCCTCCAAGCAAACTTTTCCCATTTGCTCCTCATAAATATCTACTCATCAAATTGTCGAAGGGGCTATGTTTGTCAGGCTGAGCAGAACACACTTGGGTGGTTCACTCTCTTTTTAAAAACTATCAACCCCCCATGTGTCAGATGGCAAGTTTAATTTAGTAGGCTAGGAAATTACTCAGTCTTGGAAAATCACTGCAATATGGTATACATCTAACTCAGCAAGTCCATCCGATATGCAGGGCTGTTAATGCTACTGATCAGTCCCATCCTTGGGGAGCTCTTGCCAGCAGCTGTCTCTACAGTAACAACTAGAGCGTATGTGACCTTTTAATTTTCGTATTTCTTCCCAGCAACAGACTAGAATGTTTCCTCCATTACTGAGAATTTGCTACATGATCATCAACACAATCAGCTCAACAGTAGCGAGCAGAATAAACACAGTCTGTATCTCTAGAATCAGAATATAGAGGCAAGTAGGAGCTTTTTCATGCTCTGTTTGTGCTGCACTGAGTATGGTGGAATATAAAGACTGGGACTGCTAACAGGGCAGTTTCTCTGTCCCAGTCAATTAATGCCTGGTATCATTATGGATTTGTATGTGGGCAATGCAGGCATCTATCCGCTAGACACTTTTCGCAAAAGACACGGGCCATTAAAAGGCACCAAGAAATACAACAAAAAAACAAGTATGACAGAAAAAATTCATGCTATTAACATGCATGATGTTCCAAAGGGACCCTGCAGACTCAGCGACAGGGGTCCCTTGTTCAACTGAATACACCACGAGCACACAAAGTTCTCAATGTAAATACAAGTAAAAACTCATGCCATGGGATTTCAAGCTCTCAGTTTAAACGCAGCCAGGAGGACCTGAAAAATTTAAACAGATCTTTTTAAATTTTCAACCATGTCACACAAGTGAGAGGAAAGGGAGACAGAAACATGGCTTATAAAGCAGTTCTTCAGAGAGCGCTACATTTTACTATGGCATCAAACACCTTTCCAAAGAACATCAGAGACTATAGATGCTGTCAATGTCCTCCAACTCACCAAAGGAAGATAGTTTCTTTGAGCTCTCCCAATGCAACAGATGCTCTCAAAAATGAAAGGCTGGGACACAATAATCAACATCCACAACCATCCTAAAGGTCTAAGAATTAAAAATCTCTGCACAAAAATGTAGAACACTCTGGCCCTGACCCAGCAAAGCACTTAAGCATTCAACCGTTTCCCCTTCAACTTCAGAGGGACAGTTTACATACCTAGGGCTAGTACATGTCATAGGGCTTTGCTGGCTCATGATCAGATAGCTCAAATATGTGCAAGAGCCCACCCATAGCTCAGCTTTATCTTGCAAAACACAGGATCTCCTTGACCATCTCCTTACACACACACAAAAAAAACACGAACAGGAGCAGGACACTGACTGGAGCCAAAGCATGTCAGTTTGACACACATTTTCCAGCTGCAAATGATTTCTCTTCATTGAAGAGAGGGTGCATACTGAACAGAGGAAGACAAAAAGGACGAAGTCTACAGACAACAGCCACTGTAACGCTATCACAGAAGAGGCTATCGCTGCCTGTGGGTAACCTAGCCTCTGAAGGTCTGCTCACCTCAGCCGGACCCTGGGACGAGCCCTCCCCCTAGTAACACCTCTGTAGAGGACACAGGCACAGCATGTCCTACCTCTGCCGAGGGGATGGAGGATGCTTTGCAGGAATGGTACGTTTCAGTCATGGCGTACTGCTTAGCTAGCACCAGCAGCCTGGTTCTCATTTCTGATGCAAAGGAGGTAGAGGTGAACTGGTACCGGTACTTATCTGGGGAGGTTTATTTTGCTTCACTACTAGTAACAGCTTATGCAAAATATTCCATAACAAGTCCTTCCTATACCACCTGCTGGACACTATCTGTGAGAATGCAGGCAAGGCACAGCGCATTAATGTAGCAATCCATTCATCTATCACAGCATGAGGAGGAATACTCCCAAACATACACACAGAGGGGTGCTGGCTTCTGATGCTTTGCAGTGCTTTTACTGTTCTTGCTGTATTAAAGTTTAATTACTTTTTAACTTAGATATTTACATGGAACATAAACCATTCAGAAGGATAACTGTCAACCAGCCAAGACCTCTTTGGCAGGACTTTGGGGTCATATTTTACTCTTCTGCTGATGGCAGCTCTGGCACAGAATTGCTTCAGTTCTGTAAAATTATGTCTATGTAAGTTTGATCCCTTTGGGGAGACTGCCAAAGCACCAAGATTAATTAGCAACTTACCTAAAATACACTCTCTATTAGATAGATCTTAAAGGGTTCCTTGTCACAGACTGCTTTATAAAAACACATTTTTAAATATTAATGAATCTATATGACATAAGATGACATTTGGAACTCTGTCTCAGTGTCCATTCTCATCTCCACACTAAGTAAAATGACTTTTATTAGTTTCATGACGGCTCTGCACTTACATCAGCTTTGTAGAGTTCTAGCCAAATCATACAAAGTAAACTCACTTGATGGACAAATATAGCATCATTATGCTCCCAGCTACTGCAACATCCTCAATCAATATAGCTTTAAATGTAAATAAGAAGGCAGGAATGTATTCAAACTGATGTGTGACCACAGTACAAAAATAATTGCAAAGGCTCTTAGTAATTGTGTTGAAATGTATACTCCTAGTGCCTTTCCCAAAGGAAAAGGACAAAGGACAGGTATCAAATAATTTGTGTAAACCCTAGGAAAAAGTTACAGACTAGAAGTGGTCTAAGTGTCTGCCAATACAAGTGAGATGGGAACAACACCTTACGCATGGTAGCAGTGGATGTTTCATTTACAAGTCTTCCTTTCCAAACTGGTTCCAGTACCACTGGTCAACAAGCTGGATTTCTCAGGGAAAAGCATGGTTGTTCCAGTCCAGGCTTCCAGAGAGGCTGTGCTTCAGCCTGATTCCACTTGGAATATGCACTTGCCTCCAGAAGCCTGCATCAGCAGTAAGCCTGGGTACCCGCAATGCAACCAGCCACACATTTTCCTTCTTCACCTGATCCTCAGACTAACAAGGTTTTTAGGGTAGAAGCATTAGCTAATAGACTCATGCAGTCCTCTGGCAGTCCCACCATGTATACGAATGGGTGGGTGGGGGCACTGCAGTAAGAACCTCACCACAATTAACAATATACCACCAAGGGGTTTGTGCTGTAACAGCATCAGAGTGACAGCATAAGACCACACAATTACAGAACTAGATGTTACTGTAGCTATGCTCATACTGATGCTGCTAAAAATAAACCAGGAAGACATTCCTCACCTAAGGCTCAGGAGGGTTCTGGTATGTAGCTGAGTCATGCAACAATTATTAAATTAAACACATCTTGATCCTTGATTTACGCTCCATCAGCACAAGCCAAAAAAATAAGCCTTTTGTGCGTATTGAAAAAGCAACACTGCACCCACTGAAACAAGGCACAAGGAAGTAATTTGAAGGTCAAGGTCTCCTGGAAAACAATTGCAGTAGTAAGATCAAATTGCATTAAGAAAGGAGGAAGTGAGAACAACCGCACAGACATTTTCTTTCTAAACAGAATTTGACAGAATGTGTTTAGTGCTTGTGGAAGACATCAGACTGACAGCAACATCCTTAGTCAACAAAACAGCACAAGCTTCCCCCACCTGTTAGCACCACACACATTCTGCTTGGCTAATTGCAAGGCTTTGCAGTGCCAATGGGATCATCTGTGCCAGAAGCTTAACACAATTCATTAGCACTAGGTCAACTCAAAGGTATAATACAAGCTCCATTTTTGATGACTTGTCATTTTCCCATACTAGTCTTAGCATTGAAGACTGTATCCCTAGCTGCCATTTGTGCCTAAGCTACATAGAGCATATGTATGTATGCAGGTATGCATGTAGGTACTGGTTCTAGAAATGTTAGCTACACTTTACGCAGGTGTAAGCACCTTGTCGGTAAGAGAAAGCTATCAAATCTGCCTATATGTACAAAAAGATTGTGGTGCACTGGGCCCATTTTCCTACCACTGAAGACATTTATGCTGGCCATTACAGCAAGTACAAGGTCATAGTGTGACTGATTTTCAGGACCTCGGTCCTCAGAACTGCATCCAACAAGCTGGATTAGACTACCCCAAAAATTTCTTTACCACCTTCTTTCTTTTTTACTTTAACTTGTAGCACTTCCCACACACTAAAGGTCCTCTTGAAAAGCTTCACAGTAGCTGCTTACAATCTAGTGATTTCATATAGTTTCTATTCACTTCTTTCTACTGTAGATCACAGGCATGAGGCAGGCCATATTCTGAGAAGACAGTGCAGCTTCAAGTTATATGTTGGTTTAACTTATACATATGGGAAAGCAAGGATCAACAAGAGTTTAGGAAAAAGATCCTGACTACTACTGTAGTAAAAAAAAACAAAACAAAAAACCCAACAAACCACAGCAAAACCCACCACATTTCTCAGTTCAATAAATGAAAGACATTCAAACATTAGTGTGTTCATTTTTTAAAAGCCTGAAGCATTTTAACTTGTACACAGGCACCTTTGGGACAGCAGTCGTCTTTAGCTCCACACTTCAAGAAATGCAGTTTGAAAAATAGGCCAGCCAACAAGTAACACTGAGCATTCAAAGCACCAGCTGCCAAAGTCACAGTGCATTTGAACCGGCAGAATATGATTCATAGTGTCCTGCAGTCAGTGTGGTCTCACAAAAGGTGAGAAGTCCAGCTCAGATGCATGAACCGCCTGAAACAAGGTGATTTTGCAGATCCACTGTCACATAGTTCTTCATCTTTTATATTTCTGATGTATAGGTTTAAAGAGTTAAGTGAATTCAGGGTGAGATGACAACCCCCCTTCCCGGGTCAAGCATCCCTTGCCCTTCATTCCCCCACTCACAAATTACACCAATCTCTCCAACTCTTTCCTTTTCCAGGGAAACTGCTGTACTACTGTCTCCTGCAGGCATCTACGCTCCAGGAGTAACATCAGAGGAACAGAACTTGGCCATATGTGCAAGCTTCAGTTTCAAGTTCTGTCTCAATAAGACCACTGCAAATTCACCTTTCCAGTTTAAAACTTGTTATACAGGTTGAGCTTACTGCTAGGAAAACCTACCAACCCAATCACTGTGAGCCAGGTTTAAAACTGCCTTAAGAGCTCTCACCCCCCAAAGTGTTGTTCGTTTTATCTCACAAATTACTTCAATATGGAGGTGAACAACCTTACTGCTGCTTTAGGCATGTAGGAACAGTGTCAGAGGAAAAGGGCTGACTCGACGTCAGTCACACCATCTAAAGCTTTTGTTCTAAAGCTTCCTTTTTTTCTGCTAAGCTTTGCATCAAGATGCACCCTCTGATACACCTGCCTTTGGATATCTCCAAAAGACCCTTCTCTACAGCAATCACACAGGCCAAAGAAATGCACCTCCCAGAAAGGCACATAACACTCATCCGATAGCTAAAAACACCTCTGTCTTTACAGATGCAACACTGCTGCTGAGAGTTCAATGTTCTCCAGGTTTCAGAGGTGAGCAGCTGAAGGAGACAGGATGCACAGAAAGGCTGCAGCAATGCAAGACCCAGTTGCCTGAGTCATCAGCTGCAGCCAACAGTCCACGCAGACAAACTCTGCTTTCCAATATTCTCATACTCACTTCACAGAAGCCATCATTTCATGTTAACAAACACTGCCATTTGATGAAATAAATCACAGCTTTCACCCAGCCACTTCTGCCCCTGAACTGACTGTCCCTGCGCCCTGAACAAGACCAGTGAATTGATAAAAGTTAATTTTAACCCAGCAAAAGGGAAGAAAAAAAAAAGTATGTGTGCAAGGGGAAGGTAAGTTTTCAGCCCAGCCATCCTCACGTCCATTTTGCGACGTAACTGCATGAACACTTGGGCACCAGACAGCGAGATCCCCAGGGTCAGAACAAATGGCTGGGGTTGGAGAGGCCAGACTGCTCCTCTCCAAGCCAATGCCAGCTGAGCAGCATTTGAATGGCTCCTGCATTTCCTAGAGCATCCTCTCTCAGTTACAACTGCCCAGAAATTGAGTTCGACAGACCTGCAGCAGCCTACAACAGAAGGCACAGAAACAACATTTATACGTACAGGTCGGGTTTGCTGTTTCTTGACAAGAGCCCCAGCAGGTCCAGGCCTTGCCGTACACTGTGTGGCTTACTGAGCACACAGGGAAACATGCTGCAAATCACTTCAACCAGGCTAGTCCAGGTTATGGACCAGGACCACTCGGTGATCAAGTTTGACTTTACACTAGAGGCCCCAGCAAGAGCAGAAACCCCTGAAGTAAGAGCTGGACATGTACACCAGTGGCCACAAGATCTTGCCTTAAAGGCCTTAAAAAACTCAGGGACCAGTCTGGCTGAGAGGAGAGATGGAACAGACCCCCTGCCTCCATGCTACTCTCACAAAAGGAACACCCCCCCTTACATCCTCCTCATGAACCACTTTTCCTTTTGTTCAAAACTACCTAAAAGCTCAACCTGAAGGCGCATCCGCTTCTCCTACCCCCTTGGGAAGGGCCTCCCCCAGGCCAGTTGGGATAGCGGCCAGCAGCCCTGCTGGGCCAGAGCCCCAGGGTCCATTACCAGGCCAACATCAGACACCTGGCCAGAGCTGTGAGCCTCCACCTTGCCATGCAGAGCACGGCTCTCCCCACCCAGCACGGCCCTGAGGACTCCCTGACAAAGGGATGCGCAGAGCCAAGAAGTCAAAAATCACAGAGGGATTAGCTGTTCATACAGATGCAGCAGGCATAGCCAGAATGATCAGCATTAATAACAGGAGTGTTAGAAGGGGAATTAAGCTAGTTTAATGATTAGAAGCCAGTGTTCAGGGGCTGAAAATGGGAGACTACCCCACTTACCTTTCAACCATCAGGGCTGGCCAAAGTCAGAGTATCAGAAGACCTTTGGTGTCTTCAGGACTCTGAGTTAGGACAGCCCTTTTGGTAGCTGAGCCCCTCCACCTCACTCCCCCAGAGGCTGCCAGGAGCTGCAGAGACTCCAGAGAAGTTATCCCCCTGCTTTACCCATGACATCACTTTGCCACATGCACCCACCTAGCTTGGCCCCTACCCTACCCCCTAGGATACCACCAAAGCATGTTTGCATTGAGAATCAATGGGAAAATTTAATTGAAAACCTGACAAATTGGACATTTGATGAGCAGAAGCGAGAATTCCTGAAAAGGAAGCAGTGTGCAAAAAAGGTAAAGCTGCAGCTCCAAACTCCACTAGCTTTACAAAGCTTACTCTCCATGCTGCCTTTGTTTAAACAGTAGTATATCCATGTTCTCTATCCAGTCTCCCACACACAGCACACTGCACATCCTCCCCTACTCCTCCTACCCACAGATAAACAGGCTCTGGAAACAAAGCTTGAGCACGTAGCTGTGGAAGCCCTGGAAGAAGGACAATGCTATTCCCTGGGGAGAAGCAAAGACACCCACATAATGAAGCTGTCTGCTTGGGATGCTGTTCTGGTCTCTTGAGGATAGGATCAAGTAGTGCCTTACAAGTAATTTGTTTGCTATTTGTGTAACACATCCTTACTTCTATCCACTGAAATTAGTAATAGCTTAATTCACTTTCTTTTTTCTTGTTCTTTAAATCAGAGCCATTCCTATTGGGTAAAAGAGCCTGAAATGCAATTTACACTGACAATGTAAAGCAGCCTTGCTATAAACACATACCTAGCCCTTCACTTTCCCTCCAGTGATCAGAAACAATAAAACAGCTACTTATGAAAGAGAAAAGTCAATCTAGGATGCACTTCTGCAGGGGACAGATGCATGTCACAGCTAGGGGGTGGGAAAGTTTGAGACACAGTGCTACTGGCCTAAAGGGGTTTTGGTTATTAACTGCATGGAAGGCACCCCCACTGCACTGCATGCTGCAGTGAAAATCCAGACAGGCCTCATTCCCTGCTCATGCAACAGTGAGCTGTGCACTCACCCTGCAATGTTTTATTGATAAGGCTCCACTAATTTTGTGTTAGTCAGGCATATGCAATCAACCATCAAAAACAGGATCTATAGTACAGGTGGTTTTAAGCTAGACACAGAAGCACATGGCCTAGAAAATGCAGGACAGCTGGCAACGCGTGGAACAGACACGAGACGCTGACCTCAAGTTAGCATTAGGAGGCAAGCATTACAACATGCTGCATTAATAGAGAAGAACATCTTAGCAATAAGAAAGTAATCAAGGAATAAGTGACTGAAGGCAACCCCTACAACCATCAGGCCGCAACCCTGAAAGCTGCAGGCAGTTTTTAAAGGAGATGCTACTAAAGAATCCCCATGACTATGAATATATAAGCTACTTCCACAACTCTAGTCAAATACCTGAAGCAGCAAGGCAGTATTTGCAAAACTTCTCCCCCCTGGAAGCCCGATTCTCAAAACTGGGCAGCCCTAAAGGCAGCAATAAGCATATTAAGCATCATCTGAGCTGCCATGACTAAGTGACTTCTCCAACTGACTGTTTAATACAGCTTTGTTTGTTTGCTTTCCTTCTTACCTGCTGATGTTGCCTGGCTCCTGCTGTGATAGACTTGACAAGCGTATCTACTAATGGCTTACACATGATCTGTAACAAAGAAAGACCCAGTCTCTTATTAGTGGTTTGCTGACAGGCTTGTTTTGCTTGAAAAACAGTATATATTTTACACAGCTTCTCGAGTGAGAAGAAAATGCCACAAGAAAGAAAAGTGCCCAGAGATCAGCACCAGCTTATTTGAAAATTAACAGCTTTGCTCACACCAGCCCGAAGTGAAATCTTGATCACAAGGAAATCAGCAGCAAAACTCTTAAATCAGAAAAATCAAGCAAAGATTTCACCTCCTGTGTTCTGCCTGGTTCTTGATTTAAGTCTGCATCTGCCCAATACTTTACGCAGGCAGCTCACTTTGCACAGAGGAACAGTCCCAGAGGCAAAAGAGAACATGCCGAGTTAGACTGGAGAATGTCAGAGCTTGGGGAAAGATCTGAACCCATGTGCTAAAGGGGCCAGAAACAACTGTGTCAGGAGAAAAGCCTCCCTGGAGACAGCTTATCTTTAAAGTTGTCCCTTGCAACAAGTCTTGATCAAAACAACCTTTCTAGAGGAGGGCTAACTGTCAGCAAAGCTTGATGAACCTCTGTTCCAGCCCAATCTACCAATTTCTATGTTTATAGGCAAAATATTTCCAAACTGAGGGGCACAAGGAATCCAGACACAAGAAATGAGAAAGCATCTGGATTGCAAATACTTTACTGGCATACCTCTAATGCTGTCTATCAGGCACTGGAAGGTCTGGCCCTGACAAAGTACAGACAGCAGTTTGCTGCACAGTGCACTGACATATCAGGCAGATGGTTATTCCAACCACACCACCTGAAATGGCTTCTTTGGGGGTAAGAAGACTATTAAAAGAACAGATAGCTCTAGCAAGTTGGCAAAGCCCAGCTCTAAATAAGCCGGTATCTGTGTATATCATTACCTTTGTTTTATAAAAAGGATGAGCTTAGAGATTTTAAAAGACATTTCTGCAAGGAACAGTCACATGGAATCCAGTCTCTAGAAACCTGCAGATAGCATCTTAAGCTTGCTGTCCATGTGGGCACCGCACAACCTTCTCTTCCCCCTATTTCACTAACTTATGCAGGTAGCATTGTGGGCTGGTGTCCTAAGAAACCTGGTATGCAAAAGAACTCTATCCTGGATGGATTCCCTCAGAGCCTGAAAGCATCCTCCCCCAGCTACACAAGCCTGTGTCTCCTCCCACCCTCCCATCAGACATCAATTCTAAAAGATTGAAGCCCTTCAGAAAGGGCTTCTGGCAACTGTCTCTACCTCAATCTGACCTAAAAATCCCTGAAGAACTGTATGACATTCAGACCCAAGGCCTGTTTCTTAAAAACTGGCTGTCCTCATAGTGAAGACCAGCTCCAGGCATAGGTCAAGTTTGCAGGAAATACCTCAAACATTTCAGACACTGACACTGTCTGAACATCTGGCTTGCAGATTAGATTCCCATTAGACTCTATGCTCTACAGCCTTCTTGGAAGAAAATTGATAAACTGAGCATACAGTGAGAGCAAGTTGGAGAGCAGCTACGTTAGCCATTTAAACAAGCTGGCCCCTTCTGCCTTTGTGCAAACCTTGCTCATCCACATTGTCTTGAATACTGGTAAAAAAATCGGAGCTTCTTAGGCTATGCTTTAAAGAGCAGCTTTCTGTTCATCTACATTCTCCATACAGTACCCCAGTCCAAACCACAAATGAGATCCTGGCCTTCTGCAGCATTGCTATCAAAACATGCAGTATTAAGAGTCTGAGCAGGTGAAGATCCTAGGAAACCTCACAGCAGTTTTAAAAGCCTGAAATAAAGCAGAGATGTTTCTCTCCCTACTTTCTCCAGAATTACAATTGTACTTTGGAGCCACCAGAACACAACATACCACACAGTCAGCCATACTTACCGGGAAGCGTCTGAAGAGATCATGGAACATGGAGCTTGTAAGGGCACTGTTCCGTTTAGTCAAGAATTGTGTCAGTGCTTGCTGATATATTACAGTCACCCTCTCCATATCCAAACAACCTGTGCTCAAAAGCTATAGTGAAAAAACAGAACAAAAAAATTTCCAGTGAAACACAAGGATGAATCACCAGCAATGAAGCAATTAATTTCTGCCAATGCACACAGATTTTTCCAACAACTAGATATTCCTGGGTAGGTTATATGATACAGGCCTACAAGATACAACATAGAATAATGAAAAAACAACAAAGTGGGCCGCAAACATGCTCTCCCAAGTACAGATAGCCATAT
The DNA here is from genome assembly GCF_000737465.1 of Haliaeetus leucocephalus. Classification (NCBI taxonomy): domain Eukaryota; kingdom Metazoa; phylum Chordata; class Aves; order Accipitriformes; family Accipitridae; genus Haliaeetus; species Haliaeetus leucocephalus. The sequence goes on along the minus strand of NW_010972831.1, from coordinate 392,408 downwards.
GACCATGGTTAGTGAAGGGCAGCACAGCTTTCTCGTAAGACTACATACACTGCATGTAGTGTGGTGTAGTGTGGGGTCTGTACTTCCAGGTTTGTGGTGGGCATGTCTAACACACATGAAGTTCACAGAGCACTCAAAGACCATCCTGCAGCAGCTATGCTGTGCACATGGTGTTCTCAGCTGTAGAGCTATCTGAATCTGTAGATATTAGTGTATGTAGATATCTAGATCTACATACACTTAGCAGCTATGTCCAGAATTTCCAGGTACCCAGCAGACAAGCCCTAGCTCTGATCAGGGATCCAGCAGTCCCAGAACTATGTAAATGCTCTAATATCCCCCTCTGGTGGGGAACAAGAAACCCAGACATGCAGCAACAGCTGAGACCTGCACAGGCCATATCGATCTAAACTAACCACAGAGGGATGAATGAAGAGCGAAGTGTGAAGCATCACATCCCAACGTTCCTGGCTGTTCTCATATTGCAAGGGAAGCACAGCTCCCTGGGAAGAAAGAAAAATTAACGCCCAGGAGGTCAAAGCTGTGATCTTCACAACAGTGGATGGGCCTTTTGCGAACCTCTGCCCAAGCAATTTTTCCATGGCCCCAAAGCAAGTTAAAGCCATGCTAATGTTATGTGCCGTTCTCAGGTCAAACTCCCAACGCTACTGCAGCTGCATACAGGCTAGAGTGGAACAGGGGAGATGGATCTTGAAATCCATGACCCCAGTTTCCTAGTGAAGTGTCTATACTTAATACTTATGTGACATACACATCTGCAGGGAAAAAATGGATTCCTCCTCCCATGCAGATGTTTAGTGTAAAAAATTTCTTCTGTAGTAACAGGCTTTTCCATAAATTTGGCCACTGCATCATAGGGTCTACTCCAGTTCTACTTTGCTGCTTACTGAAAAGTGGATTATGCTCACAAAGCACTGCTCACTGGAAACACACTACACCTTTGTCTCAGGTTCCCCTCTACAAAACCTCCCCAGCCTCAACACAATGTCAGCACCAGCAGCATCACACAAACTGAACTGTGTCACTTCCCTCAAACCAGCAACTCACTACAGCTGCTGGTTGTGTCCTTGGCTGATCAAGACCACAGCTCTGTTCCTGTAGGAATAATAGCCTTCTCTGTGTAGGACAAGGAAGCACAAGGATGCTGTGAAGCATGTCTCACTCCAGCCTCAACGTTAAGTATCTTGTTTGTATTCCCCATAGATCTCTGTTTTTTTTCCAGAAAGGCCCAACACAGAACAAGAGCTGCTTGGATTAACACTCTTGGTCTCTCACTAAGCCTTAGAAACATTGGCTGTCTTTTCAGCTGCTAATAATATCTCACTGTCTGTAATTTCCAGGCCCTCCCTTGTCATGAGTAACCCTGTTTATTTTTCTCCCCCACAAAATGTCAACAGGATTAAGACACTAATTCCTGCACACAATTTGAGAGGTTCAGAGGCAAGTATCAGGCTAGCTGGTGAAACACTACTTGCCAGGTTTCTAGTGGAGGTGACTAGACTGGGCTGTCCAATACATAGGGTCACCAAATTCAGAGACCTGTGAAATTCAGCAGAGACAGTAGGTGAAAGGGAACCAGAGAGTAAGGCTCCCCAAGTAATAACACCCATAGCACACCCAGATGAAGAGTCTCCCTGCAAACAACTACCGCTGAAATCACAGCTGCTCCACACTCTCTTCACCCTGAGATAACTCAGCCCAAACCTCTGAGAGCTGGGAATTCACTCTCATCCACCACTGTCCTGTGCCTCCCTGCTCCTCAGCACCCTCCCAGAAAAGAACTCAGGAGTGACTGTCAAGAGAATTAATGGAAAAAGTAGCAAATCAGCCAGGAGAGCAGCATAAATATACATCAGGCTTCTTAGGCAATTAACCTGAATCCACTGTACATCAGCAGCCCCTGGTGGCTATGGGCAAGCAGGCACTGCAAAGGCAGGAAGGTGAGGGCCAGAAGGGGATGGGGAATTTGACAGCTTTATGGAAATCATGTAGACAGGTATCTGCAAGCAGCCGGAACAGCGAGACTGAATAAGCAAGGCCCACTCAGCGAAATGGGGTAATGTAACTTTACTGGCAAAAAACACTGCCTCAAAAGCAGGCTGCTGTCTAACCTGACAAGCCTGCGGGATGGTGTTGCTCTGTTTCTCTGGCAGAGGGGTAGGAGGAGTTGATGATTTATCGGTCGTGTTTCCTCTCAACACTTTGAGCAGGTATAATGAGGCACTAAAAAAGAAAAGGGGAGAACAGCAGTTACCACAGTGTCACGGTGCCACTGCAAAGCCACCTGCGGGCAGAGGCCAAGTGATGCAGGCAGCTTATTCTGTGACAAGGGGTGTTAAAGAGTCTGAGAGGGCCACTTCTCTCAGTCCAACCCTCTCTCGCCAGACCTAAAGACAAATAAATCATTTCATTATCTGTCACTGCAGTCAGACATCCTCATTATGAGCCTGGTTTCCTCAAGCTCATGCTTTTGCGTAGCACTGCTTGAGGACTTCTGCATTTGCCCAGGATTTCCAAGCCTGCACAGCTCAGCCAGTGCTGCAGTGCAGCCCTCTCAGCCCAGGCTGCTATGTGTCTGGAGAACTCAGGCATATCAACTGAGAGAGCATGCAGACAGTCTGCTGCTTTTGAGAAATGTTGTATTAACTGGGCACAGCTCCACTCAGGACTGCCACTGCCAGGAAGCTGTCAGGGAGCCATGCGGCATACACAGCCAGCTCTGTGTTGCCAGGAAGTACCACAGTTCCTGCACAGCCACAAGCCAGGTGTGCTGCAGAGCCAACATGGCATGATGGCACTGGGTTGACCATGCAACATGGTACCCACTTCACACACAGCTGTGTTGAGAAATCCCAGACAGAGTATCAAAGTCCTCCTGAAACTGCCTGCAAGTCACGAGAGAACCTACTGATAAATAGCATTCCCATTTACACCAGGAAACAGCAAGATTGCTTATGTTTCCTAACAAATACACATATGGCTTATCCTAATTCACCTGCATTCAGCAGCAAAGGAGTGAATACTGGTACATACAGTCAGGACTCATAATCATTATTGTCCTCATTGTGCTATCACGGAGACAGTAAAACACCGTACTTACCAAACGATCATTGCAGATTGACTATAAATTACACTCATCCCCACACTGAATCACACACAATTCATTACTCCCCAATGAAGCCTCAAGGAAGCGCTTCCCATCACCATCAGCAAAGCTGTACCAGACCATTTCTGTATCACAAAGCCCACAGAAGATGATCACCAAAAAACGGACACCTGTTTGAAAATGTTTCAGAGTGCCAGGATTATTGACTAGTCCTCATGTAAGACACAGATGCTGGCACCTAGCCTTCATCGAGTCTCTCGCTTCTCTGAACTGTTTTAACATGCAACATTATGCCTGTTTACAGACCACCCCACAGCACAGAGTAGAGACGCTCCTTTTTAACACTCACCTGAAATAATAGAGAGCCACTGAAGAGTCAGTGTGCTTGCAGGCTTTCTTCACAAGCCTCTCCACAAAAGCATGCAAATCTTCTTTCAGGGCATCCACTCTCTTGCAGTACTGCTTAGTTCGGCACAATGAGTTCCTGAAAGAGCATTAAAAACAAACCCAAAGCCATTACCTACAGAAAGGGCTCTGGGAAACAGATTGCTATGAACCCTTATTACTGGGCTCAGGGCGACACATAAACAAAAATGGTGCTAGCTGTGGGCAGCAAAAGAGGCAGTCATTGCTGTGGCAAGAAGGGTGAGGAGACTTAACCGCTCTTTGCCTTCAAGCGCCTATTTAGGCATCAGAGTCAACTTCCCTCCAGAGCTCCCACAAAGGGGATTAACTGGCTCAAACGCTGTTACTGCAGAACTGCTTCTCAACGGGGGGTAGAGAGCAGCACTGAGGATGTCAGCAAGTGGTGTACAGAGGACACATCATGTCACACACCACGCATTATGTCTGTGTCTAGCTTATATCATGCCTCACTTCTGACCGTGAACAGAGAGAATTTGCACCCTGCCTGTCTCAATAATAACTTGTTGGGAGTTTTGTTCCAGCCACAGCAGCAACTCGAAGCCTAGGGATTTGTTGCATGGTCTGACTCAGAGGTCAGAGGCCTGTGAAGATGTTCAGTGGCATGGCACCGTGCCTACAATACCAATGTTTGTTCTTAAGGTTTCCACCTGCAGACAGGTTTAACACTTGAAGTCCCTTAGACTAGAAAACCAAGATCCTGATTTCTTTTCTGCAGGTTATGACTAAGCATCATGTGCATGTGTGGTGCTGGTAACCTAATTCTACACATAACCTATAAGCACAACAATTGTCTTTGATCTTAGAAAGGCCACCTTCTGGGATTCAACCAACACCACTGGTGCCTATCAAAAGCTATTGCCTATTATCTGGAGGACTAAGGACACTTACTTGAAGATATTGGCTGTTTTCTGGAGGAAGTCAATCTCCTGCTTGTCAGAGTCTGAGCTCATGCATTGTTCAATCACCCGAAGCAGGGGCTCAATGACATCAAACACCAAGGGGTTCTCTGATTGCTTAGTCAGGAATGCTTCAATCAGATCCAGCACCTGCAAACATAGTTATTGATGTAAGAACTAATGCAGACACAGAAATATGATGTATCTACCCAGAGCAGCTCCTTCACAGACTGCAGTGTGCTACACAGCAGCTGAAGGGGGCTAGAGAAAACTATTTGCATCTGAGATCTGTACACCTTCTGCTATCATTTGTACTGCTAGGGCATGAGAAACTGAAAATTAAAAATTCGAAACTGAAGATTAAAGGCTGCCTGTTGACTTCAGCCTATTTTGTGCAGTGACACCATTTAGAAACAGCAGTTACGAGAATCACTGCCACATGGCCAGACCAGCAGTCACTATAACTTGGCACATATCTCTGTTAGCACCATTAACTGATAGCTCTCACCCCTGTGGGGCCCACTTGACTTCCAGACAGTGCATTAGCATAAGATCAGCCTCTTATAGCACAGCATCAGAGTGAAAATGCAGTAAAGCCAATGGATCGCTACACCATTCAGGCTTCATCTTGGCTAATCTGACATGAGACATTTCTATATGTGAGCGGCTGGAACTGTCCCTGGATGCTTGAATATCCTGGACAGTCCACACTGACACCAGGTGGCCTGAAGTCAGTATTACAGTCACAAATAACCAGGGGGTGTTAGCCATAATCCTCCTGATTTTATTAGCATAACAAGCCAAAAAAAAGCTTACACTGCAAAATTGCCAGAGGGATTTTATGCATGTCACACTAAGGCACATAGAGCTTGTCCAGTTTACAAAAACTGACAGGCACCTACACCTTTGGGTAGGTGTGGGGAAGGATCTAATAAACTTAATCATTTCAGATCAGCAAATGGAAACCACAGTTCACTTTTTGATAGCACAGTCCTGTTTTTTGTTTTGAAGTAGGCATATGAAGCTTCCAATCAATGACCATGATCTTGCTGTGCCAGGTGCTGTACAAAGCCAGAACAATCCAGTCCCAACCTGCAGAAGCTTACAACATACATCTATGTCCAAGCTGTTCAATGTTAAGTAGCTCATGGCATGCAGTACACTAAAACTAATGTTCTAGTAAGCCAGAGGTCTTCACACCGAACACTTAGCTCCCACCTTAATCTTGAAATCCCTCCGTAGGATCTTCTCTTTCCGCATCCTGTCTTTCTCATCCTTCTTCGCCTGGATCCGTTTTTGCTGCTCCGCAAAAAGGGCTGAGATATTCTTGTCAAGAGCCATCATAGCCTCATCATCCAGCTCTTCATCACTCTCATCTCCTCCCTTTTGTTTTTAGAATGCAAAAACAACACGTCATTTCATGTACTTCAAAAAGACACTGGGGAGAGAACCGCAGCCAAGAGCAGACTCACAATCACAGTAGAGATGTAGCTTCCTCTAGACCCAGAATAACAACATGGGGAGGGAAAACAGATGCTCAGATCAATGAAAAATCTAGGAAATATGAGCTATCAGGCAATCCTGGGTGCACAGTACTAACACAGAACTAGAGGATCAGGAGAGGGAAGAGGCTGAGGTTTTGACACTTACTCCCTCTGTGCTGCTGCTCCTTCAGTAAAGAGGTTAATATGTTACTATGTCTGTAGCCTTTACAGGAATCATTAAACCACACTCCAGAACTGCTACAAGAAGTCTCCAGAGTGGCCTACAGCAATCGCGCTCCTCCACACAGGCCAGCCAATACAGGCACCACATAACAGTATCTCAGTGCTTCAGTTCACATCAATCTTGTTTATTACAGGCAAGAATACAAGCTATATCAGGCTAGACTGGACAAGCAAAAGCACTCAAGACACACTAAATAGAAGACTTATTCCCACAGCTTGCTTTGAAGATCCTGACCTCCTGCTTCAAATGCCATACAAAGATGACTGCCAGGGTTATCACTGCATGGGCTCAGATAGGATGTGGGCATTAGATAATCTTTCACGACCCCGAACCTCCTGGTATCTGCATCAAGGTAGGCAGTGAAAACGTACCAATGCATTCCCTGCTTGGAGAACATTCATCAGCTGGGTGCGAAAATCATCATCAACTTCTTCATTCTTTTCCTCATCTTCACTGTCATTTTCTTCCTCAGTGTCGCCTTCATCTGAGGAGTCCTCACTTCCTTCCTCATCCTGAGGAAGAAAAGTTCATCTCCTGACCCCACCGTTCTTCAAGCCCTACTCAATTCTCAGATGTATCACTGTTCAGAAATAAAAACTCAGGCCTCCCCTCACCCCATTGCCTTGCTTTCAGCCCTCAGATTCAAGTAAAGACAACTCAGATGAGATACCAGGTCTTCACAAGACCTAAAGGCAGAACGTAATACAGACTTCTCTGTCATATTAAACCAGTATCAAAAAGAAGCTTCCAAGGAACATCTGAAGTAACAGCTGCCATCTGACTCTCCTTTCTGCTAATGCTTATAATGCTTTGTGACTCAAATCTCTGCAGTTCTTAAAACCCAAGATCTTGAATTCAGATGGCTGTGCATCAAAGCAACGATTCAGTCTGCGGCTGCAAAAAAGAGGCCTCTGCTAATTTCAGGATGCAGTCATTTGTTCTCAGGAAGTCATCTATTCATACAGCCATACCTACAACAGCATTTTCCTTCAAGGCCAACAGGCTAATAAACATGCACTTCCAACATGCCATTTGTGTGTTGCACTTTTAAAATAAATCTTAATAGAGCAACAGCCATTTTACTCAAGACAGAGAAATGCAATTATGTCTAATACCACAAATCATGAGAAACATTATTTTTAAACAGTGAAGGTCTGAAGAGTATTTGTCACTGGCAATGGCACATCAACTACCGTGTCCTGTGCAGATTTGATCTTTTTCTCTGATTCTTCCATCACAACAACAGCACTCTCTTCATTTTGCTCTTGGTATGGGTCAAGAACCTGCACAAAAGAGGGACTTGTGTTTTTTCAGTGTTTTGTTTTGATGCATTTCTTGTGTACAACAGACAAGAATTTCGGCACAATAAGCCAGCTGAATAATGAAACAGTAAATAAGGGCATTCAACTTCCTGGCTTATAATATCATGTTTGTTAATATGCTAAGTTCTTTCTATAAGAAACAAAAGAGGTGGACAAAACTGAAGAGGTTGGTGACATCACAAATTTTGATTTGTTACAAATGAAGTATTAGGTTTATCATATAAAGTACCTGATAGCTCATCTTTGCAATCCACATATTACTCTCTCAGAAGACATCACCTTACTCAGTGGTACAACCAATTCAGATTTTCAGTGTCACTTATTTTTACCACCTCTAAGCTTTTAGCCTTTCTAGAAAAAAGTTGTTACCATTTATACTTACATATAAAATCTACCAGCTATATAAACTGACACAGGAATATCTTCAGCCTAAAACTACCAAAGAATACAGCTTAAAGTTAGCAGATCTCAGGCTCCCATTAAAAAACAAACAAACAAACAAAAGCCCCCAAGAACCACTCTCTGTAAGCTGCATTTAAAATTTGATAGCACACACTGTCAGATATTTTCTAAATCAAGGAGGCTTTTATTTAATCCCAAAATAGAGACATGCCTGTGTATCTGTTAGGGACAAGACAGGTGAACAGTACAATGCCCTACTAGTGCCTCACTTACGTCCAGGATTAGCTGCAAGCCCCTCTTGGTCAGGTTAGGGCATATCCGTACAAACACGCTCTTGGAAATCCGACGTACAAGTAGGCTGGGCTGGGCAAGGAGGGAGAGAAGGATTTCCACCATCACCTCAACCCATCCTGGCTCTGCATTGTCTGCACAGGAACAAACAAACAATGACAGAAAGGGGCAAAAACACTGCACTGGCACATCAATAAGAGACTACAGAAAAAAGATAGTCCTTCTAGCTGATCATTAGAAGTACTCGTTCAACAACACAGACCAGAGAGAACCGAGTGTCAAGCTAAAGACTGTAGCTGTGTTGGAAGGCTACTAACTGTAGGGAGAAACATGCTTTGCTTAGGCCACTGCAAAGCCTTACCAGGTAACAAAATCTACTATTGATTAAATCATTACTTAGATTAGCAGTTCTGCAAATCATGTGACACCTACTTGGCTGCATTAAAGCAATCAGCAGCTAGTCAGCAAAGGTATATATATTTTTATAGTGTTTCCAATGAAACCAGGGGTCACAGCAACCCATGAAAAGCACTGACATTTGAAACTGGTCCACTAGTTCAAAAGTTTGGGAATCCTAACCTACATACAACCAAGCCACCATAGAATTACAGCTTTTATTTTCACAGTACCAGTACCCTCAAATTTACACAGAGATTTAACGAGAACAACAGGACCACGGTTAGAAAGGAAGTCAAAACACCAAGCCTGTTTTTTTCCTGGCCAAGTCCCAACCTAGCTCCACAGGCCCTAAACAAGGACTAGCCTAAATTAGCAAACAGGCTGTATCTACACACAGGACACATTTAGTTTGCCCAGAACTTGAGCTGTGAAAGTACCAAGTTTCAGGGCTGCAGGCTGTTAGGAAAGCCCACAGCTTTGCCCGGGCAGATGCCACCACTTCAGTCAAGCTCTTGGCCAGCACAGAACAAGGACTCAAAAAGACTGAACTCCCTTGGACACTGCTCGTCTGAACAATGGCCAGCAGTGAAGCCCACCTATCCTTTAAGAGGCACACAGGAACACAACGCACTGAGGACACGGATAGAGAGCTAGAGCAAGAGACAAGAAATTCAGAAAGACAAGAGAATGAAGGAGAGGGGATTCTCCTGGGGATAAGTGCATCAAGCCAGAACCGATGCAGTCAGAGTGCTTCACTAATGCAGAACTGCCATCTTCTGTCTTTTGACAGACCATTAACAATGCCACCCCATTTCTTTCTGTAGGAAGGACTCACCAGTCTTTTTCTTCTTAGGTTCTTTGCTGAATGCCTTCTCTGTGCAGTTCAGAAGGTCACTCAGAATATCCATTGTTTCAGACTGATTCTGTTTGATCACAAGCAGACAGTAAACACCCTCTCTGAATTCCCCACTACCAACAGCAACAGGTGGAATATACCCCAAATCTAAGGACCTCTCTAAATAGATACAGATATTAAAATCTGCTATTACAACCCTTTTGCAGAACAAAATATGAAACTAAGTAAAAATTGCTCCACTCAGCAGCAAATAAAGGGCAGAACTAACGCTCAGGCCAAGCTTTGCCCCTGTAAGTCAATGTATACAGTTAGTGTAAGAATCACAGTTTATTAGCTGCCAGTTGCCCATTTTTAGAACCCTGAGGCTGTGAAAGATTGGATCTCTGAACACAAACTCTCCAGCTCAGTGCTCAGAAAGCCCAGCTATCAGCCCAATGTACACCACAAATATGCTTCAGAGGTCTTACCTTGAAAAGATGAATGGCCATTAAAAGCAGAAGTTGCTGGAAAGCAATGACTTTGGCACTGTCTGATTTATTTTCCTTCTTCTGCAAATTCTTCACAGACTGAAGCGTTCTGAAGAAAGAAACCCTTCTGAGTCTTTCACAATTGCAACAGCAAATCCTCTCTTACGATCAGACTAAAAACATGACCAAACCCATAGTACCATTTTCTGTACTTAACATTTAATTTATTGAAATTGGACATACATATAGTACAAAATCTTAACCCAACAATAGTATCTCACTGTGTGTAGCTAACAAAAAACTCTGCACTTGGGCACAGGCTAGATTCCTAATACTACAGTCAAGGCATAGACCTTTATGGAAAATCAAGCTCAGAAAAGAGCACCAGAAAAGAGTCACTGAGAACTTAGTGCAGGCATTATTAGGAGAAAAGATTAGCAGAGTTACAATCATGTTTGGGAGAGGGACTATGAGCAAAAATAGAAAAGTACGTGGTCACCTACACATAGTTAACACACAGAAGGAACAGGAAGAAAGGAATGGGGTGATGAGAAACAGAAAGGCATCCTGAAACTCAGCCACAGGTGCAGGATACTCAAAGGGAGAAATAGAACTGCCACTGTCTGTAAAATGGCTCTGCTACAGTAGCCACAACAGCAGGAGGATGAGAGAACACAATCTCTCTTTTACTGGCCCAAAGAGAGACTAAGACTAGGGCTTTTCAATCTTCCCCATTTCACCAACCCAGCACTCAGCTTCCCAAGTCTCTCACCTCTCCCAGGCATCCCTCTGTCCCTTGGTAAAAGGCTTCACAGCTTTGACATGCTCACTGGAGAGCAGCTTGTTGGCATACTCAACAAGGAGAAAGATCCACAGCTTCCCATCTGCAGTCACACCATGGATATGCTTCTCTCTCAAGGCTGCAGCCTTTGCTGTATCCCCCAAAACAGTCAAGGTGTTTAAAGTCTGAAGTAACCTACAAAGAAAAACAGCCAGCATGTTACTGGCAGAGGAACCAGACGGCCTTCTCACACTCTCCAAAATAATGCCCATCAGTAGAGCACTCTCATCCCAGAGCTCTGGTCACTCATTGCAACCTAGATTCACAGGGCCTAAGTTTCAACCCATGCCTGTATCCAAGTACAGTAATGTATAGCTCATCGTCTTGGTGTTCCCAAGCACACCTGGTGCCCCCAAGGACAGTGACTATTATTCTCAGTCGTTCCCCATTCTGTGTCCTCCCTCTACTGAGGTTGGAGCACCAGCTTTGGCGCTCACCTAAAAGCATCTATTACTACCACCTCCATCTCCCTTAGTACAGGGAGGACTGCAGAGCCATCAGCAGCTCAGATGCAGAGCAGACAGAAAGCCAACAGCAACCCACACAACCCCACCACCTCCCTCTTGGATCCTTCCACTTCCAGCTTGCAACAGAGGCAATGGAAATCTTATGAGAGAAAGCAGTGTGAGCTCAACTCTATACCTACCTGTCATCACACACAAACTCAGCAGGTTTGCCATGCAAAATTACGTTTTTATTGGTCAAAACTTAAGGATCTTTGGGAAATCCATCTAGGATCTCCTTAAAAAAAAGCCATTCCCTTGTCCTGGAGTCAATCAAACGCTCCAATAGCAGCTCACAATCCTAAACTTCTTGCCCTGCCATTCGCAGGCTGATCTTATCCTCGGGGAAAAAAAGAAACATTTCCAAACTTAAAGCTTGCAAGCAAAATCCTTACCCAAAGAAGTAGTTTTCTGCCACTGAATGAGCCTCTTCATCTAAGGGGTCTGATGGAAGGACATTCGCCTCACTTATTTGGGAAGTCTTTTTCTTAGTCTCAAAGAAAGCATGGAAGAAGCAAAACCTAGAATTGACACAAACAAGAACAAAATTAAGAGCCAGCTGGGTCATAACAAAGCAAAAACAGCCCATGTGTGCAAACCAAATAGCACCACACATTCACCACATTTTTATTCAAGGATGTTCAAGCACTGAAAAAAGTCACTATTTACAGTAAGACCCTTTCCTCAAGGTACACGGGGTAAAGAAGAGAGAAGGATGCTCAGAACTTCACAAAAGTGAAGTGCCAACACTTGAAACCACATGATTCAATATTCAGACTGTCAGACTGGGGTCATAGCCTCCAAGACTTTTAAACCGACAGATAAATACTTATTAAGATCTGATGCAAAGATTACAAGTACTATCTTCAAGCAGTTTCAGTAACAAGAAACCTAAAATTTACTGAAAATAAATGGGACTAAGGTGATTTTAAGTGCCTGAACTACTTATGACAAGAGTTAGTCCAAGTCTGCAGAAGGTATTTTGAAAACAGAACCCAGTCTCCTAAACTATTTATGTTATGGAATATTTCCACTACTGAATTTGCCTAGTGTCACGGGGACAGCTTACCTGGAATATTGCTATAGAGCTAAACATAATTATTCCAAGCACACGTTGCATTAAGTCTTTAAATCATCCTCACCTGGAAATGTCCATCACAAGGCTCTCTTCTTTTTTCACTGGACTTTCAATGATGTTAGCAAGTCGGTGGATGATCCATTTTCTTAATCGAGTAATCTTATGTTGTGGTCTTTCAATAAGGAAGTGGACACAATCAGTAGTTTGAACACTATCCCAAAATAAACACAAACCACACAATCCACTGCAGCAAGAGGTGACTTCCAGATATTTAGAGGCTTTACACTAAAGATGCCAGTTATGTAGTAAGAAAGCAACAGGTACATATGAAGAGATATAATCTTCCCAAGTTTGCTTTTTACTATGCCAAAGAGTCTATTTACCCCACTAAGGTACTGCAGTTTAGCAAAAAGCACTTCAGGAATTGCAGTAGTCAGTAGAGTGAGGTTATAGGCGCACAAGTAACACACAGACATACTGTTTTAACAGCTTACATCTTTGGAAGAGGCCCCCGCAGGTAACCCAGTACCCGCAGCAACAAGTTGCGGATATTCAGCAAATAGCAGTGCCAAGGAGGATAGAACTTTCTCTTGGAAAGTTTTCCTAGCTAGAAATTGCTACAAATGCCTACAAAGGATATAAATATTTTCAGGCTACTCTTGATGCATGGAAGGGGGTGCTTTGCTGTGGCCTAAGGAGACAAGAGCACCCAGGCCAGTTTAATAGTCAGATAAAAGGGATGCACAATTCCTACAAAGACCTGAGAGTCTGTAGTGAAAAAGGAAGCCACTGGACATCTTTGCCAAAGCAACTGTCAGGGCTAGAAAAGCAAGAGAAAAGGCTTCTTTGGTGATCCAGTCTGCTTTGGTCAGGCTGGCTGGTTCTCACCATGCTTGCCCCTATTTGCAGAATTGAATTTTGTCCCAGCAAGAGTCAGATGCTGAGGCTAAACCTTCTGGGACAGAGGCAACAGAACAGGTGACAATTGTCAACTCATGGGAAGGGAACCAGCAAACGTTGGCTGTCCAAACCAGACTTCACAGAGGTAGCTACTCTAACCACAAAACAGAAAAAGGAAGGTGCATCATCTATACACTCACATGTTTACATTCTCCTGGTTCTGTTTTTGCCGGTTACTTGAGAAGTCTAAACAACAGTCAAAGTCTGGCCTGAGGAACATGTCTTTGAGCCAGTCAATATATTTTTGCAATGCCACTGGCTGCAGGTGTCTGACTACCCTGGAAGAGCTGGACAACACTGGATAGCCTTGATTGGTGAGAGTAGAGAAGCCGATCATCACTGCCAGCTGCCTCTCCAGGTCATCACAGCTGTTCAGAAATTCATCTATATATCCTTCCATCTCTGGAGCAAACTTAAATCGGTCTGGAAGCTAAAAAACATGGTCAAACAAGCAGGTTAGGAACCTCACACTGAGTCTGAGTGTCTTTGTAAGTACAAATCACTTTACGGATTTGACTGCAGTAAGTAAATTAAAGTCATGTGCCTGAACATTTGTCATAAGTCATACAGCAGGTCATCAATTTCACCTCATGGTCCTCCTCACATAGGAGCAACCACTGTAAGCAACCACAGAATCCTGTCATGTACCAACTTCAACCCTTTAATTTGCACCTTCCCCAACAGTCAGGCTTCAGTGGGCTGGACCACATGCTGGCCTGTGCAGCTAAGCTCCTAGCCTGATCAACTCTTACTTTGGGTGAAAGTCCAGGGTGTTTCTCACATCATGTGCCTTAGACCTTCCCTCGATTTGGAAATTCACCCACATCAATTCCGGTCTCAGCTAGCAGCCCTAGAGCTTGCTGACCTACAGTGGGTAGAACAAATCCCACCTCCTCTCCCTGGCACTCAGAAGTGTTGAGGCATTCTGAAAGGAGGGGGAGTTGACATGTTTAACCTAAAATCCATATCCTGAGGTGTTCCTGCTTTGTGCTAAGCCCTATCCTCAGTCCTGCCACTGATCCATAAGGCATACAGCTGGCAGGCTGTTGGCCCTGGAATACCATCCAGCAGCATACAGACCACCAGGACATGTCCCATCTCACCACACATCCTATTTCCTTATGTTCTTTCATAGCTCACAGTGTTCAACTCCACTCATTTGTTCTGGAAAAAACCAAAAGCATAACTGGAGAAACCTCGAAGAGGGCAAGCTGTGGCTTCATTCCAAAAATGCAATGCAACTTCTGTAAATTAATAAACCAACTTGTTTGGTATAGCGTCATGATCAATGCAGTGACCTGGCAGGAGCAGAAACAGTAATGAAAGTCTAGGGAACACTGTTCTTTTAAATAAAGGGACTATAAATTCCTAATTAACCACAGATCCATCCAATTATAACATAAATACCCCTGCAAGAAATCTCACACAAAACACAACTTAGCAAGCTCCTGCTTCCACTGTTGGAGAGCTCAATATTTGTGCATCAGTATGAAAACTGGGAGAAAACCTCCAGGAGAGACTGCTGTAAACAGGCTAATAACTCACAACAGGGGTTTCATCAATCATCTCTCAACAAAAGCAAATCAAGTACATTTTCTCCCATGTTGAAAAAAAGTGGATTCAGGAAGATAACTGTCAGTAAATACCAGATTCAAGCTTTGCCTAGTTCCATCTCCAACAACAACCAAAATTCCGTAAGAAAGTACAAGATAACAGTATTTGCTTTCCAAAACAAACAATCTGTGTCAAGGGACAAAACACAACAAAACAAACCCACAAAAACAACAAATTCAAGCTAAGATCTTTTCTACTTCCTCATCATCAACAATATTGGGGGTTTCGCTTTCCATATAGTCAATCATTGTCTTCAGTGGATTTGTACGTTTCAGACAGGAATTAAATTAACAAATTTTTTGATGCACATGGAAGAACACAGCCTAATTCACTGCGCAACAAGCATAAAAAGCAAGAAACAGGAAAACAACTAAGTTAGTGGATAAACCCTGGAGAAAATTGGTCCATACAGGAAGGCACCACAGTAAGCATTATTTTCAGAGTAAACCCACACACCTATTGCTGCTTTGATACCAGAACAGAAAGACTGCAAAGTCCTATTCCTCCCAAGAGAGACCAATGATTTTTGGGCCCACATGAAGAGGCTAAGGATTATGTTACCACAAAAAGCCAACCCAAAGCCCATTTTTATCAGTATTCCCCTTTTATTCTTCCCCCCTTTATTGCAGAGATGTGTTGTTTGCTGGCTTCCCAGGAGGGAAGGAGGAAGAGGAGTTCCAAAATCCAATTCCCAAATAAAATTTGTGCTTAAACCTCAGATGTGCTTATTGAAACAAGCACTAACATAAACAAAAGCATGAGTTGTCCCTTTTTGTCTTTGCCTTCAAACGTTCATGCAACACCCAGCACAATGACAGACAAAAAGGAGCTTCTGGACACGCAAAATCAAAAGGACTGTTAAAGGATGACATATGACATTGTCAATATGCTGAGAGCTGCCCTTCCTCTGCTTCCCCCATCGTTAGAGCTTTCTCAGCAACATCAGTGAAAGCAGGTGGGTCAGTGCTGAACAATTTCAAAACCCTTAAATTAAGTCTGACTGAAAAATACACAAATAGGCAATGACGATTAAACACAGTCTATACTCAGTCCACTGCAACCAGTGGTTATACAATAACCTTGCTTTTAGTAAGAGTCCAAGGTCTAAAATCACATAAACTTTTTTTATACAAGACAATGTGAAACTAGAAAGGAGGGTGGAGAGGACTTCTACTCAGGACAGGGTCTTTAGCCCTGACCACGAGTACTTTCAGAAGACCTACCTGAGTCGTTACAACGTGTTCTCCATACTGCTGCATCACTTTCCCTTTGAGAACCATCTGTAGCTGATCCAGAGACAACAAGGGGAGAGCACTGCCCAGCAACCGGTAGCACATGTAACTGAGTGGAAACAAAGAAGATTCCCTCAGGTAGAGGCACAGCAGTAAAGCCACACACAAGGGTAAGACAGAGAAGAAGTGGTGGGGCAGGCTACACAGAACATGCAGGAAGGCAGAAGTCAAAAATTCATGGACCCTGTGTTCAAAAATCCTACTGCCCAAAGCTTCTCTTCTGACCAGCATAGCTGCTAAGATCTCTCCCTGCAGCAGGTCCTCCGCTGTCTAGAAATAGATGAGTCCTCACCAGCAGTTCCTTCCTCAGTCCACTTTCTGGATCTCTTCTCCCTAGGTATTTTATTTCCACAGGCCTAATAAAAACTTACTTAGTTTTTGACTACAGAAAGTTTTGACAGCAACTTGCTGCCAAATTTGATCAGAATTGCCCAATGGGCTCAGGAGTTATTAGATGGACAGCCCTAGCCTCATTTCTTCAGGAAATCAGCGGTGCTTTTTGCACCACTGTTGAGCATACAAAGGGTATTTTCAGACCTACCCGAGCTAAGTCAAACAAGACTTAAACTGCTCAGGCTTGGAAAATGGTTTCCTTTCACTGTGATACTCATGTATTACATTAAGAAAATTTTTTGTAGGTGCACCTCTACACCTTTTAAACTCTTGATCTAAGAAAGATTTAAACCTGGCCACAGACTGCCTTGCTATGGTCCAAATTAAATTAACGTCCCCCAAAATGGTCACAGATTTGTATTCTGGATTTTGCAGCATTTTTGTACAGCATGAGTCTCAACAGACAACTTAAATAATCCTACGAAGATCTAGTATTTAACTTGGAAAAGGAACTGAAATAGCTACTGTTATGATGTCAGCGACAGCCATATCCTACTTAAAAACACGGACCATGTCAGAATCCAAACATATCCAGGCATTTTAATTCGGTCCATCCCACAAAGCACAAGTCCAGCAGTATTAGACACAAATTTCAGAACTAGGGTTTGTCTACACAGGAGCTGTCCTTCTTAAACCACGCAAACAAAGCCGAATGACCCTCCCTCTCAACCACTTAGAAAGAAAGGGACAGTACAGCTCCTCTGACAAGTCTTATAGGAGCAAGTTACAGATTTAAGACACCTTTATGCCCAATGAGGTGCATCACCTTTACGTGCTGTCCTAGTTAAGTTTAACCCCAAATTTGTTCTATGTCACAATTCTAAGAGAAATCTTACTAACTCCTGGTTTTAGGCTCCCTATAAAGTTTCTCATGAATACCTAAATAATCAAAAGCAAGTGCTCTCACATTGTTCATGAGAAACCATATGCTCCATCCTACGACAGGGCAGCAGCAGAAAGACTGGGGCAAGAAATAGAAGGATAATATGGAAGAGAACAAACAATGTATGTTAAAACAAACCTCACAGGTCCCGATTTCTCCTTCAGTAGCCCATTCTCCACACCTTCTTTCCAGAACAGTTCAAAGGCACCTTCCTTCAGTGAAACTTGTAGCAAATCAAACACTACACTGGGCAATTTCTTGTCCTTCTTCTCAGATTTGGCAGCACTTTGCAGAAGCTCTACAAGTCTAGAAGAAGAAAGAACATAACGTGAGAGATCTGGCCTGGAAGGGGATTGATGAAGGCCAAATTAATCCTGCTGAAGGACACAGCACGTTTCCTGAGCACAGCAGGCTGTGCCTCTTGGGAGAAATAAGAGCTATAATTTAGGAACCTGCATAACAATTAGCACCTAACCCTTAACAGCACCTGCAGTGGCAAATACAGGCAGGTATCAGAATGAAAGCCACGTTTCCCTCACTGCTAGCCAATAGACAGAGAATGTTGCATTTAGTGTTCCTTATTTAAGAACTTACCTGGGAATATTCTTCTCATTTACAACAGTAGGTGAGCCAAATAGCTTCTTCAGATTTTTAGGTTTCAGAACACTAGGGAATTTCTGTATGCCCACAAGCAAAAGGTGCAGGTTGTCTGGAGAGGTGAAGGCTGAAGCGAGGTCACTTTGCAAGATACCAAACAGGACCTCCTCAAACACAGCTTCAGGAACCTAGACAGGAATGAAGGTGAAAGCATATGAGAAACATCTGAGGGCACTTTACTAACTTGCTGTGTCGTATATTCAAATACCTGCACTGTAGGGCATTTTACTAAAAGCTTGCAGTGTTCTGGAAACTTTAGAAATAGTCTTTATGGTGACACAACCAAAAATAAATAATGGACGTGTCCAGTACTGCCATACAGTCCCCAGGTGCTTAACCATGTGGAGTAGGACAATATGTTGTCATCAGATAGCAATTCTGGTCAACTGACTCCAGCTGCAATCGTTCTCTTGTCCGACTGCTCCTGTCTGTACAGCTGTGCAGCCCAGGGAAGAGGAAACACTCTTGTATTAGCTTTTAATTATACCTCCCAAAAATAAGTTACTTGTTTCAATAGGATTTGCTGGTAAACAACTGTGTTCAATGGTTTTAGAGAAAACTGGATCCAACGTTTTCATCAATAAAATGAGAAAAGCACAAAACCCGCTTTGATTTGTATTTTTTAAAGATTGGATTCAAAATACATTTAAACCTAACGTCAAGACTAATTGACACAGAATACTTCCATACAAAACATCGTTTATTTTTTATTTAATGCTGTTAGTCTTCACGTCTAC
The DNA here is from genome assembly GCF_000737465.1 of Haliaeetus leucocephalus. Lineage (NCBI taxonomy): Eukaryota > Metazoa > Chordata > Aves > Accipitriformes > Accipitridae > Haliaeetus > Haliaeetus leucocephalus. Next base: position 373,536 of record NW_010972831.1, on the reverse strand, counting down.
AAACAATATGCACATAAAAGAAGGAAATAAACAAACTCTTCTTTCACTACATACTCAGAGTTTTTACTCCATGTCCCTACATCCTTTCACTCCCAACAGCCCAAAATTCAACCTTAGGCCCAGGCATGGTGCATAAAAAAGGTTTGCTGTCTAGAGTTTTCAGCATACTTCTGTTCAAAAGAGCAGAAGGTCTAACGTACCACCCAAGCAAGTCAACTGGGAAAAAACAGACTACGGGTTTGTCCACGATGGAATCAGACCAAGCTATACTAGAGCATCCTTCCCAGAATAAAAGCATCTGCCTGCAGACAATACAGAAGACAACTCCCACAGTTTAAACTCACTCTTGCACACACACACTTTAACTTTCAACTATGAATAAACTAAGGAAAAAGCAGTCCCTGAAGCAAATTCCTCCCTCCTCCCATCCACCAGCTACTGTGGCTATACCTCAGACATGATGTCAATAAGAGTTTTGCGAGGGAGATCTCTGAGGTGTGCTTGGTGATGTGCCAGCTGCTGGAGAAGCTGGATGCTCTCCAGCAGAGCTTTCCGGTCCTAGAACGGAAACGTAAGCCAAAAACAGAGACATATATCAAAGATTAAGCTGAAGGCTCAGGTAATAATCCACTCTTGAGACCCTTATGCCTACTTGTAGTAAGAAACCTACACAATTGCTTCCTGATAGGCCACTAAGCTTTTCTCAAAATGGTGTTTTCTAGCTGTATGGGACAACAGATCCCTTCCTTCCAGGAGAGGTAGGAACCTCCTGTACTATCTGACACAGTTCCTACATTCTAGTCAGGAACAGACATTTAAAAGGCAGAAAAAGTCCTTGGATAATGCAAAAAAAAAATGAACTGAACTTGATGCTTCATGTCCCATCTCATCAACTAGCCAATGACCCAGCCTTTCTCTCCAGATCCTCTCTCTACTTCAGACAGCCCTAGAACCAGTAGTGAAAAACAACATAACGACAGTAATGTCACCTTAATAAGCCGGCCAGATTGAAACAGAGCCACAACTCCAAAAAAGTTTCCAAAAGCAGCATTTCTCACAAGTTTCTGGAAAAGAAAAAAAAAAAGCCAGGGGTTAAAAATCCACTTCCCTAATCAGTTAGATTTCACGTTCAGCTACAGTGCTGATCAGTGGAACGAGATGGCTGGAAGATCTAGCCGTGAACATCATGTCATATAAAGATAACATATAGAAAAGCACCCCCCTGCACTATGTTTAAGAACTGTCCTAGATTATCTTTCTGTCACATGGACGAATCTCAGCTAAAACTGGGCCAGCTGACAATGTCATCAACTTCCAGTTTTCACAAATATTTCCGTTATTTCATTATAGTAATTTGCTTTAGCAAGAACCCCAAAACTACAGTATCCAGGCACCAAGCCTTCACGGAACACAGAACAGTTAATTTAAACTAGCTGTTGGCTAATGCTGCTATGAGCCGACTCACCTTTTTCACTTTTTCCAGATTGTGTTTTTCTTTTATCTGTTCCAGGACACTGCACATTGGAATTTCCTCAAAAGCTTGCAAAACCTGAGGACATGGATGGAATAGCTCAGTTTGCAGTTCTTCCATTTTATGAAGTTTTATCGCATTCAGCCAAAATAGAGCTTAACAGTTGTTCGGCATAGCAGCAGATGTGCTGCTTTATTAGGCCAGAATAGAGATAACTAGATCAGTAAAAGATGCGTCAGAATAGGAACTAGCGTAGACATAAATATACCTGCTGATATTCCTGGGTTGTTTTTTTTTTAAGTACATGACATAGCAGGATTAATAATGAGAACATTTTGCTGCAACTGCATCACCCTGTAACAGAAGCAATGAAACTTTTCAACATGGGCAAGGCCCTGATCTAGGGGGGAAGAACACAGACTCTTCTGCACTACCAACTTCTTAGGTGATATGAGGTCAGATCCCACTGGTAATCCCAGCTGCTGTGACGCTTAGCTATGTTACAGCCTCAAACAGCATGGAGGAAAAAAAACCCAACAACTTTGAAGCATGTGTTAAAGGGTTGCCTTTTCAGATCTCACACATAAACCGCCCAACACCAAGAGCAAGTCAATTTTAAGAAGTCACAACAGTTCTAAGCGCAGCATATTTGAAAACCTGGTCAAAGTTTGCAAATTAAGGATGGTTCTTGAAGGAGGGCAGAATTCTGGAGCACGAGCGTGATACCGGTATAGCTTATACCTTTCTCAGCGTATTGTTTCTAAAACAGACTACTACCATTTAGAACCGTGCAACTTTCCTTTGCTGGCTGCAAGAGCCTTCCCTGCCACCTGCACGCAGAAGGTGCCAGAAGGGAGCCCTCCAGCCTCCTCACAGAGAACACGGGGGGACCCCAGGACCTGGCGGGGGTTGGGGAGGGGCCGCAGAGCGCCGAGCTTTTTTGCTCTGCTCCGGGCAATACTGACCTGGGCCAGGGCCAGGCTGAATCCCGGGCGGGCGGCCTCGCGGGTGGCTCCCAGCCCTTCCACCAGACGCTTGAGGGTGTACTTCAGCTCGTCGTCCTGAAAGAGAGACCCGGGTCGGCCGGTGCCCGCGCTCTTCCGAACCCGGCGGGGCTGCGGCCCCCCAGCCCCGCAC
>NW_010972831.1:369791-370914 GCF_000737465.1 Haliaeetus leucocephalus | reverse complement strand
GCTCCCCTCAGGGCCGCGGCTTCTCCCCAGCCCCGCGCTCCCCTCAGGGCCGCGGCTTCTCCTCAGCCCCGCGCTCCCCTCAGCGCCATATTCCCCTCGCCGTCTCAGAGGCCGGCGCCTCCGCAGCCCGCGTTCGTCCCTGCCCTACCCCAAGGGTTTCCTTTGCTCCCCCGTGCCCTGGTTAGCAGCTTTTGAGGGAAGGTTGGAATCCTCTCCCCGCGGGGAAGCGGGGCTCGGTGAGGGAAGAGGGCTGAAGCCCTGCGGGGCACGGAGCGCTCTGTCTGTCCGTCTGCAAGACGGCGGTCCAGCTCTGCGGGGCCGGAGGGTGCCAGGTGTGGTGGCACCGCTGATTGTCCTGTGAGAATCTGCGTGTCTCGTGGTTTTTTTATAAAGCCTGAAGTCATAGCCTAGGAAAAGGCAACAAATCGGTTCACGCAAAGGGTACGTTTTGTAAGGACGCCAAGAAACTTGGGGCTGCGTTGCCTCTATTCGCAGTAAAATACAGCGCTGTTCTCCAGCTGCCCTGCAAAAATCGCGCACGCTTGCTGCCCTCCTCCCAGCCTCCCTCACCCCCCGCCAGCCGCAGGAGTGCGGAGAACCAGCCCTAACGCCCGGAGTGCGAACCACCTCTGCCCTTCATCCCATCCGCAGCCACAGCAGGGTGATCTGGGGACACGGGGGAGCCCCGCGGCTAACACACCGCGCCGGTTCAAGCACGCTTCAGAGCCAAAGGCCTAGGCTGGTGTCACCGATAAACGCCCAGCGCTGACCCCGCAGCCCTCACCGGAGGCCATCCCGGGAGCCCCCGGCAAGAGCCCGGCCGGTGAGCGGCTCTGACGGCGGCGGAGCAGCGCCCAGGCGCCGCGGCTTCCCGACAGGCAGTAGGGTAGACGGCCCCAGCGGGGCGGGGAGCTGGAGACAGGCACCGCCAGGGGCAGCCCTGGCCCGGGCTCCGCCGTATATAAGCGGCGCGGGGTCCTACGGGCGCGGTCCTGTCACGCTCGCACGGGGAGGAGGCTGAGGTGGCGATGGCGGATTTTGATCCTTACGACGATCGGGCCTACAGCAGCTTCGGCGGCGGCCGGGGGTGAGCGCGGAGCCGCGGGCGGCGCCAGGGCCGGGG
>NW_010972831.1:369356-369758 GCF_000737465.1 Haliaeetus leucocephalus | reverse complement strand
AGGGAGGGAAGGAGGGAGGGGCGTCCCGCGGCCCCCCGGCCGGGCGAGGAGGGGGCGCGGCCGGGCAGGGCCTAGCCTGCCCCTTTCCCTGCAGAGATGGCGGGCGGGCACGGCGGGAGGGCGGGTGGAGAGAGGGACGGGGGGGACGCTGCCTCTAGGAACCTTCGGGGCCCGTCTTGCCCCGCCGCCTTCCCTTCTCCGGCGGGGCGCGTCTCCCTCTGGCCTTGGCGGGCCCGCTTTGTGAGGAGAGGAGGAGGCTGTGGTGTCCCGGGAGGGGGCGGCGGCCGTCCCCTCGCTACGCGGGACGAGTGCCGCAAGGGTTAGGGCCTGGCGGCTTGGGAGCGCCGGGGAGGGGCGGGTGGGGGGGTGTCGCTGTGTTCCCGCCGGCCCGGAGGCGAGCGG
>NW_010972831.1:346245-369346 GCF_000737465.1 Haliaeetus leucocephalus | reverse complement strand
GGGGGGGGGGGGGAGGATTTAGGGAGGTGCTGGGCCGGAGCCAAGGTAGGCCCTGAGGAGCTCCTGCGGGTACAGGCCGGGAGATGGGAGCTTCCCGTGAAGGACGGCAGGGGGGCGAGAGATCCCCGTTCTGGCGGGACGAGCTCCGTACGGCGGGGTGCCCGGCGGCGGGGGGAGCTGCTGCCGCGCCCCCGAGAGCGGGCAGCATGGTGATGGCTGCAGCTGGGAGGAAATGGGAGGGCTTTGTGGTGCCTCCGGTCGGGGAGGGATGTGAGCCGCCGTCCTGCGTTATCCGGGGCTCCGGGTGCTGACTCCAAATCTCTGATCCTTAGAAGCAGGGCTTGTCTCAGCTCTGTTTCTTTGCTGGAGAGTGCGTATAGGGGAGGAGCTACAAAAACACTAACCAGCAACTGCAAAGTTTGTCTTAAATCAGGTTCGGAAGACGCAATTAGCAATTCACGTTTTTGAAGGTTGGTGCCACATAAGTTTCTGTGTGCACTAAAATAAAACAGTAGGCAAAAACTATGAAATAAGCTGTCTTTGTGAATAAATCTTAACAAGTATGCTATTTTATAATCTAATCCTGCAGGATATGTTTCCTGATCAACAGTGTTCTTGTCCTTTCCTGTTCTTAGAGGAATAAATTGGTTTCCTTTCAGACTGTTTAGGCAGCAGGGAAGAGCTACTGCTGAGGTTATAACAGGAGTAAGTTTTCTTGTCTTTGGAAACACTGACACTTAAGCTTTGTCAGCTCGTTTTTATGCATGGATACCCTTTGTGTCTAAAGAAGAGATGTCCCAAAGCAAACAGATGATGTAGCCACTTAAAATTCTGTTATTTTTTTAAACTTTGTAACAAATAACCTTGACAGCAGCCTAAACAGTCTATCCTAGTCAATGCAGGCACATTCTATGATATAATAAAATTAAAGTTAAACTGTTACTTTCATATTCAGATTTCTTTAACAGGCTACTTAAACTTGCTCTCAGGGAAGACGTGGATACTTGTTTTGGTGAACTAAAGGCATCCTGCTGATTAGTAGATGTCTTTGCAGATGGGAAAATGTACTTATTTTGAATTAGCTGTAGTTTTAAGCCTCAGATGCTACTAATATTGGAATGCAACTTATACCTGCATCTTATTTATCATTATTACTAGTAAGTTACTAACAGCTAATGCACGATTTCAGACCTTAACAGGTCTCTGTGCTTTGTATAAAGTCCCATAATATGTTCTGATTAAAGAATTCCATGTTAAAGTGAATCCTCATTTTTAGGCACTCTAGGACTGTAATAATAGTGTGACCTCAGTTGAGATATAATAGTTTTTGTGGAAGTTGCATTCTGCATTACCTTTGCTCTGTATAGAGAGTAAGCATAGGATTTAAACATAACAAGAGAAAACAGTAGCATCCAACAAGTTCCAACATATGTAAGATACCTGCCTCTTTCTTGTACTCTTCAAAATTGTGCTGGAAGAGCAACAAAATATGGCTGTGGTGTCATGACACAGGGGATTTTGCTACACCTGAGATGTCTGGTAGTGCACTGATTAAGAGCTGAAACGTATTACAATGGTATGCAAAAATCACTTTATTCCAGATGAAGAACATGCTGCTGACATTAATAACAAAAGGCTTACTATAAAAGCTTTTTGGTAAGGGTTTTGGAGCCCAAAATTTGACACAAAACTGTGTGATTAAGCATACTGAGGCCTAGTTGAAACTCTGAACATCTGTAGAGCTTCTCGAAGTTGAAGGAAACCGAGTATTTCTCACTCCTGACTGCTGGTAGGCTGTTTATTTAGGTGTGGCTTTAAGCACTGGGCTTAATGCTGGGCACTTTACTCAAAGGTTAAGATTCATCTGCTGAAGTGCTGTACAAGTTAGTGCAAATGGAGAGCTAGTCTTAATCCTTCTGGCATTTTGGATCCTGTGTTGTACCCATTTAGTGTTAAAAAATGTCTCCTGATTTTTAGGCTTCGGTAGCTTTTTGTTGAAGACATCTAATGCTTACTGTAGAGATGTACTGGATTGCTTGAATAAATTGGGTATGTATTTAGAGTTGTGGTCTTGGAGACTTGTGACAAAACTTGTGTCCTGCTGAGCCTTATGCTGCCTCTGGTAAAGCACTAACATTGGAATCCAGTTAGACTGTTGTCTCTGTGCTGTGCAAGAAGATAAATACTGAGCTATTGTTTTGATCCTTAGTGAAAGGCTGTTAAACTCAAATACTAGCTTTCAAAATATTCTTTGTTTTGAGCTTTTGACAGATCTTGTTTTCTGGAGAGAATAACTAAACTTGAGAGGCTTCAAAGTGATAGTTTAGTTGTTCTTTCACCCCAATATGGTCTTACAGTGTTGTTAGCTCAGTCCACCAAAAAGTAAGTTTAATTATAGGGATGTTTGCGTCGGCATTTGCTAGAACCAAGCTTTCCTCTAGCTTTCTGCTAAAGAAATCAAATGGTGGTGTTTCAGATTCCCACATTAAGATGGCATAATTATTACCTAATTGTGTCCAAGCAAATGTTACACTGAGTGGGAAATGCAGATATTCATTTAACACTTTGGTGTGACCCGGTTCACTTAGTTCAGATATGTTTTTAATTATAGTTGACTTTTGTCCTATTTTGTTACAAATGAGAGCATCTTCTTTCAATCTCATTATTTGGCTACTGAAGTCAGCCTTTTTTTTTTTCTTTTTTAACTGTTTCAGTGTTGAAAAAACATAGGGAAGCATAGAAACAGTTTCTTTTTGTGTTGCTATACCTGGATTGTGTAGGAAAGTTAGTTTGGAAGCTAGTTATTGACCATTCCTGTTCTTCAAATAGAGACTAAAATACCCAATAGATAGTTATATATTTGATAACAGAGGCCTTAGTGGATCAAATTCAAAAAGAATACTTCATTTTCTGACTTGCTATCAGTAGGAATTGCACAACAGGGCATGGATTTCCACACACACACCCTGCGAAGTTCTGGTATGCCATGGTAGAAACAAGGTTTATCTGTAGCACAAAAAATTCTTTTGGGGATTGCTAACTTGAGGGTGTGGTTTCAGAAGCAGCTCAAATTGATCTGAGTGGAGGTTGCTGTTGGAAGCTGTAGTTCCAGCCCTTGCTTTCATTCTCCTTCCTGTGTTGGCAGGAGTGCTCTTTGCAGCTGTCCAGATCACCTTGTTGATCTGGCTGAGAATTCAACTTTAGGGTGAGTTTTTAGGCAAATCGTCTCACTGAACAAGATGACTGGCAGTTCAAGGAATGTGTAGAAGGAGGGAATGCTCCTTTTAAACTTAGCTGAAGCAATTCTGATGTTCCTATAGACCTTTTTTTTTCTGCAAATTAAATATGTATTTTAATAGCTGTTTGTAAGCTCATAGATGAGAATTAAGGGCAAAAGCATGGAACTGATTCTACATGTTATGGAATTCTTTAGAAGAGCAACTCAGCTGTCTTGGAGTTTCTCCTTAAAACTTAAGTCTTGTGACTGTAGTTAATTCTGCTATACATACACAGCACCCAACTACAGCAGCTTTAGTTCTCCAGTATGTTTTTGACCCTGACTTGTTAATGAGACAAAGGCAGATGAGGAATATTGGCAAAAATGCTAAAACATGAACCTGGGTGGACACTAATTACAGATATGTAGGTTGTGATTCAAGTACATTTAGCATGCTAGTGTTGGTGACAAATGACTCCTGCGCGGAGCTGCTACCGTAAAAAGGCACAAATGACAGGCTTACCTAGGAAGAGTTAAGGAATCTTATTCAAGATTTCTGCATTATCTGATTCATTAGTAATAAATTATTTATTCTGGAATGAAAAAAGGAAAAAAAAAAGGCAGACAAGTACATTGCTTGCCCAGTGGATTTTTCTGGCTGTGTGCAACCAGCCAGAATAAAAGGAAATAATAGAATTATTTGACCTTCTGTATTTTAGGTAGGACTCTGCAGAAATCTAATTAGTCCATGTCACACTAGCAAATCCTGGTTTGGTACAGTTTGTGTTCCCCCGTGCTTTTAAATGCATAGTGAGCTTCTGGGAAGGGAAGCAGACATGAACAAAGCCCATAAAAGTAAGGCGTTGAAGAGAACATGGGCAGAGTAGTAGGTAGGCATCTCAGGTAAAAGTCAAAGATTGCTTAGTTGGGGCAAATGGTGTTGGAGCCAGTAATAGTGGCATCCTGTAGTTTAAAAGTCCAGGAGCTGTAACTTAGGGTTACCTTGTGCCCATGGTACAGATCTTGCTCTCTGTAAAGGAGATCAAAGTTAGCTTTAGAAGATTAGGCTCTACAGGAAATTAACACACAGATGTGTTTACATTAATACAATAAAGAATTTAGCTGGTACAGTCTAGTTTTTCAGCAACCAGTGCCAATAGCCTTAACTGAGACTGAGGAAAAAGATAGAAGACAACCTAGTTTACCTCAGTCTGTAATTCATGAGACACAAAGGAAGAAGTAAGCATCCAAATAGCACTGAAATTGGTTTCTCTGCCTCAGAATACCTTGCTCAACCAAGTTTTTTTTATTATGTGTTCAATTCAAAGCATTCCAGTCCAGGTAACTGATAGTTACAGTTATAACTTCAGAGTTAGGAGATGTTTCTGTTAAGCTAAATGCTGCTGAAATAATTTAAAAGATTGTGGAGTGGATGTTGATAATATACTATTTAGTTAAAAGCATTGGATCCAGATTAATTTCAGGATAAGCTGACGAGCCTCTGCCATGCACGTATTTCTTCACTGCTATAAATTAATCTTACAATCTGGTCTAGGATGTGTTTTTTAAGAAGTAATGTTTTTGAGTGGGGGACAGTAGAGAGATAACCTTATGTTGCTTTTCTTAATGGATTATGAGATGAGAAAGAAGTTCATTCATCACGTAGTTACTGAGTTCACCTGTAATGTATTTAAAATATATTGTTCGTTTGTTTTCCCACTGAAGTACTGCATCGGGTAATACTAGAAAGGAGTTGGCCAGTCGTGGAGGTGACAGGTACAGGCAAAGGGATAGAAAAACTAACCAAAGTTATGGGAAAATCCACTTCCAAAAAGTCAAACAGCACCTGAGCAGTGCTATATACTATATTACTGGCTGTGTTGGGAGTTCCAGAGACACTGCTTTTTTTTTTTTTTTAAACAGGTCTCGTGGTGGCGGTCTTGGTTCCCGCAAACAGAAAGAGCTGCCAACAGAACCCCCTTTCACAGCATATGTGGGAAATCTACCCTTCAACACTGTGCAAGGAGACATAGATGCCATCTTCAAGGATCTCAGTGTAAGGAGTGTACGACTAGTCAGAGACAAGGAAACAGACAAATTTAAAGGTGAGTGTTCAGAGTTGGTTTAGTTGTAGATGGCTAATTGGTAAGAGAAAATGAGGTACTTCAGAAGTCACTTCAATGGGGAATTTCAGTCTACTGTAAAGTGCAGTTAGTTTGTTGATCTGTTTGTTCTTGATGATGACTTATGCAGGTTTCTCATTCACTAACAAGTAAACATCTCATTTGAATGAGATTCACTGTTACTTCCATCATCTTAAGATACAGACTAACCTGAGTGACAAGAGTCAATATTTGCTCTGCCATAAAAGGACTTTCTTAAACCTTGTTTGTCTTGTATGAGTTCCAACAAAGCTGAAGTGTCTGACCCACTTAAGATCCGTGACCTTAAGTGTTGAGTACTTACACAACCTTTCTTTAGTTTAAAAGACTCCCATTGCTTCAGCTCTGTCTTTTTTTAGTAGACAGGGAGAAAAAGCAAGTAGATAAGCAATTCAGGCAATTGTTTTAGAGGATGCAAATCTGGTTTCCATTGGAATTGGCCAGTGGAAAGGGAGTATATTTATTTGTAAGTTACTTTTAGGGGGAAAGAGGCTTAAATCAGATAACAGAGGGTCTTAGAAAAGGAATAAATTCACTAAATGATGTGGTGACATGATATCAGACTGCTGGCCAAGCAGGTACTTCAGCTTCTTGTTTAAAAATACTAGTAACTAAATGTCAATATTCAGCTCAGTAACTGTCTAAAGGCATAGATCAAATCTACTCTGTAATGACAACCCTATGGTAAAGGGAATTAATCAGGCTTTTGGCATTTGTGTAGTGTCCATACAGAGTTCTATTTCAGGATTTGTCCCCATCATTAATAGGCATAGGTAAATGCATTCATCGTTAATGATGTTTGGTTTCTGAGTTGCATACATCTTGCACTTACCATATCGTAGCTCATCTTTGAAAGAGAAGGAAGGCTATTAGCAGATATGCAGGAAGAGTAGCTTCTTACAAAGGCCTTTTAAAGTGCTGGTATTAACTTGTGAGGTTCTTCTTACAGGATTTTGTTACGTAGAGTTCGATGAGGTGGAGTCACTCAAGGAAGCTCTTACATATGATGGTGCAGTAAGTATACTTGCAATTAATTTGTGAAATAAAAAGATAAGCACAAGTCTCAAACTTCTTGGCAGCCCACATGGTACATTCTGAAGATATTTTCCCCTTTATTTAACAGCTTTTGGGTGACCGATCACTCCGAGTGGACATAGCAGAAGGCAGAAAACAGGATAAAGGTGGCTTTGGCTTCAGAAAAGGTGGCGGGCCTGATGACAGAGGTGACTTCCATTTTTCTAAATAGCTTCTTAAATATAGTGGTTATAGTTATGACTTCTGGTGCCAACTAATGCTAAGACAAGGCATGCAAGTAAACATGAAGATTATATAGGAGGGAGAAATTTTATATGTATATACACATTTCTAACCTAGCTGCTGCCGCTCCTGAAATGTCTGGAATATAGATGCGCTTTGTGTCCAAAAGCTGATTATGTTGTGACTCCTAGCCCAGGAAGTGAGACCAACACCCCTAGTAATATAAAGTGTCTTGCAGAGGACAATCATAAGCCCAACAGTCTGATCTGCTACTATTTTATTATGATGCAAGAAAAATACATAAGCACAAGTAGACAAATACTTATTTTGGACTATCTATCGCCTGTTCCAGTGTAAAAACAGGTTTTGTTGTAGGTGAAGCTTAATTGAACTAGACTCGGTAAAGATTTCCATTGAATGTGTATTAGAGAATCTTTTCTGACCACTTATTCTTCGTTAACTTAAACTGACCTTTTGTTCCTATGCAATGGAACTTGGTAGTACCAAAACAAAAGGATTTTCCAGCAGCATGACTTTGGATATTGAAGGACTGAAACTTTGGTTTGGTATTCCCTTGATCAGTCTTTCCCACAGCTTCAGACCTGAACACGATTGTGGCTTTTTTCCTAGGAATGGGAGGAGGTTCCCGAGAATCCAGAGGAGGTGGATGGGATTCCAGAGATGACTTCAATTCTGGTATCAGTATTAACACTTATACAGATAGGAAGCCTAAAAGGCACAGAAATGTTCTCATTCTCATGTCAGCTACATTTGTCCCCATTACTGTTTTGATTGTATCTACTGTATGCCAACTTTGGACATCCCACAGCTGCAGTGGGATTCTTCAGAGGGAATATTCCATTGCCTCATAACAGAGGAAAGAGTTGTGACTAAATTTTATGAAACAATCTTAAATGACAGAATACTTGTTCAAATGTAGCCTATGGTGTCTAGGTTTTAAGCATGTCTCAAACATGCGGCCAAGTACATTTCTGAATAGTAGCAGAAACAGACAGATTATGCAGAAAAGCTGATACGGTATTCTTTCAGACCAGAGGCTTTCACCTTCTTATGGAGATGTGACATCATTATGAAGCAACTGACTTCTCCAAAGATGTGTTAAGTGTTCCAAAGCACTTTTAAATGCAAAGTGTTCCTAAACTTTTAGATCTCTTAGTGATGCAAGTTGCAGCAAATGACTGAGCTTGCTGAGTGGAAAGTAGTGATGGAACCACTGGGTTTGCTCTTGACTTCCAGTCAGTTTCTAGCTATTAGAATCCAGGGTGACATTAACACAATTGCTTTTGTCCTCTGAAAATGTGGGTTTGGTCCATTTTCTGATGGGGAGATGTTGGCAAATGCAACTTTGCAATGTCCAATCTCTGCGTGAGTGGAAAGGACAAAGTAGAAGGAGCGGTAACAAAGTGCGCCCTTGCCACTAGCATGAAACTGAAGCATGGTGCTGGAGAGAAGAAGCTTGCTACAGCGCTGCGCTTAACCTGCCTTTGAAGCTAAGCATTCTGGTGTCATAGCTTTATACCTTCTTCGGCAGCTTCAAATATGGATGCATTTTAGCTTGTTAGATGCTCGATGAGTGATTTGTGAGCCAAAAGTTTAGTATTTAAGTCTTAGTTGCTACAGAAGCTTTTCTTCTCAGGTTGTACAGCCTTGCTCTGGATCAAGTCTTTAAAGATGGTTGCTTGGCACTGAAGTAAGTAAGGGACGGTTCTGCAACTTTGCCAAATACTGAAGTGGAAAGGAAAAATCTCAGATGGGAACAAAACAACTTTCTCTTCCAGGCGGCTTCTGAAAAACTGAGTATATTCCCCTTAGGTGTGCTGTTAGCTTGAAGTATCCTCTTCCCATTGAATGCAGATGATGGGGGCTTGGAGAGATACTCTAGGATAGTCATTGGTACAGACTGGAACTCTGGTCAGTGACAGACAGTTCTTGATGTTTTTTTTTGTACATACACTGGAGAAATGCAGTCAGTTTCATATTTAAAGTCTGAATTGTTTTTTTTGGTTTGTTTTTGGGGGTTTTTTTCAAGGTCTTTAGTCAAGTAAATACCTGGTCAGTTTATAGTTCAGCTAAAAAACCTTGGGGATTTGCTCTGTTTTTCAAAGGCTCTGTTTTATAAGGGCCATATACTTCACTACTCCCTAGCTATTTTCCCATTTGCTCTGCTCCTGCAGATTTCATGCTAAGGCTGTAGCCAGTGTGATCTGCTGGCTACAGAAGTACTCTGAGTACTTCTGGTGTCATCTCTGCATTCCGCTAATGGTGTTAACAAACTGAAGTTGCAGCTGAAGCTCATATTTTAAGCTCACTTGATGACCCACTCTCCAACACCTCCAGTAAGCCTCTAGGTGGATAAAGCAGTTTCTGAACTTGGCACAGTATACTTGGTTTCAAATGGAATCTGTATGGCTCTTCTAGAAAACATGTTAGAGATCTGTGAAGCAGGCTGCCTACAGACAAAAGGCTCTCAGTGCATCATCTTGGACTGACAACAGTGACTTGCAAGGTTTTCCAGTCACTCAGATAAAAGTCTAGATTAAAATTATTGCAAAATGTGCTCTTTAAATTCACTGTCTTCTGTCTTCAGGATTCAAAGATGATGACTTCTTGGGAGGCAGGGGTAGAGGAACCCGCCCTGGAGACCGGCGACCACCAGGTGCCTCAATGGGAAGTGGTGGCACTGGTCGCTTCAGAGATGGGCCTCCCCTTCGTGGATCTTCCATGGACTTCAGAGAGCCAACAGAAGGTAAACTCTTTATGTTCTGTAATTCAGTCTTCCTTCATGAAGGAGACTTCTGCTTTCTTTGTCGGGTTAAAGCTACTGCCCTTGACAGACAGATCTTAAAACCTTAATGTTTTTTCTTTCAGAGGAAAGAGCACAGCGACCCCGACTTCAGCTCAAACCTCGAACAGTTGCTACTCCCCTCAATCAAGTAGCCAACCCAAACTCTGCTATCTTCGGTGGAGCCAAGCCCCGAGAGGAAGTAGTAAAAGAGCACGACTGAGTTTGGGGTTGAGAGGGAATGGGGAGGCGGGAGAAAAAGCAAGACAGTAGAGAGTGACTAGCTCTGCTGGAATGTCAACCCTGCAGTTTACCATTCCTGCCATCTGGTATTTGTCCTCTTTGAAACCGAAAACACAGAGCTTGTGAATGCATGTCAGCTGTTAACAAGTGGTTTTTAGTACGTTCTTGGCTTTGCTGTATCTAGTGCCTGCTTTGTGCTGAGTTTCCCTCTTCTGTTTCCTTCCAAGCAGCACAGTTGCTAGTAGATAAGGCAGTGTAGCTGCTTCCACAGGTGTGGAGGTCTCTGGACAAAGGTGCTGCTTCACTTCTTCCTTTCTGGGTTTGTTTTACTTTAGAAGCACAGGTTAGACTTAGTTATTTCCCTATATCGTTTCCTTTTACTTCCTCAGTGCTCCTCTTCTGACCTGCATGTCTTGTTCTGTATTGCTGTGGCTCTGAAGAGGAAAACTGGAGAGTCCAGATGAGTTCAACAGAGAAATTTACAGTTCTAACCAAGTAGTGAAATACCGTTTATGAACAATTGGTGATAAGAGTTACTGTATACAGCAGAGCCCCTTATAAAACTAAGGGGGACAGCTTCCCTTTCACACCCGTTACCAGGAATTATCAATTTAATAGATGCAAATACAGGCTGACAAGAAGCCTGGTGAATAGGTGGTGGAATCAGTATGGATAAAGCATCTCTGCTGCCATCAGACTCTTGCCGGTGGCTGTCTATTGACTTCAAAATGGTATGACACTATACCTCTGAGCTCAAGGTTAGTGCTGCAAAAATGTGCCTGTTTGAGCACAACTGCTCACTGGCTCTTTCTGCTTACTTTTGGGGGTTTTACATGTTTGGTAAATTTTTAAACAAAGTTTCTACAAATAAAATTGCCTTTTTTATTTTTGTTTAAGGAGTGTATACTTTGCCATGCAGTATGTAATCGCCATTATCTCCTGTATTTCTTTGCCCAGTGGTATACAGTTTTAAGACCTCTGCTTTCAGAATACCTTGAAAATGGGCAGATTAGAAATTGTTCTGCTATAGATTCTCTTCATGTAGAAGTTTGGGTAAAAAGCATCTCTAATTGCTGCATCTCTCTTCGCTTGAAATGTTTCTTGCTAGTGTTGTGTGAGAGGAGGGAGGGGAGGCTGGAGCAAGAGGTAGAGATCATTAATGTTTGTTTAAAAACAAAACCTGGATCTACAATACTGAAGTGTGGAGATATGTCCAATGCATGAGAAACTTGGGCCCCTAATGCTAGTGCTGACAGCTTTCAGATAGAACAGCCAGCACACTGGAGTACTTGCAAGAGGAGTTTGGAAGCATGGCTGCTTCACTACCAGCATCACTGCTAGTAGTGAATTTCTTCCCTAAAGTTATCTTTGTAATGTCAGAGTCCCAGCAATTTACAGAACTACTTTCCTTCCTTCTGCCTGTCACTTAATCTGCTTCTGAGATAAGAACCATTTGTCTAACACTAATACTTAATTTAAGACAGACATGCATTTGTGTGGTTGTATTCCAAACCAATAATTGATCTATTTACATCTTCAATGTGGAAAAGATTTTAAGAACAAATTCCCATATAAAAATTCACTTCTAGTCAAGACAGTTGACTTTTAAATGTAAAAACAAAACAAAAAAAAAAAGGAAAAGAAGAGAATTCCAAACACTTAACACATTCTGCTTCATAACAAAATAAATTTATGGATATGGTATTTTGTGAATGATCTTTTAAATAAAAGAAAACATTAAGTAATATTTAACATTGGTCTTTATTTGAGTCTGCTATAGCATGTTTTTCTCCCCCCCTCAGTTTTCAAACATTGTCTTAATTTGGAAATTTGCTTCCTTAAATTTTATGGGGAAGCAGTACCAGACCCATTCTTATACAAGAAGGGGGAGGGGGAGGAAAAGATAAAGGGGAGGAATCTAATCTAAACAAGTGCTGGAACATGCAGGACACAGTGAAGTAAAAAGTGTGGACAAGTGGAAGCAAGCCCAAGTTCTTTGTCCTGTGTCTTCAATATAGCTTCAGTTAAATTGCTAAGGCTGCCAGGCAGAATTTGGAAGTACTATAGCTTGCAGGTCACGGAGCTCGTTATGCCATTTCCCACCAGCAGGATTCTGCTGCCCTCTGGCCAGAAGCTGTTGCCCAGTACAGGGCAAAATATGTGTCCTACCATTTGAGTAGTGATCAGTTTAATGTGGAGTCTTTGAGGTAAGACAAATCGATTGCCACTGTCTTGCCCAGTTTCTCCCAACTTTTGCAGCAGACCTGTTTCCCGCTAGATGTAATTGTTAATGAGGCTGTTGCCCTGTGTCTTTGAAGTATATGCATTCTGCAGGGTAAGTTAGAAGAGGGAGAGCGATGTTTTTATTGAGGAAATGAGCTCTGACCTTCCTGCTGG
Source organism: Haliaeetus leucocephalus (assembly GCF_000737465.1). Lineage (NCBI taxonomy): Eukaryota > Metazoa > Chordata > Aves > Accipitriformes > Accipitridae > Haliaeetus > Haliaeetus leucocephalus. The sequence goes on along the minus strand of NW_010972831.1, from coordinate 357,267 downwards.
TTTTACTGCTTTCCACACTGTGAAAGGGTGGAAAGTGTTCCTGCCTTCTGGCTACTTGGTCCACTCTCTCTTTAGACCTGCGCTTAGGACAGCTTGAGCAGAGAGAATCCAAATCCTGCCTTGGAGCCACTTGCTGAAGCAGTGTGCATACTAGCACCTGACTGTCCTACATGAATAATGACCTGAGTTTTGTATGTCAGAGTATGGCTAGCTGGGTGGCGATAGTGTCCTTCAGCTGCAACCCCACAGCTTGCTCATCGTAGCTGGTCTTTCAGACCTTCTGATGGTGGAAGCAATAATTTCATCACTGCATGGAGGAAAGTAACACTGGTTTGTGAGAGGTAGAGAGAGGGAAAATGGCTCATCTTAGTCCTATAAATATTTTTCTGTATCTGCTAATATTTGTTTGGTCAAGGGTTTCCCACTAGGGAATGCAGCCTAATCCCAATATAATTTAGTATTTTTTTTTTTTAGTAGTTCTTCATATGCAAACATAAATGGATTGCCTGGTTTTTTTGAAGCATTCTGCATCATGCTTGCCATATGGCTTAGGGTCAGACTCTTCCAGTCCTTTTTCTTTCCCCCTGTCAAAAATGTAACTACCATTTTCCTATACAGAAGCATATCAAACCAGCTTGTCTCAACAGTTGATAAAACCATATTTAATATACAAATATGGCATTTAAGTTTTGTAGGAGGAAGCAAGTTTATTTTTTCCCCATCCCACCAGCAAAAAGCAGTTAAGGTTTAATCTGTAATGCTTAATTTTACCTGCAGCTTAAAGCTAAGCCTGGCATGGCAAAGCCTAGACCGAGGAGGTTACCAGCAGTGCTAACAAATGGATAATTCACTTTGTGGCTATTCATATTCTCACCAAGTTATTTCTAGTAGCTGTGCAGAGTTTTCTTCAAGCTCGAACTTAAAAAATAAACAAAACTGAAGTCAGGAATGCAGCAGATGGTTTTTGGAACTGAAACTGAATTTGCTTTGCTACTGTAGAAAGTGCTTTGTTGTGTTTCTCCAGCTGGGTTTGCAGGTGGGGAAGGCTGGTGTGGTGTCCCTGGAAGAGATGTGAGGCAATGCAGGAGTGAGCAGCACGCATCTAACATGCTGGAAAGCTCCACTGTCAGCCACCAAAAACCAAACCCCACTGAGCTCCAAAGCCCAGGAGCAGTCCTGGGAGAGCTAATCCAGTCCTTTAATGGCAGCAGCCCAGTGCTGGCACGGGTGTGCTGCCAACTCACTGGACCGTGCAAGTCTGTAACAGCATCCGAGGGGGCTCTTTGTGCTTGTGGTCATGAATGTTGTTATGATGGCTGGAGGAGGTGGCGGAGTGTTCACATACTCAAAGGACGGGCTGCGGATAGAGTCAGGTTAAATTTATGCCCTCAAAGGTGGCTTACTCGCCTTCCTAAAGTAGCAACAAGATGTTAATCTACTACTGAGACGTGCTGGCACTACTAAAAGTCTCCAATGCTGACCCTGAATTTCTGAAGTTCTGCTAGGTCTCCCAAAGCTGGTTGTGACAGAGAATGAGTGCGGCCAAGACTCGCTGTCCCAGGGCCGTTTGGGATGATGCTGGTATTTTTCAACTTGTCTTATGAATTCTATTATAGTTTCAATCCTGACTTTAGCACATAGTATAGTAGGAGCATTTGCTACCTGTAGTACTAGCTGCTGACTTGTCTTCAGAAAAGATGAGAAAATTGTGAGAGTTTTAGAGCAAATCCTGTGATATTGCAACCCCTCCTTTTTGTAGAAAAGATTTAATAATAAAAGCCAGCAAATTTTGAAATGGTTGTGCGACCCCTTCATCAGAGCACTTGTGCGTAGCAACTTCCAGAGCGGCCCTTGTCCCCCTGACTGCTTTGAACAGAGCTGTTGGGAGCGACTGTTTTCCAGGAACCCCCTATTCACCGGGAGTGTATTTTGGACAAAGGCTGCATGTGTCAGGTTTGCTCCAAGCAGTGCAGTTTGAAGCCAGGCATAGATCACTGGGTTTCTCTACCGACCTCATTCCTTCTCAGTGTGTGGAAGTACATCTCGTGATTATTCACACTGGCTTACAGCAAGAGCATGGGCAATAAGCTGTTAAGTGCGAGCATCTTTAAATTTGTGTTAAGTTTATGTTTTACATTCCGATGGTTTCTGTTTCACTACCGGACAAGAGCGAAGGCTCTGAAGGAATGGGGCTGTTCGTATATCCTGGCACATTCTAGTGTAGAATCAGTTACCTTTGTAGTTCCCACGGGCACTTCTCTGGACTGGATTCTTGGGATGCAATTTTGTAGGTGGTGCTTGTCTTAAATTTTTAGAAAGGGGAGTTTCTGTGGCTGAAGAGGAATTTGATTTCCAGCTGAGACTGGAATTTTCTGATCTGGTAGCTGAATCCCTCCTCTCAAATATGACTTATCTATCCACTGCAGGATTTTAAGGAATCAAGTATATTCAAAGTGGCAGAGGGCCATCTTTTATTGGGTGCATACGTCTCATCTATATAATCTGAAGTTTATTCTGTTATTTGTGATACCACTTACTATAGCGGTATTAAGCCGAACCAATTAGAAGCATTTGAAATGGTGTAATCATATTCTTTGACCCTGCTTTCTGAAAGGATTTAATCCTTCAGTGCCAGACACTTGACTCTCAAGCCTGATGCACATTATTAATAGCAATATCTTGATGACATTATATGTTCTGGACTAACTGGAGAAACATACTACCAAAGCTATAAGCGTATAGCTTGCACCTATCCTGCGCATTAAGGATTGCAAGGGAGCTTTGCTGGTTCCTCTCCGTGACTGCTCACTTAAACCCGCAGCTTAGATGGGCACAAGAAACGGGAGATCAGGTTCTGGGTGCACATGCGGTGTCATGGTGTGCGTGCGGTGTCGCTGTTACAAGGTCTGAGATCATGTTCCTCATCTTACTGTAGCTGTTTGGGTGACTAAATCTAAAGCATTTTATGGTTTCCTTTTCCATAGCTGCAACGCCTCTGTTACGTGACGTCGCCTGCTCAACGGCAGGTTCATTTTAACATCGGCTTCCCTGATTTCTGTCCCCTTTGCAGCAAAGTGCATCCAAGGGCTTTAAGGACCTTCAGCGCTGTTACAGGAACAACCTGCGTACCTGTAAGCTCACAAATTCTTGTGTAAAGCTCTAGAGTGTGCCAGGGTTGATGTTTTGGGTATGTTATTGCCGGGAATGCTGCCACCACCTTTCTGCCCAGTAGGTTTCAGCCAGGTTAGTGTTCCCCGTGGTAGGGATTTTCTTCCCGCTAGGAGATTGTTTTGTTCATGTCACCGTGCTCCCAAGATCTGCCTTTTTCTTTTAAATAAACCAAAAAATCACTAAGTACCTCTATAAACCCCTGCAAAATCTGTACTGTAATGAACCTGTATAATTTGTATTGCTGTATAAAAAAAATCAAATAAAAGCATTCAAACCTTCTAGGATTTTGTGTTCAAGTTTAAGAATTATTGTGTCTACGGGGATGAACTAAGCAGGATAAGAATGGGAAGAAGCTTTATAGCACCGTAGGGATGTACAGGATTAGTCTTTGCAAACCTTACTTGGCCAAATTTCTGTAAAGCACCCAGAAATCCTAGTTGTGAGCTGGCTTTCCACTGGGTGGTAGCAGCATGTATCTTCAGCTGTAACGGAGCTGCTTTCGGTTTCAGCTCGGTGAGATCAGATTTGCAGTGGAGCGTGCAGCTGGGGCAGGGGGGGAGGTGGCACTTCCCCTAAATGCTCAATGCAACTACAGCTAAAAGGAAAGCCATTTCTTGGTCTATACAAAAAATGTGCGCGCACTACTTTAGCACATCAGAAAATTGCCTCCAAGATGTGGCTTTCACTAAAGCTGCCGTGAAAATGTGGCAAAACAAATAACGAGTGCCTGGGGTGACAGGTGTGCTTATTCTGGTCCCAAAGCAAGGGGGATTTGAGTGCTGGTCTTCTGCAAAGCAGGCAAGGCTTGGCTCGCAAAGCTTATGAGCTTTGGGAGAAAGAGCCTGTTGGAGCACGGAAACCTTTCCTCAAAACTGTCGGCATCGGGTGTTTCTGCAGAAAGGTCAGGTTTAGATGATGCGCTGTTTTCTGATCGTTGTTTCACTGCTAATTTCTGATCGGCATTAGTCATAACACCTGGTTCCAGCAAAACCAGCTGGTCTGTGAGCGGACCCCACCTTTCTCTGAAAGGATGTAAACTGGCCCCTAGGGCATTCAGTCTGCCATCCGACAGGTAAGCTGGGGCAGGGTGGAAGGTGGAGTCTCACAACCTCTCTGGGCCCAAAGAGAGATTGCTACAGCTGGTTAGCTATGTATTAAAAAGGGGGGGGGAGAAGGAGGGGTTGGTTAGCTGGTAACATGGACCGAAGGAGTAGATGCTCTGTGTTTGTTACGGGGGTGGAACAAAACCAAGCTGAAATGGGTAAGCTTTGAAAAGGACATGGAAAGGTGAAATTGTAATGTGGCGTTTTATATAATTTATTGCAGCGGATAAAAGCCTGATGCTCCTGTGTCTTTGACCTTTGGTCAGACCAGACGTGGCTTCTAGCAGGAGGCTGAGGCAAGGCACAGGGGTTACAGGAGGGAGAGGGCAGGCCCAGGGCAGAGCCTGGTGTCCCAGGCTGGGTTTGGTGTCCGAGGGGTTACGGTGTGTGCGTCGGAGACGGGACTTGCTCTGGCCTCACGAAGAGCAGAACTGGTTGTGTTGGATGGTGCTCGGAGTCAGGGTCCTCATCCTAAACCCCTCCATCAAGCCCTTTGCGTGAGAAATACAAAGAAGGGACATAGTATCTATACAGCTGTATGTGTTACTGCGGTAATTGCCTTCTAATCAAGGTAGTTGGGCCTCTGGAGAGGACTGGTGTCTTCGGAGGGCATTGCTCTACCCAAGAGCTGTTGTAACACTCTGGGGGTGACCCTGCTGCTTTGCACCTCAGGCACGGCAACAGCTTCTACCTGCTCTAGAGGTTGAGCAGTTGCACGTGTCGGTCTGGGAGACTACGGGGGGACTTAACGTGAGGTGCCTTTGCTGCAGCCTGTGCCAACTGTGGTAACACCTGTACCGTGGCAGTGAGTCATCTTTGAAGCTGTGGAAGCTTCACAGGAACCTATATGCGAGTATGTGGTACCTTTTTAGCATCGGCTGTTCCTAATAAAATAGACTTCTTCTGGTACGGAAGAGACAAACCGTAATTGTCTCCAGCATATTCAGAGCAACAATTCTGCTGTAGACAACTTTTTTGTAAAACTTCCGTTATCAGCTTATGTTTAAATAAGAAAAAAAAAAGCTAGAAAGGCCTTAATAAACTACTTCATAGCTAAGACCTCTGCTAGAAATGCTAATTTTGTAGCAACTGCTTTAGCAGTCAGAAAAGCATTGTACCTTATATAGTATCCTTTACACAGAGGCCAGCCAGAAACCATGCAAGCAATGCAAAACTGGGTCTTGCTCTTCTAATCTTTGGTTCAGATTATACGTACTGATTTCAAGATAGGCTTCTGCACCCAGATTTCATGTGGGAACAGCTCTGGAAGGCACATCAAAGCAATTGCTTTTGCACCTCAGCTTAGAATTGGAAGAGAGAAAGTCTAAGTGTATTTGCATACACAGCGGTTAACTATCTATCAAAGCAGTGTTTCCTCTGAAAGCTTGATAGCAAAGTTCCCATCCCAGAGTTGCAAAAGTTGTAAACAGTTGGCTATTTTATCATTTTTATGACAGAAGAGTCACCTTCTGTCATAGAGATGGATGGATGTAGATGAGCGGTTGTGGTAGCTTCAGAGTGCCCTAATTTAAATATAATAAAATTTCCCTGTACTGACTAATTTACATGCCTGTATGTAAGAGAGGTATTCTAGAGCCCTAGCAAGAGGCAGCATGAAATGTTTTGTTCTGGCTATAAAGCGTGTGCCTGGCTGGCTGTTGCACTCTGGTAGCTACAACTATACAGGGCCGTAACATGCACACACAGACTTTCCTATTCCTAGAGCAGGATACATATTTCATGTACTGTAATGGGGCTCTAAGCCAGTGGATAAATTCTCCATTATTCATAAACCCTCCTTATTCTGTTCAAGCACAACAAAAACTAAGGAACTACTATTTTTTTTTTTTTTAAGAGTACAGTGAAATTGAGTCTGATGCCTGCAAATTGCCAATGCCGAAGCATAAGAAGTAGTTTTATTCTTACAGCTCTGGACAGAAGCTCCAGGTTTGGCCATTAGCAATGTTGACCTCAGGCTATTTGCTGCCTTTGAGGCTTGATATCATCTTTTCTGTAAAAACTCAGAGAGGACTCGCTCTTTGCTTTGTCTGCTATGGGTTTTTCTGGGCAGCATCTGCTGCTTCCAGTGCACAGGGTTAAATCCTGCCCAGGCTCTTTGCTAACAGGGAAACTTGAACTTTTCTGGGCCGCTAGCCCCATCGGAAAGTCAAGGGCTGCTTGGTAAGGAACCTTGGCGGCGCACGTGGTTCCTCGCCGTCCGAGCCTCTTCCTCTCCCCGTGGCAGATAAACCGAAATCCTCCGGCGAGCGGCTGCCCAGGGTGAGTTCGTTCAAGTACCACCCGTGGGTCCCTCTCGCGAGCTGGCGAGGGGCTGACCGGCCGAGCGGCGGATGTTGGGGTTAGTGATTCAGATGATGACAGGAAACCAGAAACTGGCTAATGAGCCCCGAAGGAACCGGCTCCAGTGTCGGTGGCTGCAGCTGTGAGATGCAGGAGGAGATGGGACAGATGGGGGAGAGCGGCTGAGGCTGTGCGGGTAAGGTGGGAGGTGGAGGGATGGGGAGAGAAAGGCACCGGCGGGAGGCGTGGGGTTCATGTGAAGGCTTTGGGGCAGGTGGGGTGTCCCACTGGTTTCGGTGAGCTTGGAGATCCTAGGCTAGACCTCGGTGACCTTTTTAAAGAGGGTTCAAGGTCAGCCCTGCAAAACCCCTCGGAAAAGCAACATGCTGGATGTTACTCCTCGCTGCTGCTCATGGCCATCACCCGACAAGCTCCAAGGTATGAAAATTACCAAATATATCTTCTCAGCAGCACTTAGATGCCTCTGGACCAAAGATGAGAGTCTGTCCCATACAGTCTGGAGTGCCTGTTTTAAAATACTGTTCTTTACATCTCCCCACTCCATCTGCTGATGGCAGCATGGGTTTTTTTAAATTACGTTATCTCTGCATTCACATCTGCTAAAACATTCTGGAAGATCCAGGCTGAGCTGAGCTGCCCTCATCCCAAATCTATTCGGTCCTGCTTCTGGCTCCTGCCTGTAGCTTCCAAGACCGCTGTTCCCCTCACCAAAGCCCAATCCTACAAAATAGCTGACTTGAAGTACCCTCTCTGGGTTTTCCATGGGTTTCAGGGCTGACTGGCATCATGTATATGAATGTATTTATTTTACTGCATATAAGTGCTTGAAATTGCTGATCCTAGATGGAAAGAGCTTTGTCTTTGCATCAGTTTTCTCTTGTGATCAATGTTCAGTGTAATATGGGCCATGAGGTAGACGCTTTAGCAAAACAGGATAATTATGGGATAATCTTGTGCAATATTGGCTCATTTTCATTGCTCTGGACTACGTAGGAGTACTCGGTTACATACGTACAGGTTGCCTGTATCTGCAACTCCTAACGTGGTGTCTCCCCGGACTCCGCGGCGAGGGATGCTGCGTGGCTTTGATGCTGCCTGAAACAGGGGAAGTTAAGGACAAATACAAGATATTTCTGTGAATTACCTTCTTATGCTGGCATAGTTGTTGTGATTAGGATTTTGCGCTGTATTTTCCACCTGAGTTTTTTTAAAGCATTTTACAAAGTGATAATCTATGTGAAAGTTGATTTATCAATTCTAATTTTCCCTTTTGTCCTACATTCTACTGAAATGCATCTACTGCTCCCCTGGCATAAAATAAAGCATGGTCTGCTTGAAAAGCTGTACCAAACCAGACTTTATCTAGGCTGTAGCAGTTTTCCTAGGAAAACTTACACTGGCATAAAATCTGGTAGGAAATGGGATGTGCAGGTCTCTGGAAAGGAGCTTTTCTGGAGGCTCAACGCTGGTCATTGAAGCAGTTCCAACTGCAGGAGCTTCCTGGGTGTGAGACTTCAATTTCTAAATTGATGGGACTTTCTGCGGCAATCTGTGCAACATAAACAGAGAATAGTGTTTCTTTTCTTAGAAATGTTAGAGACATTGAGTCAAGCTGAATATTGCATCTGTTCGACAAGTCCGTGTGCTAAATTTCATATGGCGAGGTTTTAAATAAACTCTCCACTTTATATTTCATGCCAGTGACTCATCCAATCAGTCTGAATTAGTCTTCATTTATTGCAAACTGGTGCAGAACACAAAATTTTCTGGAGGGGAGAGAAGGTGACTGTTTTATATTTGCCTTTTGGGCGTTTTTTTTTTTTTTTACAAATCAGTTGAGTATATGACATAAACCTGCAATTTCAGTCTTTACCTTGCAATGTGAACTTGGGGGGTGGGCTTGATGCCTGCAAAGGGCTAGAATGACTTCATCAGAAATGATCTTACAGAAAACCAGCCATTTTTGCTGATGCCACATCAACACATTCCTCACTCTCCTGGTTTTTAGGCAAAAGATTTAAATACATTTTAAGTACTCTTAAAGGGTTTTTAAGCGAGCTTTTTGCCTCTTCTGCTGCTGTTGGGAATTTCTTCCAGACTTTCCATCCATTAGGAATTTTATTTCTAGCCTGTGCATATCCAGTTTATACCCACTCATTTTATAGGCCAGTGTTGTCTTACTTAAATTTAAACAGCTTTGCTCACTTTGGTGTTTCTCTCTCGGACAGATTGACAGTGAATGTCCATGTACTCTTGCTCTCCACTTTATAGACTTTAAAAGCAAGAGACCTTTCAGTCTTTCCTGATAAAACAACCTCTCCTTCCCTTGGCTGTTTATAGTGAGCCCTGTTACTGGGTTTAATCCTTAATTTAGGACTGGAAACCGTCTGCACCAGCAGCTGGGCTGACAAGACCTAGCACGTACAGAGTGAATGATCTTTTGCAAGTTCATTGATTATTCCCATTAAAAAAAAAAAAGTTATCTCTTTGCTTGCTAAAAATATCTGAGGCCATGAAAAGAGCAGCCCCTGTTCAGGAAGGCGTGTTTCCCCCCCTCAGGAGAGGTGCCATGCAGAGATCACGACTTTATCCAGCCTCCAGCGCATTGCTTTCCCTGGAATTGGTTATTTGGAGCATCTGCTCCCGGGGGATTTCACGGGGCCGTGGTGCTCGGGCAATGCTCGCTGCTGGCAGCACGTGCTGTGGCCACGCCGGCTTCCTCGTGCAAGGAGAAACTTCTGCCAGCGCAACAAGGGGGGGGGGGAAAAATGCAAAAGGAGAACAGAGAAGCGTAGAAACAGAACAGGGCGTTTTGACACTGTCTGAATTTTGCTCCTGAAACTAGATGGGAACCTGTTTTCTCCCTGTGTTTGAGTTTAGCATCTTGAAAGCAAGGCTGGCCAGGAAGTCATTAACTCCATACGTCCTTCTGATATATCTGGACCTCATCAGAGACCTTAGTGGCTCGAGTCTATTTATTCTCCTCTCTTCTCTCCCCAAGGCGGAGAGCAGGGAAGGCACGTTCAGCCTTCCAAATATTTTATTTATATCCCACCAGCCGTGACTAAGTGCCTCCAGCCTTCTGTTTGTCATAAATCTGTTCATCACCTCCTTCCGTCAGCTCCTTAGGAGAGGAGGTTTTGTACCAAAAGAAAGGATGTCCAGGGACTTGGGTGTTTGGTGAAGACAAATAATAACCTCTGGGCCGGTGTTGTGCTTGTGACTCAGTGCCTTTGCTGGGGGGGATGCCGTGATGGGGATGGGATGTGTGTTGCCCTGTTCAGCAGCCTCTCCAAATAACCACCTTTGGTGTTCCCGTCGAGTGAGGGGCTCACAAGCAGCCTGGGTTTGCCATGTTGCTACCCTGCTGCAGAAATAAAACCAGCTCTAGAAGAGAGATGGTGGCCTGCCCTGCAATGGTACAAACTAGGTCAGTGTTGTCAGGTGCCTTCAGCTCTGCCTTGCTTTTTTTTTAATAAAAAAAAAAAAAAAAGGGGGGGGGATCACCCCTCAAAGCCCCACAAACAAACCAGCAGTGTTATAGCCCTTTGTATAATGAATTTTGGTCACCAATATTGGGCCAACTTCCCTTAGCTGCCTCTTGCAGATGCTTTAGAGATGATCCGTAGCTCATGATTTCCGGGGGGGATGTTGAGCCAAGGAAAAATGATGTGAGAAACCACATGGTTCTGACCAGGCTCTGACCCGATGTCCCGGCTGCAGCTGGGGGTGCTGGTCCTGCACCTCTGGGGTGGGTCCATGGGGGTCTGGCCATGTCGTTAATCTAAAACGACTCATCCCAGCTTCTTCAGCAAGTGCTGCAAGAGACTTTGCAGGGAAATGCCCCCCCCCCAAGGGGTCTAGAAAGAGCAAAGCCATGATGGAGCGAGTGCTGGGAGCTGCCACATCCTTGTGAGCCCAGGCAGCCTCGAAGGGAGTAGAAATAAACTCAGTTTGCTCACAAGCAGAGAGGATGGTCTCAAAGCCAAGTCGTCATCCTGCCAGGTGTAGGGTCGCTTTTGGGCCACGAGGTCGTGTTTGGGCACTGCTGCGAGGACGCTGACACCAAACCCCCGGCAGCCCGTCCCATCCTTCAGCAATCGCTCCCTCCCAGCAGGACCAGAGCGACGCTGTGCTCGAGGGGCTGTCTGGAGCAGGAATGGGGGACCGTGTCTTTCCTCTCCTTCCCCTGCCCCACAACCACTTACACCGTGCCCTGGTAATTAGGACGCTGGTGTAGGACTGGGACTCCAATGCCAAACCGGACCGCAAACCTCCCGCCGGCATCCTCGGCTCCAGCACCGAGTGACTGGCACGGGCAGGAGGATGCTCGCTCAGCACCGAAAGGCTCGGCTACTGTGAGGAGACCTTTGGGTTTTCTCCCATGTGAACGGGGTGTCGGAGTGGCTTTGCGTTTTGGGGGGGG
>NW_010972831.1:322266-346235 GCF_000737465.1 Haliaeetus leucocephalus | reverse complement strand
TTTTTTTTTTTTTTTTTTTTTTTTTTTTTATTATCCCCCCCCCCCCCCCCCCATCCACAGTGGTTATACCGATACAATACAGGCTTGAATTGTAATAAGGGATATTCAGGTTAGGTGGTAGGAAAGCTTCTTACCAGGCAGAGCAACGACGTTCTGGTCTTTGGCAAGTTGAAGCTTCTCTATCCCTAGGGGCCAAAGAAGAAGTTTATTAAAAACAAAAATAAATTAAAATAATCTGTAAGTAAAGAAAATCTGGCCCCGGGGAACACGAATGGGCTAAACTATCTGTCCCAGACCCAGCAGGCTGTTTTCTGTGATATTTATAGGATAGGTTTTAAAGGAAGAAATTGAAGCCAAATCATGCTGATCATTACAAAATGTTAGCTGCTGTTTGTGGAAGAGGCTGTCATGGAAAGGAGGGGAAGAGTCAGTGTCTGAGCCAGCAAAATGCAGGAAAAAGTGTGGGGAATTTAACATTTAAAGTAACTGCACTGCAGGGAAATAGCCGGAGTGCCTCATACGGAGGTCTTGGCAGCTTTGAATATTTCCAAGCGCCTCCCTTTCTGTCTTCCTTTCTTGCTATTAAAAAATAGTGTCTGCTGATAATGTTTGACGATGGAAACGTGGGTTGTGGGAGTGGGGATGAGTAAATCCAAATGGGTTTTTCCTCTTTGTGCTGATGACCTGAGGGGAACCCCGTGAACCTCTTCTCTTTCCCTACAGTGAAACAGGGGTTCGGCTCCGGGGCGCGCTCAGGTCTTACTGGAGCGGAAAGCGTGTGGGCAGCCGCTCGGACCAGAGCAGCGCAGGGAAAAGCCATCGCCTCTGCCGCCCCGAAATACAACCCTGAAGTCTCTTCTGCATCCTCGGCGAACGCCCGGCTCTTTGGGGGTGTGAAGGCAGATAGCACATGGCTCTTGGCAGGGAGGGGGGGTAACGGCTTTCCCAGCGGCGGCCGCGCAGCCCCGCGTACCCCCGATGCTGACGGGGTTCCTTTCGCCGCTCCGTTTCAGGCTGGATGCGGCCGGGCCATGGCGCAGCTGGAGCTGCTGTGGGTGGCTGCCGCGCTGATGCTGCTCGGGGCCACCGTCAGCCTCTGCCTCAAGTGCCAGCTCTCCGGTAAGGTCCTGCCCGCGGCCCCAGGCTGGGCTGGGGGGGGTCATGGTGGGCAGACCCTTTTCTCTTAGGATGTCCCCTCCGTGGTGGGTGGCTTTGGGACAAATTCTGCAGAGGCTCTGGGGCAGGCAGGCAGGAGGAGGGCGGGCACGGAAGGAGAGCCTGGGGGATAAATTCATATATACATTAAATACAAAGAGGGTGGGGCAGGCACGCACCCAGTAGGGGTTTGAGCCCAACTCTGAGCACTGGGTGGGTTTTACTGGGGGAGAGAGGCTGCAGTTTGGGGTTTTGGGGACAGGAATGGCTGGCTGACTTGCTTTGCGGTGTCAGAGACAAATACTACAATTTAAACATGGTTTAAAAAAAATTAATCAAAACTCTAACCCAACTGCTGCTCGCTCCCTCCCCTGTCTTCCTGTGCTCCCAGTTGAAGAAGTTTTGTGAACGTGTTTTATTGGTCTTTCCGATCTTTAACTCCCAAATCGTCCTTTTCTGAGAGCTTTTTTCCCCTTGTCTTCCAGCCACCAAGCGAGAGAAGCAGCCGACTGAGCGGAGGAGCCAGTAAGTTGCCTTTCACAATCGCCCGTCTCCCCCAAACAGCTCACCCGGGGTGAGACCCTGGCCAGAGCCAGACCCATTTCATGCCTCACAGCTGAAATCTGCATTTATATAAAATAAAAGAATCCCAGAATGGGGCGTGCAGGGTGCTGTGCCCTAACCCAGGGCGCTGCTGAAGGGGTAATGCCTTCACAAAGACTAATCCAAATTTAAACTGAAGCTCTGACCATGATACCTGTGAGTCATTAACCAGCTGGAAAAAGATCTGGGAGAATTGGAAGGGCAAGTCCTTACCCTGTCCTGTTGTGCCCCAAGATGAGGTAGAGAAGTTGGTAACTTCATAAACAAGACCCTGCCCTTGGCTGGTGCTGGTGGGACCCTCTGCCAGATCAACCACTGACCTGCAGCATCAATAGCGAAGGAAATGCAATTGTACACACACACACACATCCCCCCTTATTTCCTTCAGCAACAGACAAACCACAGCTAAATGATATAAAAAAAAAACCCAACAAAAAACTAACAAAAACCAAAACCTGGCTTGTAACCTTTGATATAGGAGCAAATGTGGTGCAAAGGGGCTCTGCAAAGGCCTCTGTGGGGTCGGGGTGTTTGTTTCTGCCCCGCTTGCCCAGGACTGGGGTAAGGCTTCTGTGTGGTCCATCGCAGACTGATGGAAAAGCCAGCACAGGCTCCATCCCCCGCGGGCTCATACTGAATCGTCCCGACTTCTTGAGATTTATACCTGGATTAGGTGGTTTGACTTCCGGCTCGTGGTATTGTGTGCTCTTTTTAGAGATCTCTTTTGGGTTAGTTTGGGCTTTTTGCAAGCGAAGTGGTTAAACTCTATACATTTGCAGACTTTGCAATGAGGTCCACTGACACCTCGTCTCCCCGCCAGCCCTGTGCTGTGAATACCGGCTTGGGATGGGGGGGTGACCTGAATGAAAGCGGAGGGAAGGGACACTTTCAGGGTCCCAAAATCAGAGTTAAGTGCCTGTATGCGCCTGCTGTAGAAAAGCCATTGATTCCTCTTGTGCTCTGAGGAGCAGCTCTCCTGTTAAATAAAAGGTAAGGAGGTTACTGGGCACATATGTTATTTTTTTCAGGTTGATGTTGAGGGATGTTGGAAGGGGCAGGGACAGCAGCGGAGGTGAAGCAGTGGGGTTTGAAGCCATTTCATGGGTGAACACCCAGGTTTTTGTGGGTGAAAATGCTCTTCTGGTCTTAACTGGTGCATAAAGTGTCAGAGTAGGAATTACTCTAAACGGTATTTTCCTCATCCCTGGGTCCTTCCCTTAGCTGATGTTGGCTGCTCTGCCAATGCACCGTAAGCACATCTTGACTTTAAAGGGTCAAAGAGGAGTCCGGGAAACTGCTCCCAGCTCATACTGGTCCTGTGTGACGCACTGAGCAATGCATCTCGGCATTTCGCCAAGCCCAGCGTGGGGGCTGTGCTCTCTTCCCTCTGGTCACCAAACAGGGAGGTCTCACATCTGTTTTTCTTATCATAGACCCCCAAATTCAGCTGAAGTTGTACCTCTCTTTTTTCCAGGCTCGAAAGCCAGCAGACTTTTGGGGTGATTCGATCCCATTCCAGTGAGTATGAACATTGCACGGGGCTCCTGCGTTGTGGGGCGGGGGTCCTGCACGCACAAAATGGGGGGAAAGTAAAAATAAAAGGGTCACCTTGAAGCCAGGTGTTAAAGTGGTATGAGACCAAGATTGTCAAAGCCACCTTAGATGCTTCTAGGGATGCGAATTCTGAGCTCTAGGAAAAAATCTCCTTGCACATTGGAAATAAATCACTAAAACAATGTCACTGAAATGCAACGCCTTATTAACTTGGGCTCTGTGAAACCCTGTGAAAACGACAGTGTGGGTGAACCTGAATTGATAGGAGTGACTCATTTATCATCACCCCCTTACTGCTTCCTGTGGCAGGCTGGGTTAGGCTCTGACCTTTTGATTTTTATCCTGAAGCGAGCTGCTAACAGGGTCTGTATTAAATGTCACCATCTGCATCTGTAGGGCTGCTCCTTTCCCTGGGACCTTGCTGGGCCTGAGCCCCATAGCCCCACTACGAGCCTTTGCTTCAGCCCAGCCCGACCAAAGCTCATGACCTACCGACGCATCTCGTGGTGTGAAGGGAGGGGTGCTGAGCGCGGGAAAGGCCCCCGAATCAAGTGGGTTTGGGGGAGAATAGGCAATAAGGCAGCAGTTGGGATTGTAGCTTCCTCCGGTGTGTGTTTGCTAGCTCTGTGGTCTGCACAGACACCATCTTTTCCTCTATTTGTTTCCTGTTTTGGCCATTTATGAACTTTCAAGGAATGATTTGGAAGCTATTTTGGGACACATTAGAAATATGCTTGCCAGTACCAGGGAATCCTCTCTGGTGGATGCTCTGTGCTCTTTGAAATACCTGCTGCTGCCATAATAATTAACACCCTTTTTTTTTCTTGGTGCTAGCTACAACCCAAAGGCTGGAACAAATTAAGGGACCTGAAAACTTATCAATAGCAAGGTAGGTAAAAAACCCAAACAAAATCTAGCTGTGGAGCCAAGGTTGGATGAAGTTCACCCAACATATGTGAATGTTCAGGACTTGGGATTGGATTGTGGCCCCTATAGATGTGGCTTGGCCTATACTTAGAATCATAGAATAGTTTGGGTTGGAAGGGACCTATAAAGGTCATCTAGTCCAACTCCCACTGCAATAAGTAGGGACATCTTCAACTAGATCAGGTTGCTTAATTTATTGATGGTCAATATTGGGTTTAGATTACTTCTAGGTTTTCTTCAGTCTGACTGCATTCTACTGGCAACCGTTTAAATCGAACCCAAGGAAATAAGCTGTTGCTGTACATAATAGGTATGTGAAATCATGAAAAAGAAACAGCCATTCTTTGCTTATAAGCAGTCTGACAGGAGAAATGCCCTTCTCCCCATCACCCGGACCCCCAAGAACTACACAGCTGCAATAACTCTGCTGCAATATTCAGGCATACTCATTCCCATCTTGGGATTTGACCCCAAACTCTTCATCTCCCATTGCTTGGTCTGCGTCCTGTTATAACCTTGCAGGGAGGTTTCACGGATGGTCCATCTGGCTTAGTCGTTGCTGTGGTTTGTAACCCCTGGTACGGTTTGCTGAGACCTGGGATTTTAGCTCCCTGTTCTCTCTTTCAGGAAAACCACCGAGGCGCTTGGTGCCTCCCGCCACGCTGGATACGGTAAGCATCTCCCCCAGGACAGGCACTGCTTCAATGCTCTCCCCATCCACGCAGCCACGGGGGAAGCACCACAAGATTCATAAACGGGGATGCTGCAAATCTTGGCTCATTTGTGTATGTGCCAGCTGGGAGCTCTCACCGGTTTTGGAAAGACAGAGCCTCCGAGAGGCTGGTTACTCACTGCTGGACCCTGGGCAGGGGACAGGGGGTTATCCTGGAAACAAGCTGGGCGATGATAAAATTAATTCCTATTATTAGCACCTACCCATGATGCTGCACAGCAACGCTTAATAAGATCTAGCCTGGGTCTGAGTTTAAAATCCAGTGCTTTTTCTGCTCTGGCTGACCAGTCCTGGTTAGAGCCACAGGGCCAGATTATTTAAAATATCCCACCTGGCTGTCCCAACACCTCTGTCCCGGGATGTCCAACCTTGCAGCCGCTTTCCCCGGCCCCCAGCAAAGAGCTGAGCAGGGGCAGAGCTGCTGATGCCAAAATGCTCGGTGCCTCCATCATCGAACTGCTCCCATCGCTCAGCCTGAGCCTGAGTTTAACATGCCCCTCTGCTTTTCCCCAGGGAGCAGGACCGAACCCAGGTATCAGAATTTCCTGACAGGTAAGTGCTGCAGCCACATGCCCCGGGGGTTTGGGGAGGGAAGGCTGCCGAGGTGATGAGAGGCGACCAGGGATAAGAGCCGGTGGGGAGCGCGCAGGCGGTGGGCACCGCAGCTGGCAGAGCTCTGGCTTGGTTAATTTAGTGATTGCTTTATAAGATGTGTGCTGAGCTGATTAACGCTCAGAGTGGAGGGGGCCGGGATGCTCACGAGCCCTCCGCTCCCTCCTGGGGCGGCGTGAGCTGGTGCTCGCCCTGAGAGGATTATCGGTGCGTGGGGCTGTGCTCTCCTTTCCCAAACCAGGGAGGATATTCCTGATCTCCCTGCCAGCTGGCATGGCAGGATCTGTCCATGAGAAGTGGTGAGCCCTGTGTTTTTTCAGGGCCTGGGGTGGATCGGGGCTGCCTCCCCTTGCTCCAGCCTCCCGGCTCTGCTTGTGGACAGGCTTTGGGGCCGTGCCAGGGGCTTTCTGGCTGCTGGGGACATCTGCTATAGCTGTGCTCGGGGAATTTGTCCGGCTCTGCTTTGAGATGGCAGTTTGAGTTTATGCAACGGTATGGCGTGCTGACGGCAACCCCTTTGTGCTTGCAGAGGACTGCCTGCAAGGGGACGCTGCCTACGTGTAAGTAGCTGGTTGCTGCCTGCTGGCGTGATCGAATGGAGCCGTACTGGTCCCAGTGCGGTCCTGGCTCTCTTGTCGCTCAGGCTGGGAAGCCCCTGGGCTGCCTGGGGCAGGAGGAGCTCACGGCAGACGCTCTTGTTGCAGGGAGCCCATCTTTCTGGATTACTACAACTGTGCCAGGTTCTTCACGCCACCCAATGGTAAGGTTTCCACGGGAGCGAGAGGGGTTTCTTCTCCAGCCGCCAGCCCGGCTGTCCCGTGGCTCCAGGGAGCTCGCAAGACTTTTCTTGCCTAGGTCTGTGCGTTATTGCTGTATGGCCTGAAGCAAGCGTGGGGCCAGGAGACATGGGTTTGTTAAGTGGTGTAGCAGAGCCGTGGGGTGTGAGGGACACCCAAGCCCCGATCAGTCCCTCCATTGGCTGGACAGCCCGAACACATCCATGACTCCGATTGCACAAAACACTTTGTTCTTACTCCATTTCGTCTCTGGGCAGCAGCAAATTATCCATCACTGCAAGAGCGTGCAGGGTAATGAGGCCATTTCCCTGTTCTTAGCTCAGTCTGGTTTGCATGAGCAGATATTGCAGCCCCACAGGGTCCTGCCCAGATGCATGGGAACGGGCATGCCCTCCTCCAGAAGCTTTTTGCCAAAGGGACACCATCAAGTACTTTGTGTGCTTGGTTTAGGAAGCTAGTGAATGAAGGTGGGATGAAATGCACCGCTCCATTCAAATGCATCTTTTCAAGGCACATATTGCATCTGTGAAATGTTTTCACTTCCCTGGGTACGCAGCACTTCTCTGCACTGACTCAGACATCAATCTATTTTTATCTAAAATGAATTTCAAAACACAAATCCTATTTTTTGTTTAAAGAGACTTGGGGGGAGGAAACAAAAAATTTAAAAAAAGAGAGAAAAAATACCTTGTTTACCAAAAAAATTTACCTTTAAAAAAAAGGGGGGGGGGGAGAAAGAGAAACCTGAATGTATTAACATAAATGCTTTTGTATCCCTTATTAGTTTTAATGCTTTTTCTGTGGCTGAGGACTACCTAGAGGTAGTGTCAGTGTGTAGCTCTTACGGAACTGCTCTGAGTGCCTCGCTTGGCTAATGCCTTCCTCTCCTGCCCAGTGGGGTTTTGGGCAGCAGAGCCCTCGCCCATGCGGGGACTGCCTGTCCTGGCTGAGATCAGTCAACCTGCTGAGCTCAGTGCTTGTCCCCTTCGAAGAGGCTTTGGAGAAGCATTGGAGGGTTGTGGGGTGAGCAGCAGCGGTGCTTACACTGTCTGCAAACTTTTTCAAGCTTAGGTGCCATGACCACACGAACTGTTGGGTGTCAGTGGTGTTGTCAGCGTCAGTGGATGCAGGTTTTGAGGTTAGCAATATAGGGACTCACGTGGTTCAGCTGTTTATGGGCCAACCCAGAGAGCTGAAATAACCAGCAACAGAACAAAGAGCTTGGGGGTTTTAAATTCTTTCAAGCAGATTTTGGTTCTCGATGCTATTAGATTTTACATGCTTGGACTGGGGGTCAGTGCCTTCCCAGAAACTGAGAATAAGCCCAAGAAGACACTGGAGTCGCAAGCTTAACACTCGCTGGGAAGGAAAACCCTCTCCTGACTGCTACCCTGGGCTGGGAGCCTGGTGATTCACTCCTCGACAGAGCCAGCCCTCCCCCTGTTCACCGTAGGGACTGCTGTAGGGTTAGTAATTATGCTGATTGGTTTTTATTCCTATCCGTAAGAAAAGTCACGGTGCCTCAGGACCAGCTTTGGCAGCTCGCCCTCAGGTGGCTCGTGCCATGGCCGGTGCCGTGGCCGGAGAGGCTCAGCCGGCGCTCCATGGCGTTGGTGATGATGCTCCCACGGGGCAGCAATTGCCCGGTTCAGCTGCGCTGGGGATGCCCCGTTCCTGGGTCAGCACAGGCTGTCACAAAGACTGATGGGTTTTTAGCTAATGTGCATTTTGTTGTGGGAAATGCCCTCTCCTGCAGGTGCTGAGGGATCTTCCCAGGTCAGCTACGCTTCCTTAAGTCCTCTGTCCCCCCTCTTTCTTCTCTCCGCCAGAGAAAGAGGAGGATTCCCATTCCTATCAAAACGTCATCATTGAGGTGTCTCACAGCTCCGATCTGGGTAGGTGTGTTGCTGTTGTGGTTCATGCGTGTTGCACGAAGGTATCTGGAAGTGCAGAGAGGGACGGCGACCTGCTCAGCCGAAGGAAAAACCCCTCATTCACAGGCTTGGCTCTTCTTATCAGCTCCGTGCCGGCGGAGCTGGGGTACAGGGGCTGCTGCACGCACAGAGCAGACCTGGAGCATTTCCCCTTTCTGCAGGAAAATTCACGTGGTGATACCTTCCTGGCCCAGAGCTCACCTCCAAGCTGGTCCCTTTGACTTGGAGGTTTCTGCAGCAGTTCAGGAGCTTTGGGGTTTGCATTGCTTCTCAATGTTTTTAGTGTTGTTATAGCCAAGATTGATCGTGGTTCTAGCCCCCAGCTCAGGTTTCTCACCACACCCAGCCCAAGAAGGCTGCAGCCAGTGAGCCGCTGGAGGATGATGTTGGACCACAATGTCTGCTTAAGGGCTTCCAGCTTCTGTCCTGGGATGTTGCAATCAAAATAGGAAGTCAGTTTGGTTTCCTTCAGTGAATTATCACAACGCTTTCTGCATTGCTAAAGCCTGCCCTGCTCCTGCCTGGCTTTGTGTGGAGCGATTAGAGGAGGCAGGAGCAGCAGGGCCCAGTCTGATCCCTGTCCGTGCCTGCAGCTATCCAGGCGCGTGGTCAGGGCTGGAAAAGCGATGAGGCAGCATCAGCAGACCTGCGGCAGGACGGCAGCAGCCGGGCTGGAAACTCAGCCACGTGCATGGGGCGGTTGGGGTGCAGCGGTAGGAGGGGGGTTTCACAAAGGTCCATTTTTAGTCTATTTGCTGTTCAGCATCATCCTGTCCAAACTCTTTTTAGTCACAGATGACGCTGTAGACTATGAGAACAGTGCAGCGATACACATATGGAAACTCCAGGAAGCAGAAGGTATGTTCTCAGCAATTGTTTACTATTTAGGGATGGGGCTCACGGACAGGGTGCCTGTTGCACTAGACCAGTATAGACCACGCTCAGGGCAATGCAGCCATCGCACCCGTCTTGAGTTATTTTTTTTCCCCAGTCATCCGTGACAAACATCTAAGGCAATGTGCAAATTGCTACATGCACTTGTAGTTGAATGCCACTGTGATGGGACCTGGTGTTCCTAGCACTCAAAAGGCCACCATGTAGGTGGCTGTGCCTAAACCCTGGCCATGGGGTGCCACAGAATGATGTCACTCTTTTCATGTCTTATATCCTTCTACGTTTTGAAGTTGCCCTGGTGCAAGCCTCGTAATCCCTTTTGACAAAGAAATGTGCAGCATGCGCATCCAGTGGGACAGCCTGCGACTCTCCTGCAGTAATCGGGGGTGCATATTTCTTAAGCTTTAAACAACAGTTTAATCTAATGTGCGGCTTCCTGTGAAGCATAGGGGGTAGCCTGGCCTGGGAGATAGTGGTGAATGTATACATATATGTTTAAGAGCTTTCTGATATGTATTTAAGAGCTTTGTGTCTCTGATGTGGAAGCTGCCTAAGCAAACTGATTCTTGTTATCCTGTTTGCGCACCCTCAAGATTAAATCTAAGTCCGTCTCTCTTGGCTCTGAAAAGCTGTCCACGCTCGCTGCTTGCAGAGTGTTTGCAGATTTGCTGTGACCATTCTGAAGCCCCTTCAAGGAGACCTTGACACTGTGATCTGAGGTTTCTTAGCCCAGGCACAAAAACATGTTGGTACTGAAGGCTAAATATTGGCAGACGCACAGTGTGTCTATGGTGTGATGTGTTTTTAGATCATCCGGCTTACTGATCAGTGCTTCCCATCCTCGCCCACAGCTCTGCAGACAGAAAGCCCGGATGATGAGCCAGACTACGTCAACACAGCCCCTGCCCCTCTGTCAAAGCAAAGGTAAAAAGAGAGCAAATGGTTGATGTATTTATTTAGGGGTGGGAGGATTGTGCTCATGCGAAACAGAAGCTCGGTTGGAGCTTTGCTTCTTGCTGGCAGGGCCAGCCATTGCCCGGCAGCCCATGCGGGCAGCGCAGGGAGCAGGAGCAGCCTGCCCCGTGCCATGCCATACCAAGCTGACTAATGCAGGCCATGGAGATAAATTTGTCAAAGTCCATGTCCCAGCACCGCCCTCCTCCAACAGGAACTTAAAACTGCTTCAGAGCAGCTTCGTGCGGCACTGCTACGTGCTGCAGACAGGAACCCCCAAAACTCCTCTGGTCTGTGCAGCTCGGAGGCTGAGCAGCGTAAAGGATTCCCTGGGCTCAGCTGAGCCCTGCCTGCTGTGCTACAACCCCATATCCTGCCCCATTATCAGCAGCAACCTGATGCTGATGATAAAGAATTACGCAAGGCAGTTAAAATAAAAACCATCTGCGGACAGCTGCAGGAAGATTGCATGACACTGAATGAGTAGGTGATATAACAGTGTCAGTAAATGCATGGTAATGTATGGAAGAAAAAAGCAGCCTCAGATATACCAAACACAGGGACAGGTTCTGCATTAGCTGTTGCGGCTCAAAACGGGCTCTCGGAGGCTTAGCAGAGAGCTTACAGCAGATGCCACCTGAGTTCTTGGCAGACAAGCATATGTGGATTGCTGGGAAAGAGGAAAATGAACCACTGCTGTGCTAACATATAGATCTGTGGTGTCTCTACATGCTGGTTAGAGCGTGTAGTGCTGGTCACCCCACTCCAGACTGGACTAGGACTGCAGCTGGGAGAGGGACTGGGACCAGTATTGCACTCCTTGTCGGGATTTTACTCTCTAAGCACCTGCAGAGACCCAGCGAGATTGTCCTTATGCCACACGCTGGCAGCTCCAGTTACAGGCTTTCATATTCCTCAGACTGTGGGCACCAGCAGTGGGCAGCATCCAAAATCAGATCTTTCTGAAGCCATGCAAAGTATTTAAGATTTTTCCCCACCATGTAAAGCACAGTCACCCTATTGTCCGTGTCACAGCGTTTGCTTTGAACTTCAGCAGCCCATCCCGGCAGCGTTAGCTCTGACAAAGACTGTGTTGGAGGGGAAACTGCACCAAAGGCAGGTTGTGCTTTTTGGTCAAGGATTCAGCATGTGTCACCCATGGCACACAAGTCCCTTCCCAACACCATGTGCATGTGGTCTGGATGGTAGCAAATACAGCTCAGCCTGCCCGGATGCCTATTCCCCTGCCCACGGTCATCCACTGCTCCCTATGGTCCAACACCATGGGAGCCCCAGCCCGAGGAACCTGCTGCAGCAGTACCTCGCTGCCAGGCATCCCTCTTTGCTTGAGCAAACCAAGTGAATATCATAAAAATGGGCGGTTTCACATGGGATTGCAGAGAAACTTGCTTTTTTGCAGAGAAACTTCTTTGGTTTGGAAGGTATTTATATAGGAATAGCCAGGCATTGTGTTGGCTAAGCATCTGGGGGGAGGAAGCCAGATTATCCATGAAAAAATGAAAAGTGCTATAATGGTAATTTTTATAAGCAATTCTGCATTTATTCCTCTTCCACAGAGAAATTTCAAGGAGGAGGGGATTAAATTTCTGTGTTAGTCACAGCCTGGCCCTGCTTTTTGCTCTGGTAGTGGCTCCATGGCACCGGCCACACCAGACTGCTCTGTTTGTAACGGGGAGAACCCCCACCTCGTTCAGAGCTGAGAGAGGAACAATCAGGACTGATAGATGCCCAAAACATTTAGCAAAGCTGCTGTAATGACCGCACCTGACTTGGTGGAGAGCACTGATCAAAGCAGCGCAGGGGCTACCATAAATCTGCCTCCCAAAGTGATAAATGAAGCTGGGAAGGTAGAAGAGGGAGGAATAGCTGTCCTGCAAAGCACTGGTGATAACAGGTTTTCTGGGAAAACCTCCAGTTGTAAGCCCTAGCAAAATGCTATTGTGGCTGTATGTGTAAATAGCTTTTGGCAGCTCTGCAAGTAAACTAAAATTGCCAATGCACTTTTTGCCATTACAATGATGCCTCTTTTATAGCCTTTGCTAGCAGAGTAATAAAAGCCCCATGTCCAACCAACAAATGCCAGCACAAGTTCTCCACCAAGGGTGGGTGAATTAAAAAATGGGATCCTGGCACGTCTGTGCCTTCTGCTTTGCTCAGGGATCATCATCAGGGAGCACGGCTGGGGCTTCTGCTTAGATGTAGACATTTTGTAGTGTACCTCGCTACTTGTCCCTGGAAAGAAAATGTGAGCAGAGTTAAGAAATTGAAAGCAGGGATTAAAAGTCAGTGGACTCACTATTTTTCCCTCTCTTCTTTCAAGTATTCTGCACAAAGTCTGAAGAAGTCCTTTGCTGAGCTGTAGGAGCACACCCAGCAAGCACGCACACAGGGAGAGGGAGGACTTCAATCCCTCAGTGAAATCTCTTCTCCAAATTGTGCCCAAGATCACATAGAAGGGGTGCTGCTGAAAGGAAGAAATGCTCTGCTTGAAGTCCCGTGAAGTCCAACTGCAAACCTGAAGCTGGAGAAAGCACTCTGCCTGGCAGTGAACCACCAGCAAGCCAAGAGCTCGTTATCCCACCTGATTTTCCTGCACATCTACTCGAGGGAGGATGGCCAGTCCGTGCAGTGTTTTCTCCTGTCAGGCATGAAATGAATCGTTAAATTGCTGAGCAGTAATGCAGCTAGCTACTTTATTTGTCAGGGTGACTCATGCACGATGGTATTAAGACACAGGGATTATGTTCTGATTTAGTTCCTATGCTCTCCTACAGAAGTGGTTTCCTACAAGAGAGGAACTGGCAAGGCAGAGGTTGCTTTTACAACAGCAGTGGTTCTCTGGAATTAAATGAGATACCAACCTGTTCACAAAAGCTGAAAAGGATTAAATTCCACCTTATCCACAGCTTGTAATTCACAGTGTCTCTCTATGGCAGTTTTCCTTGTGTTTAGGTATCTCTGTTATAATGATAGAAACACCCTGCAACAACTGGGAAGGTCTGATCCGCAGCTGTCAGCCTCGGAAACTGCACCAGTCGTTCAGTAGTGCTGTAGGGAACAGCAGCCCTGAAACATAACCCTTGTCTCTTGAGCCCTGATGCACGGGTTTGGCACCATTGTACCACTTATTTATTAAAATCGAAATGCATCTAAAGAAAATGAGGTGGTTTATTACAGTTTGCTATGATGCAGATGTTGTCTGCGTTGGTTGGGTGAGACAGATTGGGCTGGGAGCACGTGAGATGACACAGAACAGTGTGTGGGATCTGATGGGGAGAAAACGTAGCTCCTTAAAGCCTTCTTCCTCAAAATCGGCTCAGAAAACTGCTTCAGGAAGGGATGGAGCCCCACACTCACGTCTCTGGGACTGGTAAGGAGGAGAGAAATGGAGCTAAGGGCGAGCGAGCCCTGAAGCAGGAGAAGGGGATGCCAGGTGCTTCCTGCTGCAAATGACTTGGCTGTATGTTTAGCAGAATCGCTGAGACCATGGGTGGCCACTGCCCGTGTAGCTGAAGCAGCGGGTGGTTTGGCGGTTGGCTTAGGAGAAGGTTTACTTGTAGCTCCTACAAATGCTTCCACAGGACTCTTACAACAGAGAAAATCTAGTGCACTTCAGGGACGTACACGTGCAGGGAGCTACAGTTGCCTTCTGCTTGCCCCAGCTTCTCCCAGCCCAACTTCTACTCACACCCTCTGGTTTCCTGACATTTAAATGCTCTGCAAAAAGCTTGCACAGTTGGGGGACACCAGCGTCCCAGTGAGCCTGGAGCAGACACAGTGACAGCCACAGCATGCGCTGGCTCTGCACAGGCTCACAGACAGGCAAGGAAACGAGGAGATGCCTTTGTTACTGAAACAGCGTGCCTGGCTCTTCCAGTGAGGCAACATTGTCACCCTTGGTGACTCGTCAGCACCTGAACAAGCTCCTGTTCCCCATGAAGTGCTGCAGACTGTGGACTTTTTGCTGGAGGGGAAGGGCGAGCTCCATTTTTCAGTGATGTGCGGTGATCTAACACCTACTGGTGAGTCATCTCATAACCAGAGGGAGCCATTAAATGATTAGGAGAAGATTAGCAGCAGTAAAAGATCCTTGGCACACAGCTAGAGAGCTCCCAGAAAGTTCTAGCCATTAGGTGAGTGCACAGCCAAAACATTAAAATACAAGATTTAGTGCTCCCCTCGCTAAGCAGAGAGGTGAATTAGACCAATTACATTTTCCTGGTGTAAGGTTCCTCCACTGCCAAAATCTGAGTCTGAAAGTTGTGGACCTAAAGCAGGGGGGGCAGGAGCTGGATATGGAGTATCTTCCCTCCTCTTCCTGGGAGTCTGAGCAAATCCCCCCTTGCAGCTCTCCAGAAGAGCTAGCTGGAGCGAGGGGTAAAGCCGTTCTTAGCTTTGTAAAGCTCCTGAAGTACTTTTCAGCCAGTGATCTCATTACACTGGAAGATATCCAGGGGCTGTTACAGGAACCTTCATCAGCATTATTACAGTCTTGTTCTGAAACACCTCATGGTTTTTCTTTGCAGTGGGTGCGTATGTGTGAGTGTGTTCACTGACGCACTGTCCTTTCAGGACTCCTTTTTAGGTGTGCAAGGATTTCTGGTGGTCAACCAAAATTGCCAGATCCTGCGTTGTCTGAACATAATGCAAGGAGAAATGACATCTCCCCTGGGTCCATGTATCTCTCTCCTCATATTAGGTAGGCAGCCAAGTGAGCAATTCACTTCCTGTTTTCAATTTAAGATGCATTAGAAAAGTAGTTTTGGCACCACTGGTGCGGCTCTGAAATGGAGCTGGGGAGCCTTAGCTAGCTGCTGGAAAGCAGTTGCTCTGCCCTCAGAGAGGGTGAGCAACCACCTTGGGTAGAACCAGCTGTGTTGGTGGTATCTTGGACTGATACTATTCCTCTTCTCCGGAAAAGTGAGTATGATTATGTGCCCCCAATGCTGTAAAGGGTTAGCCCAGAAGAGAGTCAGCTCCAAACTGGAGCTGTGGAAATGCAGCTACTTAATATAGTTGAGAAAACCACATCAACCAGGTAGGAGCAGGAACTGTGACCCTCCGTGTTTCCACCCTTCCACTGGCACCAACACAGCAAACCAGATGACGCGCAGGTATGTACATGCAGTGGGGTAAGGACCAGCCTCACAAGTCCTCCAAATATGGGGGTTTCTATTTTATGAAACTTCTACAGTAACATCTCTTCCTTTCCCATTCAGCAATGAACATATTTAACTAGAAAGCAAAGACAGAGTAGGCTGGCTGTGATGTGAAGCCAAAGGAAAATTAATCTATTCTTTAAAAGTGCCTTATTTAAGTTTTTGGGGACAAAAGCTGTGATGCTGTGTCTGTAAAGAACTCAGCAGCTTAAGCCCCTTAATACTAAATTATTAGTTGTACATTTAACAGTGTTTATGCTAGTAGTGACAAGTCACTGGCTAGGAATCAAAAGGTAAATTCGATAAATGACTATTACATCCATTATTCTAAGAGCTGTTTGCTTTATTCCATTTGGGAGCAAGCTCAAATGTGTCTGTGCTTTAGCTGTCAATTAACTTGCTCTCCTGCACTTTGAATTAAAAAGGGTTGTCTTCAGGCTCTTGTCAGAGGAGCTGCAGAAAGTCTTGATGGGGCAATTTATGACGCTACCAGCTCTTGCTGCTGAAACTCAGTAGCCCTGTGGCTGAGTCAGAGAAATGGAGGGTGTAACCAGCCACTGCTTCAGTGCAGGGGCCTGTCGTTGGGCTGAAGCCGACTTATACTGCCAAGTGATGATCAGTTTGGCACCGAGACAGCTGTGGTGCAGGCAACTGAATACTTGGGGTGGAAAGCGTCAACAGAATGGGCAGGGTGAAGTGCAGGCTCCAGTAACTTGTACCTCTACCACGTTTTGTTTGACTGCTATAACCAGAACATGCTTAATTATATTAAGATGGCTCTGCTTGGAGACACACATCTTGCATCTGATATGGAGGTGGTCAAATTCAATTTATATTTGCTTTCACTCTGCATTTCACACTTTACTGCTCATCTGCATTGGCAAGGTGGTTTCTAAAACTGAACAGACAGGAAAGTGTGATGCTGTAGCTTTTTGGTATGCTGAAACTACAGTGAAATGACATTATCTAACTTGGACAAGCAAGAACGGAAAAGGGAACTCGAATGCAGACTATCCCAGAATTTGGTAAATTTTTAAAAGATTACAAAAGGAATATCCAAAATAAATAGCTGGCACCATTAAGAAATGTGTAATCTTTCTCCCGCATATGTTTGGTGAAAATATATTCCTTCTCCACAGCACGTAAACAGCACCCAGGAGTGGCACCTGCTCAGCATGCCTCAGTTGTAACTTCATTAAATGCCTTATTTTGTGCAAAAATTTTTCTGTCTTGGTCTAAGACCACCACTCATGACCACACTTGAAGTGTAATCACTAACAATGGGATTCAAGTTTTTTTATTCCTGCAGACCTTATTGCTCTGGACTATCACAGTACTCTCTTCTTACAACATGTAAGAGTTCTTGGGTCAAAGTAAATTTTAAAGCTTTATTGGTCTAAATAAAAAAGTACAAAACATTTTTACAATAGAACCTGGTTATTTTTCTGTGATTTAGCAAAACCAAGGAACAGGCTCTTTGCATGCAGAACTCAGGACGCACCCAGGGCTGCTGACCTTGCACGCCAGGCCTTCACCTTCCAGAAAGCAGGCTTCAGCTCAGTGAAACATCTAACTTGCTGCCGGGGCGGCGGTCTTCTGACACAGTCTGGCCAGCAGTCCAGCCATTTGTAACAGTGAGTTCACACCTTCTGCTATCTTCATATGAGTGTACCCAATTTCCTGGTGATAAAGACATTGCAAAATCTTCTGTTTTCTCCCCCAGTCTAGGCATAATATGACTAATGACTAAATAGAACCTATCCCTTACTACTAAGAGACCAACTTCGAGTCACTCAAACTTCTCAGAGAAGTGTATCTTCTCATGTAAACCAATTAGAATGCCTTTTTTTTTTTTTTTTTTGATCAAAGCCTGTATTTCCCCAATTCCTTTATAAGAAGCAAGGTGCATACATTTGAGGACAGGTTTTAAATCTGAAGAGTGATTCCATTACACCAGTTTACCAATTGTCAACTGGCTGTTAATATAATTTAATATTTTACTGTCTATTGGACTAGAATCAAGTAGGCGCTTGAAGAAAGTTCTCAAGGAGTTATTTAATGCTTTGATGTAAATAATAAATTCAGTCAGCATTACATTTGTTATTAATTCTAGTTGATCACTGAAGTGACTTTTGCCACTTCTGTGGGTGGTTATGATTACATGTTAAACTTCAAGTCACCATTCTTGCTGACAAACTGATGATGCAGAGTGGGAAAGAAAGCAGGAATGAGTTAAGAAATACTTTTTTTGCGGTACTATATAGCAAATCTCAAACAGAAAACCCTGAGCCTGCCCCTGTATTAGGGATCACATCACCTTCTTAAAAACACCCAAAAGACCCCACTAGGAGCTAGGTTAGTACTAACCTTGATAAATTCCAGTTTCAGATATTCTGGCATTTGAAAGGTTTTACACACACGGAAGATGTTGCCAATCACATCTTCTGGAGAGTATCCAAGTCGCCACAGGTGGGCAAGAATCTGTGCAGGCAAGAATAATCCCTCAATTATCTGCAAAACTTATCAGGTCAGTCAAGTATATTCACTTTTGGAAGAGCTGTATATAACTACTGGAACTGCATGTACTATTTATCAGATGATTTAACCTCAGTTGTTTAGGAAGTAATTTCAATACAACTTGCTTTTTTGCTTGTGGGCTTATTCATCTGAACAAACCCCTGCATAAAAAGGATTTAATTCATCAGCTTATTTACATGGTATTGCCCTTATCTTAAAAAACAACATACACTGTGAATTCTTCAAAACAAACAAGAATTCTGTAGAGAAAAATTGTCTGTCTACGCCAACACAACACATGAAAACCAACCTTGTATGCTTCATCAATATTTGCATTTATGCAGTGCTGTATCATTTCTTTCACAAGCAGAGGATGAGGCTCGTCACATACCTATATCAAAGAGAAATAATACACTTCAAAATATTAGAAGACTCTCCATTAAACCTTTGGTATTTTCACAAAGCTTCTATACAGCTAAAGTACTGAATCAGACACGTTCTATAATACAGATTAAATTTTAACTAATATGACTTTTCAGCTATCCTGCCATGGCAGACTCAATGGCATGAAATGAGAAGACCCAAGTAATAGATTCGAAAGTTATCACTGTGAAATTTCCCAGCAGTTATGTGATTCATGTGCTTTGAGAGAGCTGGAAAGCCAGAAGGTATCAGGCATGCCATTAGGGACTGCTAGCGCACTCTCCCTTTTCAAAAGGCACATGCACTTTTTTACGGCCTAATGCTTTAATTGCTACATATGTAGTGCTGTCTGCATACTGGCAAAGCACTTTCAAAGGCAGTTCTCACACAGCTGTAGTGCTAAAATTTTAGCATCACTGTTTTACGCTACTACTAACCTTAAAGACATTTTCACTGTTTATAAAGCCAAATCCAGAATATGTGGACTGTAAGTTGTTTAATGCCTGTGAAAGAAAAAATAAGACTTCATTTATTTTTGGAAGTGCTCTACTTCTCACTCCCCTCCTCAGGATGAAACACACTTTTCAGAAAATGATGCCAAATAAGCAGTTTCCAATTAAGCAACAGCGTAAATTGCAAATGTATGCAGACTTTGTTTCCTCCCACAAATTTGGTATCCAGTTCCCACCAATTTACTTTTAAGAAACAGATCCACCTTAAAACCTCACAAAACGGAAGAGTTTAATTATTTTTGTGCCACAGGTCACATCCGCTTTGCTTTACCTCTCCAAAGATAAATCTTTGAGAGCCACAATTCAAAGGTTTTTTTGCTTTAAACAGAAGCCTTTGTTTCGTTGCCTTTCTTCTTTTACCTGTCTCATATCTCCTTGGGCTGTGAAGATAATGGCTTCTAGTCCATCATCTGTATATGGTACATTCTCTTTCTCAACAATTTTCAGTAGCCTTGCAAGGATTTGTGAATCTGTCAGCTTGGTGTAACGCAGCACTGCACATCGTGATTGAATAGGTTCTGAGGACAGAGATGCGTAATTAGCATTTCCCTCTTCTCTCAAAAAAATACCATTTGTTTTCATCTTGGAAGAAGGTATCTCGGCTTCCAACTCTTCATTTGTCTTCTTTTAAAGAAAAAGAACATGTCAGCTCTAGACAGAATATAGCATCTCCTTAAGAGCATACAATTTTTACAGTCCTTCACTTGAGCCCAAATGTGCTGCTTGAGTTTTCCGAGATATGTGCAAATATATATATGAAGCTCAGCTGCTTCTGTTCTCCTTGTTTTCTGAATGTATGTGTTTCTCATTGCTAAACAAGAAAAGTCTAAAGGTCTACAATGTGCTAGCCTGTAGGCAAACTTTTATGTTTCAGAAAGCAGGACAAGAAAAGGGGTTCAATACTCATTAAACAATACATCAAACATCTTAAACTGTAGCAGAGTTGGACGGAGATTAAGCCCAAAGTAAAGAAATCTGCTTCTGCAGTCATGCATAGCACTATCCATCAAAACCAGCTGTTCAGAGGGTTCCCCGGCTACACAAATATACTCTTCTTTTATTAGCTGAATGTACAGGTGGTTTGATTTTTCAGAAGTACCATGGTTTCTTGCAATGAGCAGGTCCAAGGTATTTCTGAAAAGTGCCTTGGAAGTTAGCCAACAGTATGGAGAACACATGACAAAAACTCCCAGGGACTAGCAGCACTTTACCTATGATTTTGTCAGAGGCATTGCACGCAAGTGCGAAGCGTGTTGTTTTGGAATAAATTTCCATTGTTCTTCTCAATGCTTGCTGTGCTCCATCTGTCATGCTGGGGGAGAAAAGAAGACAGATTTAAGCCCTTCACTGACTTACAGGTGCAGCCTAATAACTATTTTTACACAAGCTTCAGAGTTTACTGATATTAAACAGTGCTTTGTAAATTACTTGATATTCTGGCTTGATAAACTAAGCAGCTTTCTCTAGTCATGTGAACAAATCACCCTGCAATGCAGGTAGTCACCAAGAGCTCCATAAAACTAACAAACACACAAAAATAGATCATTACTACTCTGAAGAATACTGCTAAGAATACTACTACTTATATGCAGATGGAGGAGAATGTCCAGTTTTCATCCAGTGAAATTGTCTACGTAAGCCAGACTCTTTTCCAAGGGAAAGAGACAGTAAACTGGAAGATGCTATTTCATATCCAGATAAATTACAAAGTGTTTCACCCCAATATTCAGTATCTCCTTTGAAGCAATGATCTTTGCTTGATATGAGTAACCTCGTAAGAACACTGTTCAATGCATATTTATTTCCCAACAAATTATTTTTGATAGCCTGATAGGAACATCTAAGACTGTCCAAGAGAGCAGCTCCACAGACAGGATAGATGCAACACACTTTACATAGTAGCTGAGGTTAAGAAAAAATCAACGTACCTGTCTGCTTCATCAAGGATGATTATTTTATGCCGACCTTTTGGAAGTGTGACCTTTTGCTGGGCAAACATTTTGATTTTGTTTCTCACAACATCAATGCCTCTGGAACAATAATTCAAGTGATTCATGATCAATGGGGTGAAATTACATAACAGATTTTACTCAGCAGCCACATCAGCTGAAGCGGTTCTGAGCTCTCTATTCTCCTGCTGTTTGTTCCTGCCCCTTCAGCTGTGCCAGTATAACTGTTGTGAAACCATGTTGTAAGCCAGACTGCCTAACTGATTCAGATTTAAACACCAATACTCCTTATTTCTGGAGGCTTTGAAAAAATAATTTAACAGTATCAGTACATATGTGTCAGTAACCTTACAGTACTGCCACAAAATTACGTATGTTTGGCAAAAGGTAGGGGTAATAATTGAACAAGGGCAGAAGCGTTTAACAGTGCTTTGCTTCTTTGCCAGTACTTCACACAGCTACATCCACAGACACAGCTATTACTCAGAAGAGTTTAAGAAAAACAGCTGGACAGACTGCATCATTTTAGCACAACATGGGTGCTTTTCTAGACTGAGTCTCAGCAAAGACTTACTTTTAAAAATAAAGGACTTCAGTTTTTTGTTCTGTTTAGAAAATGAATGTTGTGATTCTATAGCTCTTCTATAACTGATATTAAAAAAAGCAGGTAAACTGTATTGTACTCATAAACAACCCTCTAGAACATGTCCTCAGAATACTTCAGGACAGGTCTGCTACAGAACTTGGGAAATATAATCAGCCCTTAGTGCCTGATCCTTGGAGCAGAGTCAGTGTCCTCTACATACCTAACACCCTTATCCTACATTTTAATCCTCAACTGCCCTTACAGTGCTAATTTCTATCACTTCACTTTTTTTCTTAAGCATTGAAGAGTTCCACTGTAAACAACTTGTTCACTTTTCATTCTTAGGAGGATCTTCATGAATGCAGGAAGCTTAACTCTTTAAAGTGAATTCAAGAAAACAGTACCATTATGGATTCTGCACTCCATCTGTTTATATTTTTGTGCATGAAGGTACCTATCAAGTTTATAAAACATCAAGTAATAATATCTTTGTTGATAGGTGGACATCAAAGATTGCCTAACTTTTAGCTGGAAAAATTGCATTAAAATAAGTACTAGAGGCCTTACTGTAGCATTAACCCTATCACACTGGCCTGAGTTGAACTAAAAATAAAAATGGATACTTGCTGCTTCTTTAAAAGTTTGATAAGGTTTATTCATTCTCACCTGTCATTTGAGGCATTCAGCTCCAAAACAGCATCCTTTAATGCAGGACCAAGCAGAGCACGCGCCAAGCAGAGGATACTGGTGGTTTTACCTGTTCCTGGGGGACCCTAAAAATGCAAAATGCAACAATTGCTGGTAAGTTTAATATCATTTTCTATGCTGTACACTCTACAATGCTCTCCCATCATGAAAAACAGCTGCAACAGAGGAACTGCAGGCAAAACACCAGACTAGAGGTTGCCTGAGTTCGGGATCCTGCCTCCAACAGAGGAGAGAAACACTGCAGGGAAAAGCAGGAGACATGCTTCAATGGGCACCTGAGGGCTAGGTCAGGTTTTAAAAGAAAGCTGTTCACCATTTGTGTATTCTGCCAAGAACACTGCTTGCTCAGTGGCCATACAATCAACATCTCTTACCAATACTTTCAGGCACAATGCAAATCTATACTGGGAGGCTTTTGTGGCTAGATTTCAGAAGCCAGGACCAACACAGTGAAATACAGTACAACACAACAATACTTACAGCAATTATAATATTTGGTACGTTCCCCTCTTTTGCGAAGACCTAAGAAAGAATAAAAATTTTTAAAACTATGTAACAAATAGTTTCCAATTCTATTTTAATAATGAGAAACAGAGCTACAGTTTCTTTTCTTCCCTCCTGCTTTCATTTTTTTGAACCTTGCTGCTTTCATGTTTTGTTTTTTCAATTGAACCGTTAGAAGTCAGTCCCTAGAATAATATGGAAAAACTTAAAAGCACTTAATCCCACAGGTCTTTAGTACTCTTGCCTTTCCTTTGCACCTGTTATATGTTTGCTAGTATAAGCTTTCTGTTAACAAATACCGTGTTCACAAACTCACTTGTCAAGGAAAATATTTTTCCTCCAGAAATTTATGTTTCTTTCTGTTGTTATATAAATTACATTTATTCATTGAAACAATATTATTATAACAGCTACACATTTTCTAAGTTGTATCAAAACAGGGCCAATTTAAACAACGTTCCAATTCAAGAAGGCATTATTTCCTTGAACACCACTCAAGCATGTCCTAAAATAAGTAATTTCTTGAGTATATCAGAAACTTTTTTTCCCACATACTCAGCTATGGATGTAAAAATACAAAAGTGCTTTTGGTCTGCGGATCTGCGCAGAATCGGTTTTTGGGCTAACATTTCAAAAAAATGAAGGGACAGCTACACACCTCCAACCTGCTCACTGTATCTTCATTTCCAACTATTTCACATAGTTTCATGGGTCTGTATTTTTCCACCCTGTAAAAGTAAAACCCCACACACTTCAGCACATCTAATAAAACTTTAATAGTGCTTTACACTGACAGAAGAGGAGGATTCCGCTAAGACAGCACGCGGCAAAGATGACTTGATGTGTCTTTAGGGCAAACGCTGCAGGGTGCCCCCTCCCTGCTAAGCACAGCATTCCACAACACTAATTCCTGAAAGGTTGTTTTACATCCGTTGGTATAAAAAAAAGGAAAAGGAAGAAAAAAATGCTCAACTCGGACACGAGTTTGGTGCCTCAGTCTGACAGGGCTAAGGGGAGACGCCGCCCTGTGCGCTCTCTCATGGTTAACACAAGGCAGCGATGACTTTGGACTCGACAGGGACTTCTTGCTTTCTGCCCGAGGCTGCCCGGTGCCCTCTCCCCACTCACTCCCACTTCACAGGCCCCAGCCCTGCCTGGACAGGTTACCGGCTGCAGGCAGAGCCCTGACCGCTGCCAGAGCCCCCCACTTCCAAGTCAGACCCAGCTCCTGCAGCCCGGCGGGTACGGGGGGAAGGCCCTAAGCCGGCCGGGATCGGGATCGGGATGGGGCCGGGGCCGGGGCCGCCCCGCAGAGGGAGGCAGGGCCCGGCCCACACGACCCCCTGAGCGGAGGCGCCGCGGGGACCCAGGCCCGACAGCACGGCGCGAGCCTCCGCCTTCCCGCCAACGGCGCGCCCCGCCCCCCG
>NW_010972831.1:299984-322148 GCF_000737465.1 Haliaeetus leucocephalus | reverse complement strand
CCCCCCAGCCCCGGCGCAGGCCGCGCCGCCTCCGCCGCTCACCAGGGCAGCTCGTAATGGCCGCCGCCGGCGGGAGCGGCCCCCGGGGGGTCGGCGGATCCCCGCTTCTCGCCTGCCGCGGGCCCGGCCTTCTCGTCCCCCACGGCCTCCACCTCCATTTCCATCCCGGCGGCGGCTGGCCTGGCCCGGCCCCGGTCTCTCCGCCGCCTCCGTGAGGGGAGGGCCGCGCTCTCGGGCCCGCCTCGCGGGGCGGGACGGCGAAGGCCGGGGGGGTTCTCCCCCGCCCGGCCGGGGCGGGCTCCAGCAGGTCCCGGCGCTTTCGGCGGCAGCTCTGGGAGGCCGCTGAGGGGGGGCGGCGGGGGTGGGCTTTGCTGGGGAGGGACTGGGGGTAGGCCTAGGGGCCGCTCACGGCACGGCTGGGTGGGCTTGTGCTCCGCTGTTTTGGAGACTGACTGCTTTTACTGCCCTACTGACTGGTTAAGTGTTAATTAATAAAAACAGGAATACGTTTGCACTTCAGGAGTCTAAACCTTTGTTTCTTCTTCTAGCTACCTTTATTTCCCCCTCTAAAATGAAAACAATAAAAGATGCATCACAAAATACCGTAAGTAGTTATGTTATAATGGGGGTATGTGGTTGTGGTGCTACCGTTAGAATTTGGGTATCCGTACTGGTTTTAAACTTGAGTAGTTACTGGGGTCTTGGTACATCTTTAAGATCTGCTTATGCTCCACGTAATCAATGACATTTGTGTTAGCTCAGTGAGCAGAGGATCTGTCCTTCAGTCTGGACTCTGATTCCTCGGGAAGTGTTTCCAATTTAAGATTGGTGGGAGGCAGGAACTTGGAACTGATTGTATTTGAAGCCACGTGTGAGCGGTGATGCCCTTCTAAGGGGGTAACTTCCTATCACTTGCCACAACATTTGTGTTCCAATGTTATTGTCAGTGCCTGTTGGTGTTTTGAGGTTGCCATGTGAATGTTTGCAGGTGAGAGCATTGCCTTCAGCCTGTGGAACTGCTTCTGCCTGTGGCCTGACAGTGATGGGAGTTTGCCCAATTTCTTATAAGGCTCTAAAACTCTGGAGGGTGAAGTTTCCATTATGCAAAGTGCAGTCTCATATCTGAGTTTTTATGTAGGGTGGTCAGTGCTTTGATCTTGTTTTGCATATTTATTTATTAATAGCTGTACATGGTTCCTAGTGGGTTTAGGATAAGTGTTATTTAAGGGTGAAAGTGTAAGTGGTCTGCAGCCTTTATATGGCTGGCTGAATTAACTGTGGATTAACTTCACTTCCATTGGAGGAAAACTAGAAAATTAAATACCAACACAATTATGTGGCATATGAGGGTGAGACAGTTGGTATTTTTTTTCAGTATTCAGACTGTTTGTAGCACACGTGCCAGATGAATACATTGTTCCTGTAATATCTCAAACTCACTATGTTACTCTTGTCTTTGGATTTAACTTGCTGCGGTACTCAGCAGAACCCAATACGGGACAGTGAAATACTGCAGCTGCATACAGCACTGCTGGTCATAAAAGTCTGGCAGTAGAGCACACTGGACGTGCTTTGGTTTCTTGCCAAATTAAACAGTTGTTATGCTCTTAGGAAGTACCAGCCTCTAGATAAGATATAATTTTCCTGGCCAGCATTAATTCTCCCACTATATG
Organism: Haliaeetus leucocephalus; assembly: GCF_000737465.1. NCBI lineage: Eukaryota > Metazoa > Chordata > Aves > Accipitriformes > Accipitridae > Haliaeetus > Haliaeetus leucocephalus. Next base: position 320,475 of record NW_010972831.1, on the reverse strand, counting down.
TGTAGGATTGCTGCTGATAAGCACCCAAAGGACAGTAAGAAAGGCTGTTCATAAGAATTGTTGCAGAGAGCTTGATGACAGATTTTGTGATGTGTTTCTACTAACCAGTTGCAATGTGTGTTTCTTTGGAGCATGGTCTTCTAAAGCACTGCAGCCCCTGTGTAGGTGGTAACTCCTCATTTATCCACAGTAGTTCTGTAGTTCACCAAACATGGAACAAGTATTTATTGAGGGCACAACAATATCGATAGGGATGTGTGGCAGCTAGATAGGCTGACCTGAGCTGAAAGTTTTAAAACCCATCTGTCCCAAAATCTGAACTGTTTTTATTGTAGTCTGTCTGACGTCAGAGGATACATCCAGGATAAAATTAATTCCAAATTCAGTGCTGAACTGGCAGAACTCTTTTGATGTGTCATCAACAGTGCCTGAATACACAAGCATGTAGATGTACTTTATTATACTGAAAGGAGAATAACCCTGAATTTAAGATTATTCTTTCTGACCTGTCTCCCTCCCACCCCAAAAGATATATAGAAAAAGCTTAGTAAGTATTTGTAATCAGTATAGAGTAGAGATAAAGGCTTTTTGCTAATGATTTAGTTAGCAAGGGGAGTGTTCCTCTTGAGCGTATTCAAATGGCATCTACTACTAGTAATGGAGATCGCTGTCAGAGAAATAAATAGTGATCTTGTAGTCATCCCAGGAGCAAGGAAGTCCCAGCTGCAGGTGCTTGATATAGGGAACGGTCCTTTAAGGACCATATGGAGGCTCTTCTCAGATCAGCTCCAGTCAAGGGCTCATGCTCTAGCCCCTACAGGGAAACTAAAGCCCAGTGCAACAGGTTTCGTTGGAGGGTTGGGTAAACGCAGAAGTTGTGGCAAAAGAATTGCTGTTTTGTGTGCTATGGTTGGTGAAACTGAGGATAGCTTGTTTTGAGTTTGAACAAGAAGTTGAAATTAGTGAGTACATTAAAAGTGAGGCAGCAGTTGAAGACAGCGAAGAGCAACAGTGATGAAATTACGATGGGGCATGTGAGGTGTAAAATCCAGAAGGCAATAGAAATAAAGCATAAGAGAGGAAACTAACTTAGGCAATCATTAGTGAAAAGTATGTTTCTGTACTTCATATTCAGCACAGATAAGTAATAAAAAATTTCTTATATACAGAGGTTTTGGGAAGGAGGGGAGAACTGTGTAGTATGCAAGGTCATTTTGCTTTTGGGTTAAATCTGTGAGTTCAGCTTACTGTTATTGTTAGGGCTAACACTAATATATGTTATTCAGCAGGTCTAAAAGGCCTGGGGCTGAGATCTTAAATGACAGTGTTAAGAGAAGTGCAAAGTTCCTTTGGCTGTCCATTCCCCATCCCCACCAGCTCTGCAGTCTCAGTTAAAGCTGTCACCTCCTATTGCAGCGTGCTGTTGTTCAGCAGCCACAAGTAGGTCACGTAGCACAGATGGCCTTGCTGCCAGGGAAGTGCGGAGTCTGCAGTCCCCTCTGAGGCTATTCCCTGTTCACTCTCTCTCCCTTTCACGCGGTTAGGTTGGAGACAGTGGAATGAATTCTGATGCTACCAACCATTTTATCTTTTGTTCACTGAGGCTGAAAGCATAAAGCAAAGCTGGTACAAATACCAGGAGTGAAAGTAATGATGGGATGGTTAGAAGGGAGGCTGGACTGGTGCTTTATGAAATAAGGCATCACTGTATTAGGGTGTTTCATGGGCTTGACATGTCTGCACCCAGACTGACAGGGGCCCTGATTCTTGTAGAGCTGCCATGCTTGAGCTCTAAGAGCAAAACAGGGGATGACATTGTCAGTATATGCAAGGTATTAATTTGTTCTTGTAGCATCATAGCACCCTCCGTTCTTCATGTATTTATTCATAGACTGTCCCTGGGAGGTACAGTTGTGCTGATGTGAGCTAATGTTATGTGTGCCATTTAAAATTTCTTCCTAAATATAATGGCTGAGGTCACACATTCGTTCTCCACCACCATACTGCCATATCCTCATTTATTTCCCCATTTACTGCCTCAACCGTCCTCTCTCGTTAGCATCTCTAGTAGCTGCAAAGCAAGAGCAGCTCACCAGAACAGTCTAGGTAAATACAGTGTGACATCTGCCCGCCCTGCTACCTGAGTGCTTTTATTTATGGCATCTCATTACTTTTTACATTTTCATTAAGTACCTTTAAATGCTTTTTTAATGCTGTCACACGAAATTATAAGCAGCATGCTGTCTCAGTCTGCAGTTAGGAAATTCGTACTGCTAGAAGTGAGGCAAGTCACAGATAGTGGCGACAGAGTAGCTGGAAAGAACAATTTCAGCTTATTGCTACCAGGAGACTCTAATGTTGTATATATTTACAATTGTTTTCTATAAGCACCTGAAAATACTTAAAAGGGTAGATTTAGATCACTGCAATTTTAAGCCAGAGAAGCTTTATTATGATTTTTATGCGTGTGTTGAGGAACAAATTATAATTTGTTCAGTTCTTTAACCTAGGTTACAAGAAAAGGATTCAGGAGCAGTGACCTGCTAGTCCTACTTTCCTGCTCTTTGGATGCTTAAGACTAACAATGTAATTGAATTTTTTTTTTTTTTTTTTTTTTTTAAGCACTGAATAGAGAACGAGTGTCCAGTACAAGACCAGACGTGTGGTTACAGCTTTAGTCAGTAGAGGGAGTATGGACACCTGTATTAGAAGCCACATAGGGTCACCCGTGACAGCTGAGAGAACAGAGTTTCTCCTAGAATTCCTCTTTTGTCTGCAAAAAAAGGTAAATTCTTTAAGTATACATTTTCCTAGGTGCCAAAATGCAGCTGTTGGCTACTAACACTTTTGATAAATCTGAAAGTGTAGGAGAGGGGAATGATCCTTTGTGCTTGCTGTGCTTTTCTCCTTGCAGCAGTCGCCCTGTGAGCTGTCGGCTGCTTGCACCTGCAGCTTGGGGCTGGTGTGGAGCAGTACCTTTTCTCCTCCATGTCAGGATCTTGTGTCATCTTTAGTGACTGCAGAAGGGTTCTGTTTGCACAAACGCCTGCCTCCATGGAGGACACTGACTCCCTCTTTTCACTGAGGAAGCTGAAAAAGCAATTGTGTGCGTTACTTCTGTTGCCAAATGTAGATGTTGCAAAGAGCATCCTGCAGCAGTGAATGCCTTGCTGGGACTCCCTTGCGTAAGAGGAAGGATCTTGATGAATAAGAAAGAACCTGATGGCTCTCTGAGCTTTCTGCTTGAAGAGTCAGCCCCGAGCTGGTGCAAAACCACAGGAGTGGTTTGAGGGCTATGTCAGCTATGCTCTGATGGATGGTACCATCCAATAGTTTGAAATGGAGGTAGACAGTCATCCATTCTTTTACCAGTGTGCCACTTAGTTTGTGTTTTCAGATGTAACACTTGGTCTCCATGGCCTCCATTTCCCATAATAAAGGGAATGTGGACTGGCTTGATTGATGTTTATGAGAAACTTCAAAAGAAATTTGCAATGAAGTTGATACAAAGTGGATTTTATTCTTTTAATAGTTACAGTATTGTTTGACTTCTGGTCAGACTTCAGTGCAGCCATGATATAGCACGATACTTCTGTTTAGTGCATCCAGCGTTTGTACTTTCTTGTGTTGGTTCCTTACGTCAGCAGTCTGGTAATATTCTCCACTGACTGCCCCTAATTGGTACTGCATGGTATTATGCAATCCATTTGAGCTGTATCTAGTCTCTTAAATGCTAGGCCAAACTTGATCAGAGACCTTGTTTGGCTGAATGCAACAAAATAAATAACATTCATTTGTGCCCATTGTCTGTATGTAAAAGATGAAAATGCGATAATATTGTTGTTTATCAGGAGCCCAGGAATTACCAGGCTGTAGCACTCTGGATTCCTTCAAGTCCACAGAGCATGGAACTATCAGAAATATCAGAAGGAAGAGCTGTGGTATTCCAAACCAGAAAGTTCCTAAAGCATAAAGGAGGAATTTAGCAAAAGATTAAGGTAAGGCTCGAGGATGGCTTGACTGTTGCTCATGATACAGAAAGTGAGAAAAATTTGACAAAAATAAAAATGTGGTTGTGATCTTCAGACCTCTGTGTGTATGAGTGAATTTTACTCCAAGTGTTTGGTGTGGTTTTGCTTAGATATGCAAAGAAAAACAGGACTTGTACTGTTAAAAATTGTTTTAGTGGCTGCATATCAATTTGGGATTTAAATGATGACTTGGTGTGTTACATTAAGTCTAGAGCATAATACCGAAATATGCACTTGGACTTTGATTGTCTCAAGAGAAAATGGCTTGTGAACCTTTCCTTAGGCTGGAAGAATATGAAAGGAAACAGTTCTGCATTTCTGGGTGAAGGTCTATGCTGTTTTATGGGGTTAGTCTAGTGAAACCCAGGTGCTGCACTAGCTGGCAATGTACAGTTAGAGTTGGCCACAGTCCCACGTGGTGCCAAGTTGGCTCTAGAGCTCCAGGCAGCATCTTTCAAATGAGATGTGACAGGACATTCCTGTGGAGGTAAACCTTTGGATATTAACCTTGCAATCCAGGCTCCATGCCACCTGTGCTAACTCCTTAAATTTAGGGCTGCCTCCCTAAATTTCCCTTGCCTTAATTAGGTTCTGTATATCCTCTGATTAAAGATATTTGTTGTTCATAGTTTCTAGTGCTACAGTATTGAAGTTATCACAGAAGTCTGAGAAATGAGGGTAAGAGAAAAAGCTTCTCTTTCCTGCATTAGTCATCTGAGTTTTGCCCTTTCTAAGTGAACAAATCCTATCACAGCGTGCCTTACCGAGTTAAGTGAGACTCACCTGCAGGTTTGAACAGTCAGGTTGGAGTATCTCCTGGTGTTTAGTGACTTCCTTGAAAATACCTGATTTCCCTGCAGCCAGGTTGCTCTTTTTCCACAGACCTGTTGTAAGGTGGTGGTCCTCTGAAACACGAACACAACAGGAAAGGGCAGTAAGTTCCCATGTGAGAGCTCCATTTAAGCAGCAGAGTAATTTGTCACTTCACTGATATGCATTTAAGCACTATGTAAGAACAGGGCATTTTAAACAAAATGAGGCAGTTTGCCTGTCTTTTCTAGTATCCAGTAAATCTTGCTTTAATGGTGTGTCAAAGTAACAGAGTTAATCTAATCAATTAAAGTGAAACATTAGCTTATATATCTCTTCTTTTGTAGGTTTTTTTTTACCTGCACTTCCTCAAAGCAGCTTTAACTGTAGCAGGAAGGGAGAATCCTTGTATCAGCCTCCTGAATGCTCCAAAGCATCTAAGAGCACTGCAGTTGCACAGAAGCTGTACTTAATCAGCTTCCTTGGTTTTTTTATATAGCTTTCACACTGCAAGTCACAGGATAAAAAGTTTCCATCAAAATTGGCTTGGAGAAGCCTGAAACCCCTTCATACATGTGGATTGTTTATTATATTTTTGTTTGGTAAATTGACAGGCTGTCTTTAGGATATATCCAGATACTTAAAGATATGCTTATACATTTGCAGGTTTGGTGTCAGATTTTGTAAAATGCTTTTGGGGTCCCTCTGGATAAGTGTAAGACCACTATAATTGTTATCAGTCCTAAAGAGGCCAGACAAATGCTAAGATACAGTACACCTAGCATAAACATTTGCTATGTAAGGATTTTGCTCACCTTTTATTTATTTTCTTAATAGCTTGATTTTTAGTAAAGCTTGTAAAGAGCTCTGAATTTTAAAAATGTCCAATTAAATTGGCTTCTGGTTAGAGCACTTAAACTATTTATCTCTTCTGAGAGTTTTTAAAGTGTTTGGGGTTTTGGGGGGGGGGGGGTTGTTTGTTTGTTTGGGTTTTGGTTTTTTTTGTAATCTCTGTTGTAGATATTTGTGGCCAAGTTTTGTTGAGGGGGAATTGGGGTGCATACATTGGTAAGGGAGAAACTGCCAGTAACTGAAGAGCAGAGAAGTGTCCTGGCTCTGAAGGCTGAGGTTTCTGATACCAACTCAGAATTTGCCTGCCTGAACTTCAGTTTCCAGTGGGATTTGTGCATTTGTGTGCTGGAGGCAGCTGGATGCATTTGAGTGGGATTTTCAAAATAAGCTAACCAATGAGAAATGAGTGTAGTCCTAGTCCTATGGCAGTGCAGGAGAAAACTCCCATGGACTTGAGTAAAACGAGGATTTAATTTAGGAGTGCTCTTTTGGGGGGTTTTCTTGTTTTAAAAATTTCTTTCTGTAACAGTAATCTTAGGTGATGCTTGTACTGATAGAAAATTATTTCTTCTACCCCTTGCCCCAATACCATAAAGAGCACCTTAAATATTAATTTATTTTTTATCTAATCCCACCACATGCCATTATTAATTCATATGCCGCATCCCTGGAAGTGTTCAAGGCCAGGTTGGATGGGGCTTTGAGCAACCTGGTCTAGTGGAAGGTGTCCCTGCCGATGGCGGGGGGGGTGGAAAGAGGTGATCTTTAAGGTCCCTTCCAACCCAAACTGTTCTATGATTCTATGATATGTTTTACTGCCACCCAGGAAAACTTTGCATATAAAATGTTGACATTATTAAATGAATGTTGGCTGCTGCATCCCAGGGCGCATTTTTCTGCCTCTCCTGATGTGTGGGGTTTTTTATTGTCTTGGTTTTTTCCCTTCTTTTCACTCTGACTGCCCTGCTATGACTTGTTTCTCATTTGCTCAGCCCTGCAGGGGAGATGTTCTGAGGGCTAATATTCATTAGACAGTAATTAAAATAATGAAGGATGGATGTTAATGTAAAATGCTACTTTTCTTTTGTAATGTTCAAGAAATAAATCTTCCCCTGCATGTATCCTCTTCTAGGAATCTGTCAGAAAGTAATAGGTAGCTTCTTTCTTTCCCTGCAGATTCCAGAAATCTGCAAGGAGGAGTTCAGGCTTCTCAGAAAGGTTTGTTGTTTTTTTTTTTATAGTGTCCTGTGCAAAATAATTAGAGTTCAGGAACAGTCAACCCTGATGGTAAGGCTTATGAATTTAGGAACAGCCAGTGCTGTGTGTTAGGTTTCAGTTGCAAGGGGACTGATGGTTGCTTCTGTGCACACAATTAGAGCTTACAGGGCACTTCTGTATCTCCAGTTAGTGGCCAGCAAATGACATCTGCAGCTTTACGTTGGTCTTCTCAGGGAAGTGAAGGATTGCAGAAGATCGTTTTCTTTACTGATATTAAGGGTCGTCTTTGTTATTGGGGGCACAAGGAAATGGAAGAGGGCTCTCTGACCATGTGGGAAGACAAGATCTCTTTTCCCAGTAAGGTGCTTATTCTGAGCTCAGGTGTGCTCCTATTTTGAAGGCACATGCAAAATAGCTTTAGGCTGATGTAGTTTTAGGACATGAGAGGAGTGTGGCAAAGTGGGGAGAGAGGTTACCTGGAAAACTCAAAGCAACAGCTTATGCAAATGGCTGGGGTAAATATCAGCCTCTCCAAAGCGAACCTGGGAGGGATCCCGTCCTGGTATGCATCCACACCACCCACGCAGCGTGCATTCCCCCTGCGATGCAGTGACTCCCTGCAGGACCCCCACTACAGGACACCAGCTGAGTTTGTTCCCTGCTGCACTGGGTCACCACACAGGACATTCAGGGTGCAGTTTGTCCTTTGTGATCCTCCTTCCTACCATTGCAGGAAGGCTGGTAGGAAGGGAGCTTTCATGCTTCCAACCTCCAGCCCTGCCTCTCCTTCTTGATGTCCTGGACAGTTGCCAGCTTGCAACCCAGTGCCCCCAAGAAATATTTACTTCCTGTTTTTTTGCTTAGACCTCCAGAGGCCTCATTTTTCATGAATAAAATATGAGCTGTTCTCCTGGAGCCATGAAGGGAGGAAACCACTGCCAGCTGGTGTGGCCGCTGCTTTTTATTGCTGTGGTTGCTGATGCCTCCGCCCTCGCAGGCAGGGAGACCAGAGAAGAGAGGAAAGAGCTCCAGGGTTTAGTCTAGTGACTGTTTCCAGTGTGAACTGTGCTGTCTGGAGCCAATACTGGGGAAGAGCTCACTTTGTAATACCTTGTTTCAAGCAGTTTGTAACTGAGGAATTTAAATGTTTCAGTTTGAGCTGAAGTTATCCATGATTTATCTTTTGCTCAGAGCACATCACTGGCTAATGTTCAGTTCTCTGACTGTTGTAACCAACGAATATTTCCCTGGTGTTCTCCTCCTTTTTTTTTTCTTTCTCTTTCCTTTCTTTTTTTTTTATTTGTCTAGATGAATGTAGAGTTGTACAATCACTTGTCTTAGCTGAATCACATCTTGATTTTTCCATCTGTTTCCACAGTTTATCAAGATTATTTTACATTAGCTTTGTTTTTCTGCTTTTCTTGGAGCTCCTCTTGTCTTGGTATCTTGTTCAGGTTTAATAGACATGATATGCAATTAATAATGTTAAATAATAGCATTTACCCTCTTGGTGACTGTACTTGTGCTCACATACTTTGAACACAGAACTTAATGGATGAGGTGAAGGGGTGTCAAATGCCACTTTCTTACCCATGTAAGTAAATAGCAATGTGTTGTCTTACCCACAAAAGTATTTAGTATGGTCTTCCTGGGCTTTGGGAACTATTATCTCCCTAAACATCATTTTTCCTGGAGATTTCCAGGCTGCCAAGCAAAGCTTTTCATGCCAGTATTGCTTTTGACTATTAGACTGGTACCAGAGCTGAAAACAGAGACTGATTCCTACACCATTACTGCTTCCCTCGATCATTCTCTTAACATAGTTTCTGAATCCAGTACTCATATCAGCTCAGAACAGGCCAGTTTGCTAGATATAAGTATAGTTTTATAATAGTTTCTAAGTCTGCTCTGAGATTTAGCTTTTTAATTCTGCATGTATGCTTGCTAGTAATATTTTGATAGAATCTTTAACTAAATCACTAAAAACTTCATTCATCCAGGCAGCACACTTGCTGGAAAAAAGATACTGCCAATATACAGGTGGCAAAACTGAAACAGGAAAGTTTGAAATGTCTTGCCCAAGAAGAGAGAGTTTGGGCCTAGAATGTGGTCTTTCTCCACTATATTGAGTACAATTGACTTCTTCCTTTAATTACTTACACAATTACATTTGTGCAGGTTTTATGCATGTTAATAAACGTGTCTATATACAAGTATTTACATGTTTGTACATGCAGGACATTTGTGTGTGACACTATATAGGTTTACTTGGTTAAATACAAATTGACCAGTAGCTCAGAAAAAGGTCTTAGATGTTGAAAAACACTACTTTTAGCCCCTAAACATGAAACATAGATTCTCCCACCCCTACAATGGTTATTTGGTGATTATTTGGTTATTTTGCCCACTTCTCTGGATGCTAAAAGGAAGCAAATGCGGTTGTTCAAGTTATTTGTTCAGTATTTCAGTTGTCATTAATGTAAGATACTGTTTACTCCTGCACTATAGGAGGATTCTTAATCAGGTAAGTTGCTTCCCAAATAGATAGGGCTATATAAATTGAGTGTGCCGTAAGTCCTCTGCGACTGTTCTTCGGAGACAACCCTCTTTGTCTGATCAGTGAATTCCTAGTTAACAACCTCCTGAAATGCATGCTGCCATCAGATGATAAAGGTGCTAAAAGGCCAGAAAATCTTACATACCGTCATTAGGGTGAATATGAGCTGGGCTTGAGCTGTTGGCTTTCTCTGCCTTTCAGGAGTTCATCTCCTATAGATAGATGATACAGTAATACAAATGCCACCTGCACTGAATTACTTCAGCTTAGGAGATGTGTTGAAGTGGAATAGAGAAAGACAGAGCTGCACACACAATCTTCGTTGTAAAATGAGTATATAGCAGCTATACGAACGGGTTTGATTGTACCATTTATCAGTCAGCCGCTTCACTGGGCTTAACTGTTAGTGGATGTGAAGGTTTGACACAATACAACCAGAATACAGCAAAATGCCCTTTATGAACATCCCTTGTTTCAGTGCATTGTAATATACACAACTGTGCTTAGTAAATCTCATCTCAGAATGGAAATACAATTATTATTTATTGAAAATAACCTCATGATAATGGTGCTACAGAATGTAGTGTGCATACACGTGCACATTGAGTGAAAGCAGTACAGATGAACTAGACACACCTCATCTGGCAGGATTGTAGGTTATAAATCGGTTTATTAGAACTGGAATTTTATGGAAATTAATGACTAAAAAGACATCTGAGCTGCCAGAAATAGTCTTTCTTTCCCCAGTACATCAGTCAGTGTAACCTTGAGCAGGTATTTGACTTCCTTATGCAGCTGGAAAACAGGGTAAAAGGCAGGAATATAATTGGAAAATACTGCAGCAAAGTGGATCTTTCTTGAAGAAATAGTATTTTACAGACTAAAAGCTTAGTGCTGTCTCTAATGGCATCCCATTGCATCTGTGTTCTGCTGCCTCAAAACAATATAATGCAGAGAAAGGCCTGATCCTGATAGGGGGCTGTGCACCTGCAAGCCACAAAACAACAGTGCACACTTTGTATGGAGTTGACTTTCATGATGCATCTTAATGTAATTAATTTCACGGGGATTTCTCCTACACATGAAGTTAAACCTGCACTTAAAACTTTTGCTAAAATGGGGTCTCAGTTCCCTATTGAAATCAATAGGGAATCAGCAGTCTGAGAGCATGGTGTGCTTCCCAGCATGGAGTACTTGGATGCGATTTCATTGCAATGGGTGACAAAAACACCCTCTACTGTAGGTCAGAGGGTTGTGGAGGTGGAAAGTAATTGCAAATAATCTTCTGCTGTAGACATCAGAGAATGGCTTCCAGCAGATCTGGGTGGCAGCACATCCTAACTAACTAAGCCCATGACTTTGGCAGTCTGCAGGCACAATTCCCATAAAAACAAATGCCAGAATTGTTGTGGGACAGGTCCTTGTTTTGTGTTGGGAATGACATCCGCCTCCTTCAAGCCTACACTGGTACAGCAGAAGTATTTCACCCTTCTGTCTGCTTCTGTGATAGAGGATTACAATATTTTTAATGTACTCCACGCCTCTTAAAACAATACAGTCTCAAGGCAGCAATGATGGAATGAATCCAACAAGCTTCTAGTTTCTTTTCATCTACTGCCCAGATCGACCTGCTTATGTAATTCTAGATCTACCGAGTACACAAACTGATCTTTAAATATAGCGATACGGGTTTTTTTGCAATGTGGAGATAGGGAGAGTGAAACTGCCCTGCAAGTTTGAAGTGCTGTTTACAGGGGTTAACATCTAATATCCTCTTTATTTTCTATGGAAACAACTGCAGGGCAGAACCCTGCATTACAAATCTCCTTGGCTGTTCTTTCCCAGATCAGTCATGTCAGCCCTGTGAAGGGGGATCCACATGAGCTGGGGATTTTAAGTGGGGAAATTGTCAGACTTCAACTCCTTGACTGTTGGGACCTGAAGGTCACTGCAGTATGTCATTCTCAAGGCAATTTTCTCTGGAATTGCAATATGGTCGTGGCTTCGTTTTATGACCTTGATGTCACAAAGTATTAATAATCTCCTAAAACAAGCCCACTTGAAAGAAAAACCCAATCATTTGTTATTTTTTTTGATCAGTATTTATAGCCTGCTTAAACGTCATAGCTTTTGGTGTGATACATAGGTATGGATGCGAGTGGGTGGGTTTCTCTGCCATGCTTACCTGTATACAACAAGGAAATGAATTTTCAGTCTGTTGGGAGGGCAGCGGTTTCCATGACATTTTAAGCCCAGTTTGCAAATATCTTCATCTCTTTCCTTTAGCTATACATAGTTAGATGGGTGTGACATTCATATTTTTAAGTGTTTTTCACAAAAAAAAAAAAGACTCTATGAATTTCTTATTTCCTTTCTTCAATAAATATCTCACATAGTAATCCGCTATTTCTGTTCTTTTGCCACAAGCATTCTTAGATGTACGGCAAAGAATATAAAATGAAAGGTACAGGCAAATTACCTACTGGAACAGACCAGAAGCCTGTTAAAGCGAACATCCCCTCTGAGAAGCTGACTGTTATCACAGGCTCAAAGAAAAGAGAGGCAAACCTTAAGTGTGATATCAAACAATTATAAAGTCTGTTCAGAGAAGTTAATTTTTTCATCAGGAGTTAAGGGTTGTCTCATACTTTTTTATTCTAATTAGAATTAACATAGCTACTGCTGCAATATAATTATCTTAATTGCCTTTAATATATTCTGGCATTGAGTTCCACAGGTTAATTTACCTTACTTGTATTTTCCCACTTGTTAACTTTATTTTTGTTGCCACCCTCCTCAGATTCTGTTTCTTCTAAAGGGGGTAAAAGAACACAAAATTTACCTCCTTTCCTTTCTTTCTTTTATATCTTCACAGCTAACAAGTTGGTGTGTTCCACCAGCCAAAGCCGAGACACATAAAGCGTATTTGTGTTGTCTGAAGCTAGGACTGCAATGCACACTGGCATGACTGAGCCCTGACATTTGCGGAGAGGGACACGTAGCACAGTCTTGTCAGGAATATGGGGCATAATTACCGCATCCCCCGTTTCTAAACACAGTTCTTGTGTGTGTGCATGCTTTGTGTTATGAAATGGAGTAAGCGTGTGCTTTATGGGTGCTGTGAGGACTGTTGGGTTAGTGGCTGTAGTGCACACTGAAGATCAGAGCTAGTTGTCAGTTCTGACAGGACTGAGAAAGACTGAGTGTTTGCAGCATTCATTGAGCTGTCTGTGAGTATTTAGGACTGAGACAAATACTAGAGTAGGCAGCATAAGCTATTTTAACATGTAGCTTCCACATTTAGTCTGGTCAACCCAAAGCACTTTACAGATCAGGTTGGTATCATTGTTCCTCTTTCACTGTTAGTGAAAACAGTTGTTGAGATGGAGGGAGTCTCCATTTTACATCAGCAGTAAAACCAGAAACTAGATTAGAGTCCAATTGTCATGTGTCCCCATACAGTGCTCTATAGAAAGCCACACTGGCAGCATTCTTGCGGTGATTCTTCCTTATTGGAACATATAATACAATTTATGTAGTGCAGTTAATAAAACTGAATTGGCAGGTAACTGAAGAAGTGTGTGCAAGGTCATGGATCTGGGTTACATTGTGGCATTTGACAGACAAAATCCACGTTATAAAGGATTTTCTGTAATAAATATTCTAAAAGGAAAACAAACACCTGGCAAAGGATCAGGCTTTCTCAGCCTTTCTTTATCCGTTTTAGTAACACTAGGATTTTGGGGAGTCATGATTGCCCTTTCCGCCTGGCAATCACTGCAGCAATATCCAGTCAGTGAGTGAGGTCATTTGCAGCATCTTGCTACTCTGCTGTCACAAGGAATATTATTTCTGTGTCACAAAATAATCTCCTGTTTATAAAGACATCACACCGATTCTTTAAACCTTTTAATGTCATACTGAAAAAAGACAGCTGGGATCAGTGGATCGTTGAATGGGTTGATGGTGGAAACATACTATGGTGGGAAAACTGAAATTCTAACATACGGTAGATAGTTCCTCTGTACCAGAATAGCATGCTTCTGTTGCAGATGGACATTCCTATGGAAGGAGAACAAAATGCAGTTTAATTATCATCCAGCACTCTCCTGGAGACAGGATAGCAGCCCGTGCCCCTGCATCAGTGCTTAAACAAGATGTGCTTTGAGTTTTGAGCTATGTACTTATGCTATGCTCATTACTGTGGTATTTAAGTTAGGTCGGTCAGGGTCTTTGGTTGAAACCTCTCCTTAATTAAAAGCATACATATGTTTGCAGACAGTAGAGGGCTGCTAGCTGTACTGTCAATGGCCTCCTACCTTTTCCGTTCTTCTGCCTTACACAAGAAAATTGCTAATATTCCACACCTCAGTATGGAGCCAGCACAGCTCTAGCAGAGCTCATTAACGTAGGCTTACTTCTCACCCAGTATGCAAAGCTGGCTGGGAAGAACTAGCTTATCGGCTACTTTAATGACTGGAAATTAGTGGACTATAGGTGATCCTGCATGGGACCGTAAGTCATGTAAACCTCTTTATGCTTCAATTTTCTCATGTGCAAATTGTTACAAAGATTGTTTCTTGTGTGCTTTGGGATATTCTGGGAAAGAGTGCCCTGTGTTAAATTAGAAAGTTGGTGCTTTTTGGGGGATAGCCTTGCTTTTCTGGAGAATTAAAGGCTAAGAAACCGAAGTGGCAGGACTGGATGTTTCAGTGGTCAGTGCCCATGGTCAGGCCAGCTGTCCAAACCACCTACATGCATTGCCTGCTGAAGATGTTTTAAAAGTCTGGCTTTTCTCTAAGTGTCAGAATTGGAATTTGTTTCCCTCCTCTTCCCCAATAAACACAGCTTCAGTTGTAGGTACTGAAATCTTTTTTCAAGTTCTAGGCACAGATAGGAAGCTTTTTCATCCTGGCTCCTGTTCCTCATCTTTGATGTTCTAACACAACTCCAGTTCATGCAAAGGAAACAGGATTCTCTTGCATCTCACAGGTGCTGCACATTCTGTAGCTCTGGTAGAAAACATCTGGTGCTTCTGTTTGGTCTGAAATAGTATTTGTGTCAGGGCCCAAACAACAGAGAAATAAACTGCTTTTTTTTTTTTTCATAAAGTACAGGTTGGCTCCAATTTGTTACAGACCCTGTTCAACCAGGTCAGAGAAAATAATAAATCTTCACACCCCTCACAACAGTGAGAAAGGTCTGGTGGCACATACCTGGAGCAGCAGCAGAAGAGGGGAATAATTTTTCAACATACAATGAAAAATAGTAAGCGAGCCAGAAGGAATTTTGATTTGCAATTCACAGAGATGGAGCTTGGATGGTTTGCAGACAACCAGTGCTGGTATACATATGATGCTTTGGCAACTGGAAAAATGCAGAGTTGCCCCATTATGAGTGATCTTTGTCTACTGTGTTTTCCTGAGGATACACTGAGCTACACGAAGGTATACAGAGAATTACCGGATGCTTTATAAAATAGACTGTATCTTTACCTAATGAATAGAGTATCAGACACCGAGCTGGGAACTCTAAGGCTGGCTTTCTACTCTTGACTTGAAGATGTATAAAAAGAAATGCATGAACTGAGTGAAGTACAACATGATAATGCCCAGAGTCTGGCCACCTAGGTTCTGCACCCAGCTGCGTTAGAATGGGCCTTGGGAAGACGATAAACTAATCCCTCCCAGTTTCAATTCCCAAGTCTACAAAATATAGGTGAAGTTTACTCACCTTTGAGGTCAGTAGGCATAAAGGTCCCTTTATTTGTGCAAGCCTGGCTAAATGCAACTGTCAGTTGTCCCGATCTTTAAAAAAATGGACTAAGCAAAGGACAGCCTGATCTTTAGTCTCAATTCAGACAAGCAACAAGCTTTAGGGCAATAACAAAGAAAATGAAAATAAATATGTGGTATTGTGCTGGGATGGGAGGGCTGCTTAGAATTGCTTAGCCACTACTTAACCTCTGTTTTTTTGCTGTGTTGTTCCCCGCCCATGAACAAAATGTTATACTCATTAGTGCCAAATCTCCCTTCAGTCTCTCCATGCTTTGATCCTCCTGTATTACTTTCTTTTGGTCATGCTTAGCTGTAGATGTTCAACACTGAAATGTAGATGTCGACCAACATATTTCTGTTGCAGCTGGATGATCACAGATGTTATTTTTTTCTTTCCATGACTCATTTACTTCATCTGTAAAAAGTAGCTTCATATTCAGATGAAAGATTGGCAATAATCTACTGACTTAAAAAAAAGAGCTATTCCAAGTTCTCCACTGCCAGTGTGATCTTGTGTTGGTCACTTGGACAAACATGGTATCAGCAGACAGAATTTCAGAAAGCCTCCACTTAATGGATGGTGAATTTCTCTGAAAATCCACTTGCCTTTGGGCTCATGGATAGGAAACAGTCTTTGTGATGAAAATTACACTATTTCTTTGATCATGCAGTGTGGTCCATTTTATTGTTTTGCATTTGTGTGGAGTGCTGTCCCACATTCCTCAGAATAATTGCTACTGCAGCAAGGTAGTTTACTTTAAAAATGTAGAACAACAGGAACCAGACTGTGCTAATGACTAAATTATACTGATGGTTGAAGTTTAAGTAACAGTTAATGCACTAATTTCAATATAGGAAATACACTAAAAAAGCAGTAAGAGCTCCTCTTGATCTTCATAATTAATGAGAACTGCCATGATCTTTCAACATATTTCCACCCATACTTGCTTTTATGTTAGCAACTGTGTAGGAAAGCACAGCAGTCAGCCTAGCAGAAAGCCTTCTTTCAGAGCACTTTCCAACACACTGTACAAGCCATGTGCACTCCCCTGAAGGGTCCTGGAGCCCGATCTTGCCCATGTTGAATCCTGGCCAACAGCCTAATTTCTTTCGATGAAACAGAACAAAGTCAGGCCTTCAGACAAGAACGCACCTAACACGCATGTCTGATCTACATGCACCGAAATAAGCATCATCAGCTGTGCAGAGCATTTCTGGAAAGAAGATGGGTGGAATTCATATCACTTAACTTTAAACATCTCATTTGGGCTAATTCTCGACTACCCCTATAATTCATGAATGGAAGTGAGCATTGTTAGAGAGCAATTAATCCATTTTAGATGTCTGCAATATGATGAGGGGAACTGCACCCAAGCACCTGTTTCTCTGCACTCGTTACATAGTAAGTCTAGACAGTTGGCTCAGATATAGATGTCTGAAGATAGATGAGAGGTTTCTTTCACCTAAGGAGATGATAGAGCAGAATCTGCTGGGTATTAGAGGCTTTGCAGTGGTGCTCGGTTGGATAACAAATGCCTGAAAACATGGCGCCACTTGGCTGAATCATTGCAACTGTGGAAGATCTTAATTTAAAAGCTGTTTACATGAAGTTTCTGAACTTTAGTCTTGGCCTAGAATGGGTAAGGCCTAAAGCAGTCACTGATCCTCAAGATAAGAAGTTCTTTCAGCAGCTCTGTAATCAAAGGGAAAAAACAGCTTGTCTTTAGATCACTGCTTTAATCTTGTTTCTCCCACCACTGCTGGAATTTTGTGCTCTGCCACCAAATGCAGCAGGGTATTTATAGCGTCAGCTTGAATGAATAGTAAGAACTTACACTCTTGTTGCGGCTGCATCTTTGAGGTGATGGAAATCACATAACTGCAAGTTGATGGTAATGACGTTGCACAATATTTTCAAATATAGTTGTTTCTGCCACCGCTCAGTTCCCACAGTACATTGGCAGGGCAAAGGGATATATTTGGCAGGGATTTCTAGGCATGTGGTAGGGAAAAGACTGAAAGGATTCAACTCTGAAGCTTTTGTTGACTGCTGGGGTCCTGATGTCACTACTTCATGTGGCCTATAGAGGCTCTCTGTGGCCTTCAAATGTAGCTGCCTTTGGGGAACAAGTGCAGGATCAGGGCTTTAGGAAGCGTAACCTATTGGTATGTGACAAATCAAGTGTCTCATCAGCTCTTTGCAGAGAGGTGCTTCATCTCCTGCTGCTGGGTAATAAAGTAGAAAGATAATTGAACACTTTGGCCATTTCTTATCTGCTGTCGTTACTCAAACAATATAGATAACAGCAAAACACAAAATATTTGCTCTTTTTATTTTCCTAGATGTGTAAGTATTCCCTTGTTTTTTACATTACTTTGTGTAATGCTTCAGTTTGTCAGGATAATTTAAAAGAAAACAGCTGTGAAGCTCTTTAGTGATCCCAACAGCTAATGCAAATACTTACCAAACCAGAATAATAGATCAGTCAAGTGGAGATGGTTTTGACTATCTGTGAGAAGCCACCTTTCACAACAAAATATATATCATATTCATAAAATAGGAGGGTTGTGTATAGCAAGAGGTTTATCAGGCAAATGTGATAGCTGAGAAATGTCAGAGATTGCATACCAGCTTTCTACACTTAATGGTTTAATTGAAAGTCATGGCTCTGCTCACCTGTGTAAAATTAACAAGTCGTCATATATTCATAGGCTGAAACTTAAGTGTCTGCTGTGCTTCTCCGTGCTTGGGATCATCAGTGCAGGGCTGTTTGCCTGCATGGAGGCCCTGTGAGTAAATAAACGGTTACTGGGAAATAGTAGTGCCATTCTGCAGAATGATGGGATTGCAACGCTTATTTTCACCCTGAAGCTTTGCTTGTGAAAAGCGGGTAAAACAAAAGTTGAGGGACAGCTTTGTGGAAGAGGACTTGATGCCAAAGACACAAATTCAAGTCTACAGGTACTTCAGCCACATCACCACGAGTGTTCTGGCCCCGGATGATCTTTCCTTCTCTCCCTGGAAATACCCCTGAGAAAGTTTAGTCAGAGAGGCGCATTTGTCAAAATGATTCAAAGAAATTACTTAAGAGCTGTGAAACTTTTCTAGCTTCATCTTACTGAAGCTGGTGGGCTCGATTCTCCTCTTGGTTTTGCTTCAGCGTTGCAGAATGCATGAGCATGAGGGACACCTGACTCCATGGCGTGCAGGTCTGCCTCTTCTTCAGGGAGCGTGCAGTGCCTGGCACAACAGCCTCGCATCGCAGGACGCCGTGAGTCACTACTAGAACGTAAAATATAACAGTCATTACAACATATGACTATTTGCAGACAGAGCCCTTGGGACAACAGAGTTCTAACAAAGAAAACAAAAGCGCTCATAAAATTCAAGACTTCTGCCACTGGAATGGAGAAGCAATGAGAAACGTGCCAGCTTGCAACATAGCGTGTGAGTCCTGGGCCTCTGTCCTGCAACAATCTGAGGCTGAAGACAGGAAACAGCACTGAGCTGCTGCGCGTACCACAGACTATTGGCAGGCAAAATATAACCCCAGACCTGCTGACCTTCTTTGTTGTAATGTAGGTATAGGGCTGTAAATGAAATGTTTATATGGAAGGTTTTTTTAATAAGAACAAATTAGTGTATATAAGATACAGCATAAAATTATGCAATTGATCAAAAATGAGAAGGTTTAACTTCTGAGCAATACGTAATTTGAAATCCTACCCTGAAGCATCTGAAAACATTAAAGAGGACTTTTTTTTTTTTCAAAACTGCTTTAAATTTACACTCCTCCTTCTTAAAAAAATGCATGGCTACGTGTAGCACTTCTCGTTAGTCTCTCTGGACCTCACAGAGCGAGGTCACCATCATCGCTCCCACCTTGATAAGGAAAGAAACTTGGACCTAAAGATGCAGACTAGCAGAGCTGGCAAGCCAGGGGTGAAGCTGGATGGAGAAATGAGACCTGTTGGAGTCCAGAGCCTGATTCAATAGGCACCTTCTCATGTAGCTCTTCTCCTGGTGACATACTGTCTCCCTAGGCAACTACAGATTAGAGAGGAGGCAAAAAATCTCGTATCCAGAACCACAAAGCAACAACTTGAGCTTGGATGTAGGGAAAATATCAGGGAAAGGCAGTGAACTAACAGTTGAAGCAGAGGCGTTGGAGTCAGGTGCTTCAGGTTCTATTTTTGACTCGGACCAGCTATTTCAATTCTCTTCGCTTTGGCTTCCCTTCTGCAAGACGGAAAATGAGGATGCCTGAGGCTGCCTCGTGGGGCTGGATTGTCTTTGCTGAGGCCAGGGCTGTCAAATCTCATACTCTGGATCATGCTCAGTTGACCTCAGCTTCGTTCTTCTCTGCTTTCCTGCCTGCATCTCCTTCACTTGCACCTCCGCTGTGCTTTCCCAGGCCCACGCAGGGTGTACGGAGCAGAGTCACAGCACCCAATGTCGGGGCTGTCGCCAGGTGGGACTCTCCTCTGTACCGCGTGGCCTGGGGCCTTCCACCATAGCTTCTGACGTGCAAAATCTCACACGCTGTGCAAAGTCTCCCCTTAGCCGATGCCGGCCATCTGTAGAACTAGTAAAGCGCGATGGCTACAGTTGTGGCCCTTGTACGAAGCACTCCCACTCCTGTCTGAATTAAAGATGCTATCTCGGGGCACGGGCACTAGCTACGACCCTGCACCGTTACATCTCCATCTAATGTCAGCCCAGTTACATCTCTGGGAGCTGTCAGCAGAGAGTGACGATTATCAGCTCAGCCCGCCCTTCCTGGCTTTGAATGAACGAGTTTGCAAGGCTGCAGGTGCTTTCTCTTTGCTGCATTCCCCAGAAAATCCCTGGTAATTAGGGCTCTCTCCTTTTTTTCCAGGAAGCACTGCCAACTCCTCCTGCCCTTCTCGCATCGACCCAGCTCGCTACCACGTGAATTCAGGTGTGGTTGGAGAGCTCCTCCTTTCCAGGGACCAGACCAGACCCGGAGCTGCGAGGAAGGGAGGCCGCATCTCAGCCGAGCAGAAGGTGAACTTCACGATTATTTCTTTTTTTGACGGAACGAGCGCTAAGGGCTGCGGGCAACCAGGAGGAGCCTCGGCGCTGCCTTTCCACCCTCCCACCCGGCTTCCGGCGGCGGCGGGGTCCGCCAACCAGGAGGATTTCGGCGCGGGGCGGCCCCGGGCCGCCCCCTTTGTTCGCGCGGGCCGCAGGGCCCGGCCGTGCCCCCGCAGCACCCGCAGGC
>NW_010972831.1:206809-299974 GCF_000737465.1 Haliaeetus leucocephalus | reverse complement strand
GTAAGGGGGGGCGGCGGGGAGGGCGGCGCGGGGGGAGCGCCTCCGCCAGCCCGCGCCGCGCCGGCAACAAAGGAGGGGATGAGGGGAGCGGGTGCGGGAAGAGCCCGGGGGGAGCGGGCTCCGCGGAGCTGTCAGCGGTGGCGGCTCGGCCGCGGTAAAGCGTCGTCCTTGGTCGGGGGAGGGAAGGCACCGTCCTTGTCGTGGGCCGCGTTCCGTGTGAGGAGGGGTGCCGCTCCCGCCGCCGCCCCCCCCCCGCCCCCGTTGCCTCCGCGGGCAGGAGCGGGGCACCCACCGGCCGGTGGGGAGGGGGCTCGGGTGGGAGTGGGCGGCGGTGGGGTCCGCCCGGCCCGGTGCACGCCCACCTGCACACTCACACCCACCCGGGCGCCCAGACGGGGCTACAGCCCGGCCCCGCACCTCCGCGGGTGGGTGTGGGTTTGGTGGTAAAGGCAGCCGGTGGGTCACAGCAAACGGCTCGGGGTGGGAGCAGCCGGAGAAGCGGGGGTCTGGTGCTGGGAGGATGGAGATCAGAGCGGGTGTCAGCATCGGTGGCTCGGTGCGGAGCGAGTTTCTGTTTTGAAACGGGAGGAAAATTTTCTTTTGTCTCCGGGAAGCTGGACCGCTCGCTGGGCTCGGTCTCCTCTCTGGATTTTTGTTCTTGAATGATCCAAGTATCGACGTTAACTACATACTGCGGGATTTGATGGGGGTTTTTTGTCTGTAGCGAGGAGGTGCGTTTCAGAGGCAGGCCCAACTGGGTCGGGCTGCTGGCATTCGCACGCTGCTCAGGTTGTGGGTGGCAGGACAGACCGAGCAGGTCTCTGCCCCTTCCATCTCCTGATACAGAACAGCAAATGGTCTCTCTGGGGAAGCATCCAGGGATGGAGGCAGAGGCACGCGTTGTTATCTCCAGGGCATCCAGGCAGGCTGCAACGGCGTTTGGGAAGTGCTGGGAGACAAAGCACTGTGTCAGCACCGACTGTTATTTGCCGCTCTATTGAGCGTCAGTCTCATAGGCCTGCAAACCTTGCCTCAGGAACTCATCCTGCTGGAATAGATGTCAGGTTTCACCAGCCCTTCGGTTACTGTTGGCTAGAAGTGTTTCCTTGAGGGTGACTTGCAGTTTGAGTAGAATTGGTCTGTGTGTGGACACAGATAAATTTGGAATGCTGTGTTCTCACGAAAAGCTGTCACTGTGCCTGCCAGAAATCACTGAGACTACAGGGCTTCAAAGGCTCAGCTCTGAGACAAGCCACAAGTTAAAATGTTAGCACCAGCCATTACAGGCATGTCGGGGAGAAGCTGTGCTGGAACCAGTCTATCATCTCAGGAGTGCTCATGTGTGGGTCCTGCCTTCAATTAAGGGAAAACCTGTGTGTTTCAGGAGATGCTTTTAGGATAAGTATGGACTGGATTATCTACTGAGGCCAAGGGTTGGTATGTGCTCCTCTTCTGCTT
This sequence comes from Haliaeetus leucocephalus, assembly GCF_000737465.1. NCBI lineage: Eukaryota > Metazoa > Chordata > Aves > Accipitriformes > Accipitridae > Haliaeetus > Haliaeetus leucocephalus. Next base: position 298,516 of record NW_010972831.1, on the reverse strand, counting down.
GGCTTCCTGCCACCTCCAGCCTTGGAGGCTGCCATAATTTACTCCAGCATGTAGCAGTTCCTGGTGCATTTCCTCTTTCTCTCCCCCCTTGTGCTTTTGCTCTGGCAGAGGAAACGATGAAGAACCCAAAGGGGGATTTTCCAGTGTCAAGGGATGCAGTTATGTAAGGGTATGCATGCTAGTTCTTCTTCCCTTGTGTTACTGGGTGGTTAAAATGGGTAAGGGCACGGATTCCACCTCCTGACTAAGGTTGCTGGTTTTATTTATCAAAATGTTTCCTCTATCTGTGAAACTCGGGGAAATGAATAATTTTGGGGGGGGTTGAGGGTGGGGGGTGTCATATTTTTGGTGACGACGAGAAAAATAGATAAAGTAAGTCGCATCCCCCAGATACATGGTGTTGATACCACTTTGCAGAGTGTATACAATGCATGGCAAGGTTTATATACTGACTTTTAAAGCTCTAGGAAAGCCCGGGTACAGGTAGCTAGACCTGAACACGAGTTGTTGCTAACCTACGTTAAGACACTGCTATGGTCTTATTTATAGAGGGATGTGTAGGTATTTATAGAGATACTTATAGAAGATGTTTATGAAAAATAGATATCTTGTGACGTGTTTTCCCCCTCCATCTCCCAAGGGGACTGAGCACAAGAATGACCAAGGCAGTTGCTGACATGGGGCGAGAAAGCATTTTTTTTCTGTTGCTCTATTGCTGAGTTAAAGACAGCCAACAATCTCTGGCTGTTGTTCTTTTATCACTGTTCTCATGATATTTATGGTAGAATTTCAGGTCCTGTTTGCCTGGCAGGGCACCTTGGCTGGTAGTACTGGTGATGTCAGACGGCAGCAAGACTGGGGCTTTCTTTTACTGGTCAGTTTTCTAAAAGAACCAAATTAGGTAAGTTGCTGAATAAAGATGACGTACTGTCCAAGGTCACTCCAGGAGCCCAGGTTAGAGAGAGGAATTGGACTTGGTCTTCCTGAGTCCTGTTTTAGTCCTGCCTTTTCCATGCAGCCGTCCTTCTGTCCTGTGTGAAAGCTCTCATCTCTCTGGCTGATGCTGACAGAGAATCACAGAAGTCTGTTAGGGCATTGATGCACAAAGTCTCTTTCTGCAGTACCACCGTGCTCTCAGAGCATTTCCCCCTGCTCTGCTCAGAGGACCCTGTGTGCTGTGTTTGTCTTTTGTACTTTGTCCTGTTAGGCACTGCAGTTCAACAAATCAAATTCACTTTCCTTGTAGCTGGATTTAATTTCTTGCTCTTACATTATTGTGCAGTAGCTCTTGCTGTAGCTACCAGTGGAAAAATGACTTCATTGCATGTGACCGAGTCTGGCACCTTAAACTGATACTTACTGCTATTCCTGAAAAAGAAAAAAAAAAAAACCCTACCGTCCGAAAAACCAAAACCACAAAAAACCAAAAAAACCCCCCCAAACCCAAAGAAACCCCATTAAAAAAAACCCCAAACCCACAATATTTCTGCATCAGACTTTTTGGAAATCATTCCCGTGCAGTGGCAATGGTTTTGTTATCTCCCTTTAAGTGAGTGAAACCGTGTCTATCAAATAGCCACGATTGTTTCAGATGCAGCATAAGCAAAGAACGATGTGTGAAGAAATAAACCCAAGCATTGTCATATTTTGTTGTCACAGTTTAAATTTTTTTCCTTCAGTATGATAGAATAAAATATGATGCTGGCTTGAATTGGCATGAAAATTAGGTGCTACTTTTCTTTCAGTGATTTATTTTTATTATCTAGTGTTTACCCACCTGGACAGTTGTAGAGAAATGTGGCAGAGACTAGTGAAATGCCCTGCTGTGGGTTCTGAGCCAGCAATAAAGTCCCCATCTCTTCATCCCCGTCTGTGCTGAAGCACAACGGGAATCTGAATTTTGTTTGGTTTATTTTAAGAGTTAATGCTCTGAAGTCTGATGTTGACTCCCTTGATAACTCCATTTGTGCCTGGGAAAGCTAAATGATTATCTTTGAAAAGTATTTATACTCTGTATCTATAACAAACACTTCTGAAAGACTTCCAAGTCCTTTGATGTGTTGGATATTCAGAGAGATAGTGATGCCTAATAGAGTCAGGCAACTATTCTCTAGCACTGTTTTTTGAGTAGTCTTGGAAAAAATCTTTTGCTTCTGTTTCTCTTGGGTACAAAATGGGTGATGCAGTTCTGACCTCCTTTGAGGTCTGTGAATGAAATGCTATGTGGATGTTGGATATTTGGATCTCGGAACTCTTTAATTACTTTTTGGTGCTTTTTAATACCTCTCCTGTGTTCGCTCACGCTGTTCCTTTAAAAAGATAATGCAAATAAAATTGTATTGCTTGTGCCAGAGCTCTTGGTCAAAATGAATCCTGTTTTATTTTGGTGAATAACTTGCGTTGTGTAGTAAAGGCTACATGGATGCTGGTTATATGGAAAGGATTTCCTGAAACTTTGGGGTGGCAGAAACTTCAAGAGGTCATCTGATCCATCTGTCTGTTCCAGATTAGGTCTGTCTTCATCTGTGTTGTTCAAGGCAGAGGTTTGAAGATTGATATTTTTATTTTATTTTATTTTTTTAAAGAATAGCATGGGCAATGAGGGAGTTTCTGCAGCCTCTCTGGACAGTCTAACTCAGTTTGAACTGATGTTGTAGTTAGAACTGCATAGTATGTGTCTTCCCCTTTGTATTTGTTGTCATTGTCACTTTGTGTGTCTGCCTGTTACTGTAGAAAGGACAAGTACAAGTACAAGTGTTTCATTGACAAAAACAGCACAATTTCTTTTGCAGCATGAACTTCTTATGGAGAGGCAGAGGAAGGCTTCCAAACCAAGGCACCAACTTCTGGCATAGTCACTAACAAAGGCTTTCTCAGGCTGGTCTGTTCTTTTTCCTCCTTTGACATATTCCTCCCCCCTTTATTTGTTGCATCATGCTCTGAAAAATTCTGTGTCCACCAATTAGTGCTGGAAACTTTTCAGTAATCCTGACAGGCGCAAAAAGCAGCTGCCTGTTGAAACAAACAGCACTTTCCCATCCCTTGCAAATACTCCCATTCATGACCTGCAAGCACATCCCCTGGATGCAGAGGCTGTCCTGGCTGGGGAACAAACCTCCCTGGAAAAAGAGGCCTCTCCTGGAAGATGTGGAGAGGCACTTATGTCATGAGATGTATTTAATAGACTTTTTAGCCTCATATTTAGCTGTCATATATTGTGTGCTATACTACCTCAGTGGCTCCTGTCAGCCCTCCGTGTGAAGCCTGTCCTGGTGATTAAAGTCTGCTCCTTAGCTATATTTGGCATATAGTTTCTTGTTTTATAACTGAGATTCTTACCATGCAAACTAGAGTAGGTCGGTCTGCAACCTTGAATAAGTGCTTTTTTTTTTTTACCTCTGGACTTCTGTTTCCCAGCTGGTAAGTTTAGGACGTTCTAGCTGATGACCAATCTGCCAGCCATTCCTAATGGCTATTTAATGATGGGCAATATGGCACAAAAAGGCAGGCTTGTGAGGAATATGCTGCTGAGGCAGAGGAAGCTGTTTTGCCTTACCCAGTTCATATTTTACATGTCAATATATGTAGGCTTTTACTGGGATCTATGAAATAGCTTTTTGAACTTGCTGAATCTCTTCCGTAGGAAAAATTTAAGTTTATATGTATATTTATATATATTTCTAGTAAATGATACTGGCAATAAGCAATGCCTCCTGTGAGCTTAATCTTGGTGTCTCCAAAGCATCTACAGGCATTTTTTTTGTTTTTATCTCTGAATTCCCCCTTGAAGCACATTGGCTAGATGGTAGGAAGGTGCGGGAGCACTTCCAGCACACTAACATGGAAATGTCAAAGTCAAATGGTGCTTTTGGGTCATCATATGGGTCAGGTTTATGGAGTGCTTTATATACTCTGCCTTAGGGTGCTGGAAACATTGATTGCCTTTGTTAGGAGAGTGACAATTTGGTTTTTGCTCTTTCTTTTTGGTTGAAACGGGACCAGTCTGTGTTAGAGATGTCATGCCAGCGCTCTGCATTATAATGTACTCAGGCTGCCGCTTGTAACTGCTTTATACTTGCTTGGCTAGATGAGATTATATCCTGATGTCTGTACAAAATCATGATTGTGGTCTTGCCTGCATTGGAGGAGAGATTAATGACATTTGCAGTATAGACACAACCCGTTTCTGTAAGAAGTGAAGGAGCAGCTAGGGACATGTGGTGGCTCTAAAGCTCTGACTAGAACATGTAGTGCTGTGGTACTCCAGGAGTGTGGTGGGTTGATCCATCTGTCCTGCCTACCTGCATGCAGGCTGGGTTCATCCCATCAGCATCACTCTTATCTCCAAAGATATGAAACGTTAAATCCCATTTTTTGCACTGATCCATCTAGCCAGACCTGTTCCTTTTGGCTGCTGGGATCTACACGTCAAGCAGTGCTGTATGAGTGCTTCCCGATGGCAGGGTTGCGTATAGGTGGAGGTGCTGGTTAGAGCTAGGCTGTGGAGCAGTACAGCTCTCTGTTGCTGCTGGAGGAGGCTAGGATTGACAGCCTTTCCCAGATGTGCACAGCCTGTGTTGTGACAGGCTCTCTTGTCCTAGCCAGCCCAACAGGTCCTGCTGGAGCACGGGCAGCACACCGAGCATGTTCAGTCTCCACGCCTGCTTTGCAATTTGACTATGTAGGATGGTGTTTTCTTTTTTTACCCCCTAGAAACGGTGATCTCTAACCTCCTCTGATATGACATGCAAGGTAGCCATACTATGGTGCTGTTGTGGCTTAGTGTGTTGCTGAGTGCCTAGAGGCTTTGAGCTGGCATCTGCTTCTCTACACATGGTGCAATCCAAAGTAAATGACGGCCTCTGCAAGGCAGAAGGTAAGGTGTGGGTGAAAGGAACCATGAAGCAGGAAGGGATAATGTAATGGTGTTGACAGATAAGATCCAGTTTGATATAACTTGCCAAAATTTTTATGGTTTGGTCATTGATAGGGATGTAATTTGAATAAGAGACATATTCCTTCTTGTACTGGCTTTTCTGAGCATCTTTGTATTGGGGTTGCAGGTGATAAAGTAGGAAACTCCATGATTAACGTGTACTGGCTGAAAGCAAACTTTCTAGATTACTGGCCTCTCCGTCTCCACCACTGGTTATGGTGGGAGCTGTGTAGATGTGTCGGTGTCAGCTGAGGTCTGGCAAAATCACAGTATTTGTAGAGAGGCTCAGCAGAAAGCAGCAATTAATGTACGTAGCCCAGAGGTCAGCTTCTTAAGTGGGAGGCTGAGTGCAGGCTGGTGAATCGGCAGGGAGGAGGGTGCTCCAGGGAACAACTGTGGCCAACATCGCTCCGCTGCTGCCAGCACAGCGATGGGAAGGAGGATGAGCGTGGGTAGAGGGGATGGGGCTTACGCAGTGCCTTGGTGCTCCGGAGAGAGGGTGGGTTTGCTCTTTCCTACCATCTTTAGTTTGGTGATCTTAGATCATTCAGTAGGTACCAGTGGTGTAACTCTCCAGGTCTACCACCCCTCTGTTTGCGAGCTTGGTACCATTATCATCCCTCTTCATGTGGCAAGGAGATTACTGACCACTGTGGAAGAAGAAAGCAGGAGTCCTGGCTGTCAGTGCTGCATTTCAACTGTGAGATAGTGGTCTGGATTTGCTTTTCAGCTTACCTCCTGTTGTATCTCAGCTTACTCTTAACAGTCAGAGTGTGAAGGTGGGTTGGTTATTCTTTCAGCTTTTGGGAACAGTGCTTTGTTTGAAGGAATGAGATGATGTTAGCTCATAGTATTTGGCATAGAGTTTGTCCAAGGCCTGGTGAGACATCGCCTGGGAGGCAGCATGTGTTTTGGGTTGCCCATGTCTAAAACAGACTGAATTCAAGTGGTGGAGGTTTAGAGAAGGTCTCCTAAGATGAACCAGGAAATGGTGAGTCTCTATCTCGGGACCTCTCAAAGGAGAGCATTGCTTGTTCAAAATGATATAGTGAAGGCGGAGAAAGGGCAAAGCTGTCTTGTGGGGGTTGGACACAATGGGAGAGTGTCAGACTTGTGCAAAGGGCAGAGTAGGTATGTGGGCAGAAGGTTGGCTTGAATAAATCTGGACTGGCAACTGGTGGGGGGGGTTCCCAGCCAGCAGAGGCTGAAACTAGCACTGCTGAAGTGTAGGAATGAAAAATCTTGCAAGGTGGTTTTGTAACTAAATGAAAGGGGTTGCATCAGGTGCAGGGTAGGCCCTTCCTATCCTGCATCCCTGCCTGAAGTTTCAGCACCTTGTGAAGAGGCAGGATCAATTTTCCCTTCACGTGACATTGTTTGCATCAGGGTTCTTTGGAGTGGGTTTCTGTACTAGATGTTACACCTACGGTACCAATGGCCTGGAGCAAGGGTTTGCTCTTGTTCCTGCTGTAATGACCAGGTCTCCACTGCATACCAGATTGCATTAAATGTGTGATTGCATTAACATGGTGTCTTTTCCTAGTGCGCTTGAGGGTGTGTGTAGATACTGGGCGGCATTAGTGGGGCTTCAGTGGCAAGCCCAATGTGTCCCAAGGTATTTTCTATTACACCAGAAACATGTTGCATTCCACTCTTGTTTTCTTTGCTTTTAACCAAATCATCTGCAAGTTTAAACTGGTACAACTGAACTGCAATCAGACAGGCTGTCATAACACTGCACTGCAAATGAAAACAAAATTCCTAGTTTCAAAAAACTTAAATGTGTGAAGAGTGAGAGAAGAAACTTGCAAGAGCAGTTGTTTCCAATTTGTGTTGCTCCAGCCTTTCAGTTACAGTCTACAAACCAAGGCTGGCCTGTGAAGAAGCCTTCATTGCAGGTGTAGGTTGTAAAAAAAAAAAAAAAAAAAAAAAAAGTGGGAAGAAATCGAGGCAGGAGGGACCTGGGTCCTGTTTTTGTTTCATAATCAAAGTCCAGGGCAGAGGTTAGATTACAGAAGTGCACAAATCAAGATCCATATGTTAGCCTGAGCTCCAGTGAATAACAGATTAAGTGCCAGGGTGAACTTTAATGCTACATTAAATCAAGCAGTCAAAAGCCAGGAAATTCCAAAACTTCAGATCCTTCTGCAGCTCTGCACAGGGTGCGTAGCGTGGCTGAGTTATTGTATAGCTCATATTTAATTGAAGAATTTGTTTCTCCAATAGTAAAATATCAAGCCATTATAATGGAATACGTTTATCATGTATCATTGTCTTTCCTGCACTCTGCCTGCTCTCCTCATGTTTCTTTTCCAGATAGTGCTTATGACAAATAATGCTTTCTGTGAATAGGAAACTTGGATTTTATCAGAGCCCCTTGAATTGTAGAGAAACCTTCTACGGAACTGAGTAGCCATTGGATCAAGTCTGAATTACCTGGACGACAGCAGTTCTGAAATCTCTGCATATTCTGTTCCCTTCCCATGTGAGCTGTGCAATTTTGGTGTCCTGCCCCTGTATATTTCTGTAGGGACACTGTCCCCTGCCCCAGGGCTTAACTCCAGGAAGCAGAAACTGATGTGGATCGAAGACCATCCCCAGGATGTTTCCCACAAATTAGAGCTAGTTTTGCTCTGCAATTAGTGCAGAATTGTTGCTATCTACTGTGTCAGTCTTCAGTAGGTGTTTTGCCAGCATGGGGAGTGTGAGCTCATCAGCAAGCCCATAATTACTCCCCAGTTTGTATATGATGACTTCCTTGAATGTCCTTTGTTGTTTTTTTTTTTCTCCCCCACTTTGCCTTAGGTTTTGCATTGTGGTTTTTAGTTAGAGTGCAATGGGATGTTTTTGCACATTCTTTCTTTAGTAAGCATTGTTTATAACTAAATCACAAGGTGAGTAGTCTATCATAGTGGTTAGCATTAGCTTAAAAAAAAAAAAAAATCTAAGTTTTTAAATAAAAGGCCTCTAGGCTTTCCCTTTGCATTCTGCGCTAATTATTACAAAATTTGAGTGAGAAGACTAAACACAGGCTTTTTTAGAGATTAACCTTTCAGACACGTAAGAGCCACTACATAGTAACAACAGAGTTTTATGGCTGAAGAATCTGTGTGAATTCTTCAACTGCAAGGGAGAAAAAGCCTTAAGGCTGACAGGATACTGGGATCCCCCGGTTTTCGATGTGTGTAACTGAAGGCAATACGCTCCTTTCTTTCATTCCTGTAGTACTTTACCTCCTCCATTCCCTCTATGGGAGAAGGAAAGGTTTTCTTGGGAGAGGAGTCTGACCTTAATTAAGAATGAGCGCCTCTTATTTCCCCTATACTTCAATTAAGTGAAAGGATTTAGTCCTAATATGCCTTGTGCTTCAGAAATGGGTTTCTGATTGCTTGTTGGAAAGAGTAACTAATCGGAGAAGTGAGAAGGCGATGGTATGATTACCTTGGATTGGATGGAACATCTTAAGGAATTAAAAGATAAAATTGCCCTTTCTTGTCAGCATAATCTCTGTCTCTATTAGCAAAGCTGCAGTTTGGCTTTATCAGATCCTGTCTCTGTGTTGATCGGATTCATTTCCTGTCCCTTTCGCAGAAGACTGAGTGGTTTGAATATGGCCTTCGCATTTGATTTCAAGGCAAAATTCTGTTCATAAAATCCCTAGCCTGTCTTTGCAGTATGGCTGGTGTTGTGGGGTTGTGAGCCTGGGACATCAAATCTTTACCTGTCCTTGCCTCTGGCATGTGGTCAGTTGGGCAGTAATGTATCCTAGAGTAACTACTCTAGGAGATGGAGCTTTATTGCATGAAGATCTCATTTTCCTGGGCATCGGAAAGGTGCAGAAAAGCTTGGAAATATAAAGTGGATGCAACCAAATGCTCAGAAATAAGAAATGAAATAATTTTACATAACTTAAAAAAAAAAAACCAGTATCTTTAGGCCAGTAAAGGTTTTGTATACGGCCTAATAAATAAATACCAGACACTGAACGCTTTTTGCCTTTATTCTGTATGCTTATTGTGGAAGTGAGTGAAGAGCTCCTCCAGCGTTCAGTGGATGAAGTTCTTCACTAGCAGTTTGTTTTCAGGGAGATGATGGGTTTCAGGTATTATTTTCAACATTTACAGTGCCTGATGCTGAAGTCTTCTGCAGGCAGTAATGCTGTTTTCTGTGGGAGATTTTGCATGGGGAGTGCGACACGTGCAAGAATGAATTGCTGCAACAGGCAGTTGTAGGTCTCATGGGGAGCAGGGGTTGTTCTTGGGCTGTGCTAAGGTAAGTTCAGTCTTGCCTGGAGTCCCAGAGGTTCTTGAATGACAGAGGGTAGGGGACCAAACCCAGAGACCTCTTTGAGGCCCTGTGCTCTTTCTGAAATACAAAACCAGAACTTGGGTAGAAAATTAAGTTCCTGCTTTTATGTTTAACTCTCCTGAATGTGTGCGCAAAGGATGTGTCGAAACCAAGGTGCTGTTGGACCATCCCCAGCTACACATTGTGTGGCAGCACGTGGGATTGTTTCTCTTTCCTGTAGAGGATGGGGCTTTACCTTGCAGGCGTAAAATGCACTTTCTATTACTCCATATGGAGTCACTGTTATTACATTGTCAAAGCAGCTGCAGACAGAATTCCTGGTCTTTCCAGGCTGTGTCTTTATTACTAATGCAAAAGTCTTTGTGCAGATTCAGGCACACCACCGCATCTTATGATGCTCTAAAAATGGCTGAAACTCTGCTTGCAGATGTGCTGCCGTAGGGCTGCATCCCAAGCCCTGGTGTTCCTCATCCTTAGTATGAACATGAGGGAAGCTGGCATAGTGTTTTAAATAATGGCACAAACAATTGCTTCTCAAAAGATTATCTTAGATGGGAGTAGGGAAAAACAGACTTTATTGTGCAAACTATCCAAATAGTTGTCTTTGAAGTCAAAGATTATTTGTATGAGCCAAATTTGTTTAAAAAAAAAAAAAAGTGTTTTACTGCTGCTCTGCATTGTCTTTGTTTATCATTAACCTTCCGTATAACATGATAACCTTGATTTCCTTCAGTCTGATAACTAGATACTGTTCTTTACCTTTTTTTATGGGCCCCTTGCCCTGAAAAGGTGTGCACACAACTGACTGCAAACTTCAAATTTAATTTCTTCTGTGTGGATTTCCAAATTCAAAAAATTAGAAACCTAAATTTTGGTACTCGCTTTTTTAGCTATGTATTTAATTTTAAGAAATAAGGAGATGTTTCCGCACAAAATATTGTATATACCTAGCTGTTACAGCAGTGTTCAGATACAGCTGGTCTAAATTCCACTTGGGTCTGCATTCAGAACGACATCCCTGTACCTTGCCTAGGGTTTCATGTTGGGTAAACTCTTCTTACATCTAGATCCATCCAGAAGGAAGCACCAGGCACAGGATGGGATTCAGGCCAACTCAGTCTGGTGTCTGGAAACCTGTTCCAGTGTCTTGCAGTTGTTTCACTCAATATGTCGAGGTGAACAGAGCCTTAGATTGGCATATGCCCATGAGGGCTTTCTTCTGGGGAGTGTGCTGAATCTGGGAGTCTGCTTTGTTGCTTACGTCCATCTTGAATGGGATGGTATTTCATGTGGCAAGCAAGTACTAATGTGCCTTGTTGAGGGTAGGAGGGATGGATGAAGCAGAGAAACTTACAGATAAGCTGTATTGCCAAGACTGACAAAGGCTTTTGCTACCAACCCTTGTTTTGTGTTATTCCTCTGCCACATTTGAGAAATAACTGAAGTCTAAGCACCTCCAATTGTTTCTCTGTTTTTAATGTGTGCTGTTCTGATGCCTGGCCAACATTGTGGATACTTGCATATCCAGATATGTTGCTCCTGGTGAAAGGTATTTTTTGGATGTACATCTGCACTTAGTTTAGAACTGTTCCCCTTTTTGAATCTAAGCCTAGGTAACTCAGATCCAGCTGTCCCCTTTTCTGGTGGAAGAATGGAGAACAGAATATTTTGGTCATTTGCAGCAGGCTTTCATATTGTGCATTCCTGGGATGCTTTCCTTGATTGTGGGAACAGACAGAACCATTCATCCCAGTATGAAGAAACTGCAGGAAGAATCTAGCAGAGATCTAGAAAATCCTTGTAATCTGTGTCATCTTGGAAAAGGAAGAAAAACAAAATAAGCAGAGCTGGTGGCCCTGGAGTATCCACAGGGGCAGATTTTTTTTTTTTTTTTACGGTGTGTCTGGAAAAAAATCGCATTTCCATAAAGTTATACAGGAAGGCAAAGCTTACAGCTTGGGCAGGTAATATAGGGAGTAGGAAAGAGAAAATGACTCATGTGTTTCTTATGCCACGTACAGCATCATATTTGCCTGTGTTCAGCATTTACTGCTGGAAACAGACTTTTCGGAAGGTTTCTGTTAATAGAGCCTGCTGGGATGCTGAGGGTACAATTTGTTATCAGGGCAAGTTGTTATCTCTAATGGAGAAGGGCAGTGCCCTGTGGAGATACTGGCCTATGTCCCAGGCCAAGGATATTTCTGCAGCACAAAAGCTGCATCACTTGGGAGCTAATGTGGGACTTGGATGGCTTAGGGCAGCATTGCTCTGGGTGGTGAAGATGACCTAATAGTGTAATTTGGAAGAGCTCCATGCTTGGCTTTCAGAGCTTCCTAAAAATCTGCTCATATATTTTTATGTAGAAGTAGGGGAGAAACTAGTGACAGAGAAGGAGTATCTGTCCCTAGCAGCAGGCATAGGCTTCTTTAAAAATGTCCCAGGCACCTATTTTTATCTATGTATTTCTAACAAGCTGCATTTACAGTAAAATTTACTCAAGTTCATCCTCATTTCCCTGTGTGATAATGAGTGTGTGGGTACACGCTAAGGCAGTCACCCCTGTTTCCTGGCTTTGGTCAGTCTGCAGCTGATGGAGACGAGAATGACACTTCAGATATGTGAGTTAGCCCCCATCAGACTTCCCTGTGAAGCTACATGCGGTGAGCATAGCTGGGCAAGGGGTGTCTGGCTGTGATGCAGGGTGATGTTTCGGAAGTTCTTGGAATGTGGTATGTGGCGTGGAGACCCCAGTGAGTGTGGCTGTGAACTAATTGTGGTGATTGTATTTCAGGGTAAAAGAAGCTATCTGTTTGGAGGGTGGCTTAATTAGCAGCCTGTGGAGTTCATTTGTTTTTCAGCATTAGTATGTTGAAAGCAAATGTGTTTGCATAAAGGTTTCTGGCAGAAATCTTCATGCAGTGGGAATGCACTTCCTCTTATTTCTCTCCCCCTGCATAAAAATAAAATCCAGTCATCCTGGGAAGGAGCAGAATATCACAATATCCTGTGACTTGTGTGGCCAGCTATCTTCAGGGATAATGAGTAGTGGAGGGAGAATGAACTGAAGTTCCCTGTCTCCTCATAGATGAGCAGCAAAATAGAGGAACGGACTAAATTCACTGTCTCCCTAAAGCTTATGTGGTTCTCACTGCAAAGTTAGGGATCCAGAGAATCCCTCTAACAGAGGCCTGAAAAACTGTAAAATATTTTTATTCTTCTGGCACCCTTTCCTGCTTAAATTCTTTTTATCCTTCCCCCATCTACATTCCTGATTGTGGACTCAACCAGCCATGTTTTATCTGGAAGAAATAGCATCTCCAGCTTGTTTAATCTCAAGTACAGCATCAAACCATGTAACCAAATGGTAGGACTGGGCGATGAGATGTGTAAATCTAGGAGTAAGGGTATCTTGTAAAGAGAGCAAACCTTCAGGTTGAAGGTGATAGAGATGGGGTGAGATCTCTTGGTAGACCACATCACCTGCCAGCAGAAGTGCTAGAAATCCAGTTGCTCTGTAAAATCAAAGCTAGCCTGGGGCGAAATATGTCATATGAGATGGAGTGGGTGGAAGGGAGATGTCTGATGGCTTGACAGATAGGAGGAACCAGGCTGATCAATGTTTCTCACTTCCAGATTCTGTTACTTGTCTCCTTGTTTTATGCTAAACAGAGCTGGAAACCGCAGCCTCCTGTCCAGCTCTGTGACAGCATCTGGTCCTCTCTGGCTCTGTCGCAGGAAGGCTGTTTTCTCTCTTGCTTAACAAGAACTGCTTGCTCTTGTCCATTGTTCCTGTTGCTGGTGATGTGATCTGAGCATCCCACTTCTCATAAATAGCCCTGACTTCTGTGTAAGCTAAATAGTCCCAGTTGGTGCTGTCTGCAGGTATCTGAAGCCACCCCAGGTGTTGAACATCCTTTGTGGGGGACGTGGGGAAGAGACAGGGCTTGATCCCTTGGGTTTTCACTCGGGCTCCCTCCCCAGGCTGTCTCTGCTGATCCCTCCTTTCTTTGTCTCTCTAAGCCGGTGTGGGATGACTGACTCTTACTGCTGAAACACTCTTTGGTGTCTCAGATATTTGTGAGCCCTCAGGAATACAGTTTTGGAATTCTCCTTGCGGTTTTTCCTCCTCCTGTGTCTGCTTGCAGCTTTCCCTGGAGCCCTGCCAACCCTCCCCTCACTCTGACCCAGCCTGTGTTGAAATCCTTACTCATGCCTTAATCACTTCCCGTCCCCGCTATTGCAATTCCCCCCTCGCAGCATCTGTAAATCTTTGCTACATTAATTCTCCGGAGTGCTGCCTGCAGCAGGCTACCTCCTTCCTTGGCTCAGGAAGGAGGTCTGGCTGTCCCCTGGCTTCTGGCTGGTCCGTGGTTTGCTCTCCTTGCAATTCCCTTTGCCGTTATGTTGGCGTTGTCCCTGGCTTGCTCTGTCACCACCTTCTTCCCTCTGCATCCCAGCCTGCTCAGTCAGCCCGCCTTAGCTTCCTTTTAGCTGATAGTCTCAATTTTTTGATTGTTTTTCTTTATCCATTAGGACTGTTTTTGCATTTTTTTAAGCAACTTAGTCATTTCCTTTATTTTTCTTTTATTGTCATAAAACTTTTTGCTTGAGGAGTTGTGTGCTTGTTAATGCAACATCCTTGCAAGGAATTTGGAGGTTTTATTGGTTTTATTCCGTTTGCCTACTGGGAAGGGAATGGCGTAGGGAAGGATTATGTGACTTCACTAATGAGTAGTTGGTACAGTCATGCTTAGGTTTCAGAAAGGTTTGGGGTTGGTTTGTTGGGGTTTTTTTCAGTCTTACTGCAAATCCATGGGGTCAGGTGCCCTTTTTTTGTAACAAGGTTTTGGATTTGTCTTTAAGGAAAGGAGCCGCAAGCCCCATCTCAGACACTGGCCTCCTCCTTCCTCCTCCTGTCAATTTGGAGATGCTGCCCTGAAGTCTGGTGAGAATGGGGGCCATGCACCAAAGGTCTAGTGCTGAGGGTTGGTAGTGTGCCTTTGGTAAGGGCTCTGACAGCAGAACCAGGTCTTGGCTGATGCATGAACTGAGACTTTAGAACTTAAAACCAGTCAACAATTTCAGTTGCTCAAATCCCAAACTGAATTTAAGTTCTTGTTTGGTGGTTCTAGGAGGTTTCAGCTTTGGTCCAGGACTCCAGGGTTAAAGTGAGACTGTGAGATTGGGGGAAAGAACATTGAGATGGGAGATGAAGGAAATAATCAGCCTTGTTTTACAGGAGAAGAAATGAAAGATCCTGACTCTCCTAGGGCTGTGAGGAGGGAGCTGGGCACTGCTTTCTGGCAGCCTGTTTGGTGCTCTCTGTCTGATTTTTTTGTGCTCTGTTCTCCCAGGTGTGTGACAATGGAAGAAGAGGTCCATCATCGAGAAGCCTGAATGGTGATACCAGGACAGCTCTTTGAGACATTTGCAATACAAGCCTGAGATACATGAGACAGCAAACATGCTGAAGCCAAGTGGACTTAAAATCCCTGGCAGGGCTGGGAAGCACTCCAGCCCGGTGGGACGGGCATCAGGGACCACCGCAGCTGCCATCACCACTGGTTCAAAAGAAGGTAAGGACTTGATTTGGCAGGGACATGAGCTGACCCAGGTGATTACCTGGCTTAAAGGCAAAGGCCTTGTGGTGCCAGTGTTCAGTAAGACCTAAAATTCCCTGTCTGTACGTGTTTTGCTGCATGCTCACAATCAATATAAGTGTAATGGGGTGAGTAAATGGCCTCTCCCTCCCAACTAATGCATAAACTAGGCAGGTTGTGGAGTGGGTGGGAGACAGATGGATCCTTTTATGTTTAGGGCTGACGGAGAGAGGTGCTGCCTCCTGTCTTGCTTGTTTGCGTATGCATACCTGTACAGACACTGACATTTGAAGAGCTGGTAACAATTAGGCAGATAGGAACCTCACCCATGACCTTCTTAAACACTGTCCTATAGCCATTGCTTCTGCCTGTGATAATGCAAGAGTAGGAACCAGGCACTTAAGGTGATTTGTTCTCTGCTGATTACCTCAAATTAGCGCCTTTGTTTGAACAGAATCATTTGAAGCACTGGGATTTGAATAATGATTTACCTAGACATATGTACACACACTTTACTGTCTGTTGGTCTATAGCCAGTGTATACATAAGCTATACAGACTGCCGTTATGCAGTATAATTAACACTTCAAAAACATTTGAGATGTGTTTTGCTTAGGACTCATTTTTCTGGCTGCTTTGACTGCTGGGTTGTTTTTTGTTTGGTTTTTTTTTTATTAGATATTTTATTGCTGGCTGGGGTTAAATCATGACAGATATAATTTAGCAAATATTCAAGGTGCAAGTTTATGTAATGTTTTTTGTTTCACTTTTTTAACAAAGGCTTTCCTCTTGGTTCTGGGGAAAAGCATCAGGATGATCTATATCCTATCAATCACTTGTATGTTCAGTATATTACACTTTCATTTGAGAATGTTGCTTGTTGAGGTCTGTCAATCTCTTGTCCCATAATAATTCAGGCCACTGCCCACGTGCCTGGCTACCTTTCTGTATGTTCCAGTCCAAAAATACGTAGTGTTTGGCAGAAGCAGCAAAGCCTTGTACCTGTCAGACAACATTTTTAGTATAGGGGATTATATTGGACAAAATTTGCTTTAGCATACTATGACAAATTAGCCTGTGATAATGATACTGCAAAAATGAGGGTCACCAGACAACGCTATCTCTTGTCAGAGTAATGCAGAAGTGTCAGTTATTTAAATAAAACAAACAAAACCCCCCATCTCTCTGAAGTTTCTCTTGTGCTGGGGCATGTGTCATTGTCCCATGAACACCCTCCACTGAGAGGGTGCTTCAGGCACAACCTCTGCACAGGACTTCCATGCAAAGACCCTGCTTGCTGCTGAGAGACCCTGGCTCTGCTCCATTGTTACACATCAGGGGCTCTGCTTTGCTCATGGATTTCTTCAGCTGAGCTTTCTCTTCTTTCAGTGATTGATGGTGTATGTATCATCTCTCCCACTCTGTAAATTCTTTCCTTGAACAGTATTGTAAAAGCCATAGTTTTAACTTGGCTTTTTGCACATGTGCAAGGTCTCGTTTGAGGGGCCCGTCGCTGCATGAGATCATGGGCTGAGTTCCAGATCCTTTGGTGTAATACAGCATTGTAGGGAATGGAGCAACACTGCTCTTTGCCTGAGGACTTGGCCCTAGATGTACAGATAAACATTTGAATTGCACTTTTCTGTGTTTGAGTGGGTTTTGATATTAGAAAGTCTTAATTTAGTATCCAAATCAAAGATACTGAAGTCTGCTTTATATTTGTTTGCTAGAGAGAAGCACAAATTGATAAAGGAAATTCTTAGTATAAGGTTTATAGGTTAGGCTGTTTATTTTGAAGTTATCCCCTAGACCTGTTTCTGTATTTCCCCCTAGTTTCTCCTAGCACAGAGAAGTGAACTTGAAGGACTCTACTGAAGTGACTGTTTAGCTACCAGCTGTGAATCTCTCAAGGTGCTTCATGCTGGATTTATAATTGCAGTGCAGTGTAGAGTTATTTTCAGTTGATTTTTATCACTTAAAAAAAAAAATAAAAAAAAAATCAAAACCCAAAACGAGGGAGAGGATCCGAGGCCTGTCTTCCCCTTGGAGGCTTTGCACAGAGGCGTCTCGGCAAACACAGTCGGTGCGTGTGTTGCAGTATGAAAGAGTTAGTCAGCACTGATAGTAAGCACGGGGGTCTGATGCAGCCTTTCGGCTGAATGCAGCACTTGTTTGCTGGAGCTTCTTTGTGCCTTGTTGAGCTATAACCATCTGTCACTGTGATAGATGTGTAGCAAAGCCAGCTGAGCGTGGGCAGAATCTGCACCAAACTGAGTTTTACCTTTGCCTGAGAAGTTCTAAAATGAGTTTTGTTCCTGGAAAAATGTGTGTATGGAGATAGGGAGAAGTCTTGGGATGGTGGGTTGGTACCGTGCAATCACTGTGCTGTGAGCTGCACTGCTGCTCCTCTGCCTCTCAGGATGGTGCAGGGGGCTTTCGGGAGTTGCAAAGCTGCTGGAGCAATGACAGCACTGAGCTGTTCCTACCTGGAAGGTGAGAACAGAGCACAACGGGGCTGTTTACCCAGTGTGTGCTAGGTGGATAGCTGCGATAGGGCTTGTAGCATCATCTTTGACGTCATCCCTAGCATCATCATCTTGCTCCGTATCCTGCACAAGAGCTACTGCTGTGTCTATGTGTGGCCTGTACCTGCTCTTCTTCCTGCAAAGGCCTGGCCAGCCCCTCGCTGCCTCCTGCTCCTCTCCTTTCCAATCTGAAGTGGTGAGCAAAGCATGCATCCCAAAATCCTGTTGACTTGCCTATGTGCCCCTTTCTGAGAGTGGCAGCATCTGTGCTGGCTGTGGGGCCCAGCCGCAGCACAGACAAGTGTGAGATTCAGCCTTTGGCAAGGAAAAACTCCAAGAGAAAATATTCTTTTTACTGTCAAAGTGGTTTAATTCTATTTCAGAGCCAAGTGTCCACATCATTAAAATCCTAACCACAGCAGGCACTGACGTAAACTTTGAGGATGCCTGCAGCCAAAGGATCTGGTGGTAGATGGCCATGGAGATTGGATTTCATTACCTTTCCTGGGATTAATCAGGTCTGGGCCATTGGAGGGTGATGGAGCTTTGCCCCATCCTCACCCTTCTGTCTTGCTAACCTGCATCACTCAAACTCTGGCCTCTAAGTGCATCACTGCTGTTAATTCACAGCAGTACTGATAACCCAACTTTATCAAGAGGAGGTAACTATATGCCAGCCTGAGGGCTGTTAGATCTGCTAGTGTGCAGTCAGTACTGAGTGCTTTCCCCAGTGTCATGGCGTTGGAGCCTTTCTAATGTACAGAGGGACAATGGGAGAGATGAAGAGGCTGAAAACAATTTTCTTTTGTGTATTTAATGTCAATACTGCAAAGGGCTTTTTCTGCTTTTCTTTCCTCTTCTGTCACTGTCCAGGAAAGTGCTTTCATGTGATGTATCAGGTGTCTGCTGGGATGGAAAGCTCCTCTAAAGATACCAAGCTTTACATCAGGTCTTAAAAACTCGCATGAAGGAGGCTGCATGTGAGGCATTAGAGAAGCCCTGCAGAAACCATGAGCTCTGCTCTGTGCTGTCTTTGAATGTTTCCGTGAGCTCTGTGAACCGTGTCTGTGCAATGAGAGTCTTTCCTAGGAGACTGTCAGGGTTTGCCTGACTCCAGGGGGATCTGAGTGCACTGGATTTTTCTGAACTCATGTGTTGCCTCCACACTTACCTGTCTCTTGCCAGAAATGCCAAAAGAGATTTCTCCATTTTCTTGGGCATTTGGTGAACCACCTGAGCCCTGCAGCTTGATGGAAGAAAACCAGTGTGGTTTGGATTACAAAATACAGAGCTGCAACATTGATCTCTATGAATTTGCTACTTTGGGGGAAGACAGAAATCTCAAAAGCTCAAAATACAGTTGCAGAAGAAAACCATAATCTAATGAAGCACAGAATTAAACTGCAACAATGTACAGTCTGTTGGCTCTGAGCTGTCTCTTGGCTCTGGTAGCCTGGGGCTGGCTCAGAAAGACCCCACATTGAGGTTATATCTTCCAGACTGGGTGTCAAAAGAAGGTTCTCATTCTCCAGTTGTACCTGAGAGTTGTCAGAGAGCCATTAGATACAAATGAATTTTGAAAAGCTTCACACTTTCTTCCTCCTACCTTCCCATAAGCTGATCAGTCTTGTCTGCAAAAGTGTAAGCAGATGTACTTTCCTTTATTCTTAGTCTGGAATACACAAAGGTGCTTTGATTTCTACTTTCTCTTTTCCCCAGCGCTCTGTTCATATTCTTTTGTAGAAAGTCAAGTGTGTCTCATCCATCTCTCATCTCTCTTCCTTTCCCAGGCAGTGGAGTTGTACCCTGTTAAACATTTCCATGTAATCTTGACAGCTCACATCTTACGTAACAGGACAGAGGCTCGATGCAGATGTAAGATGCTGTGTGTGCCTGTATATGTAATTTCACAATTCATGGCTGTAGGTTTCTATAGAGACCAAATATGATGTAGTCATAGCATGTGTGTCAAGCTGGCTCAGAATATCAGAGTTATTTTCCCTGAAAACTTATTCAGAGCCCCTGTTTCCTACCAGCTCTTGGAGTGTCCTCTTTGAACTTTCCTAGAGTGGAGAGTTATTGTGTCTCCTACCTGAGCTGATGCAAAGACCCATGAGGTATAAGGGCTTTTTGTGGTGATATTCTGGGTTAGATGCATTGGCTTCTTGTGGGTGGGGTTTGGTGTTTTTGTTTGTTGGGTTTTGGTTTTGGGGTTGGGTTTTTTTGAGAGCTGAAACGGTCACTTCCACTGAAAGTCAGTGGGGGACTGGTGAATTCTTGGAAAACATTAGCTTTGATGAGTGGTGACCATGATGACTATCCCCCTCCCTTCTCTCCCATAAAGCTGCAACAATGGAAAAAAATAAGTTCTGCTGCTTTGTGGTAACTATTTTCCTTAAAACCAGACTGAATATTCATCTCTAGCTGTCTCAGGAGAGGATTTCCCACAAATGCGTTGGCTTATTTCCCGTGCTTCAAGTAAAGAAAGTTACTGCTCTCAACCCCATGAGCAAGAGAGGTTTCTGTGCAAAAGGTGTGGGTCACTGGTAAAGGGCTCAATATAATGTTTGGATTTCTTGTTACTTGCAAAGCTCATATGTCTTGGTTTCTCTCCCACCCTCCTCCTGGAAAAGCCTGCTTTTGCCTGGAGTTGCAAGATGGAGAGAATGGAAGCTATGATGAATGGGTCCACACAGCCCTCCCAGCTGGTGGAACAGGTGAAAGCCGCTGGGAAGGGAAATGTTCACATTTCAGAGTGGTTTTTGTCTGCTCAGAGCAGCATCAGAGTAACTTGGTTAGAGGAGAAAGTCTTGCCTTTCACACTGCATTTTGCTGTCAGCTGGCTCTGGCGTTCATTTACAGTGCTTTTTATGGTTCTTAAATCTCTTCTCTAACTAAAGACTTCTGGCAAAAGGGGAAGGAAAAAAAGGAAAATTTGTATTTGCAGATGGAGCTGGGCAACACTGGGACTTCAGCGCTGGAGGCAAAAAAGCCCGAACCTGTTATATTTTCTGAGACTTAAATGCATCCAGTCTGAATCCAGCCTAGATCTTGAATTTTACGGATGGATCCTGTCTTTCTGAATGGGCAGGTGCAAGTATCTGACCTGAATATCATATTTAGGCATGGCTACGAGTATCAAAACTGTTTTTCAGCAGGTGCCCAGTTTTATTGCCAAAAACTATACTTTGATAGCTAAGCTATACAGCATTGCCAGGAGCCTGGGAATGCCTTTTCATTTTCATATAAGTGTATGTACGTTATTTTTGATGAAAAATAAGGGCACAGAACTATTAATATTTGCTGGCATAATGTCTGCTTTTGCAAACACTGTATGACACTTTTGTTCACTAAAAATAAAAGCAAAGTAGACTGGAGTGCTCGCAGGGCTGTTAAAGAGCACTAGATGACTGGCTCCACAGGGTAATTAAACTAAATATGATGTAATGAGGGTTTTATAAGCCTGAGCTGTGGTAGTTATTGGGGTAGGTAGTTGTGCTTGGTTTCTGGTTGCTAATCGGCTGACGCTGGTTACGTCCTGGGGGATAGTTACTGCTGTGCTGAGGGGGTGAGCTTCATGTTGTTCAGGCAGCAGCTGGGACGGGGTTTGCTGGGTGCAGTCACTGAGTTTGTGTTAGGGGGCATGCGTGATCAGAGCTGTCACTCCAGCCTGAATGTGATCAATCACTCCTAGCATACGAGAATAAGAAGAGGCCAACAGAGGGTTGGACAGACTGGACTCCGTGGGTTACATCCCAGGTCCCTCTTCACAATTAAAGGAGGTTTCCTTTGAAAATTGTGTGGCATAATGTTTTTATCAGGGTTGAATTTGGGTTTGAGTCTCCTGGGAGGGAGTTAAATTTATTTTCTGATTTGTTTTCTAGAAATGCAGTTATCTTCTGAGGACTGCTTCTAGTTTCAGAGACTCAGCAATTCTATATGGATAAGTCTCTTTGTACATCTAGGCCCCATCATTAATGAGCTATACCTGTATGAATTCTGCTGGAGGGGTCTAAATCTCACCACTGCCTTTGCTCCTCTGTAGGATTAGTGCCTTGCTCTTACCTTCCTCAGTGGGAAATCTTTGTTCCTTTTTATTTACCTGCAACAGGGTTAACAGCAACACCTTGGTAAATTAACTTGGAAATCAGTTGTTCACCCCTCAATTTTCTCAGGATTTTGTTGGAGTAAATTGGCTGGATGTATAGCAAGAAGAAGTAATTTCTGTTGCCTCCAGGATTATTTTTCAGTAAAACAGAGGGAGGGAGGGTGTCCTTGATGAGGAATTCATGCCTCGGTAATAAGAGAGAGCTTGGGCAGGTTACTCTCAGGTAATCATTGATGGTTTGGCAGTGTCTTAACACAGGCTTTTTTTATAAAGCTGCAAGAAAGAGTGTTGAGGCTGCCTGGTTTTGTATCAATCTATTAATTCTCATTCCCAAATAAATATGAAAGACACTAAACTACTGTTTTGTCTGAAACAAAAGAAATGGGGTTGTAGTGTCCTGAGCAGCTGATTGACTGGCACAGACATAGGGAGCTAATTCTTGTCTATTCAAAGGCTTTGTGGCTCTTGATTAATATTAACTTGGGGTGTTGTGCATTGGCGAATTGAGAGAAAAGACCCCACATTGTGGGGCCAGAGGCTGCTATTATTTCTAGCAAACGTTTGTTTTTGCTGTTTTGCTTCAGCCCTCACGGAGCAATAGGTATTGTCAGCTGCCATCTGAGCGCTGTCCTCAATTAAATCCATGCTGCAAGTGGGAATGGATATTCCTTGAGTCAGATTAGTGATTGTTGCTGGAAATGCATCATCGGTGTCTGTGAAGTTTGATTAGGTCTTGCTTTATCTTAACGGGTCTGTGTACACGGCATGTTCTGTTCCTAGGGGAACTGGGAGGACAAGGTGCCAACGAGTGTGTGTTACTCAAATGCCTCTGACTGCTACAGTATCAGCAGATTATCTATCAATTAGCGGTAAGAGCTACAGTATCCACATAGACACAGACAGTCATCTGTTCAAGAAGTTATCAGATATCTGGAAGAAAACAAGAGTATGTTTTCAAGGGCTGTACAGGAAAAAACTGCAAATGAGAGTTGCTGGTTTGCTGATTTAGGATTGATGTACAGCTCAAGTGAAGAAGTGAGGCTGGGAGCGGAACCATGCTGGCTGACGGTCAGTGCAGCTGAGGCGTAGGAGCTGTGACAACCACTGGAGCAGCTTTGCTGAGTGATTGTTAGAGCTTGAGCGTGTTTGTTCATCGCTGCTGTGGGGTGACTGAAGTGCCCTGCATGTAGGTCACATCACTGTACAAATCCACTTGCTTGTGGATGCTGATGTTCTTGTGAGACCCTGCAGATTTGCTTCTAATCCCCACTGCGTATCCAGAAGCCAAATGTTTTCTGGCGTGGTTGTGGACCAACCGTTTGACTATTTGCATAGGGCTTGTATTCAGCTCACACGTCCCTTTCATGAGCTACTCTGTCTGCCATCCTGCAGTTTGAAATACATTTTGTACTGAGGTTTCTAGGCGGGGGTGTTGGAGGTGGTGGTTCCCCTCTTGAAGAGGGAAAGGACCTTTGGCAGCATTCATCTCCCAAGGAGAAGTGGTTTGATGCATTCTAAGCAATATAAAAGGGCATTGAATCAATCTTGATTTAATCAGCTTTACAGGTGACATCTAGAGACAACTGGGAGTCTGATTTTAATTGTCTTAATCATTAGATGCTCTTAGAAGGATTTGATATAGTTAATCCTTAATATTCAGTGCACTCATAGAATGAGATGCGAGCACACGCTGAAGGCATATGGAGGTCAGACGCCCTCCTGCTCGCTCTGTCTGTAGCTCCTTGCAGAACAGCAGGGAAAGAAAATCTGCTTCCCACAGATGTTCAGCTTATGGTGGTTTGACTATAATGAACCAAATCCTATTCAGCTGGGCTGGTGTAAGTCTGCAGTAATATCAGAATGCTTGTGGTTACACCCATCAGAGTAAGGGTGCAGCTTTGGGGCAGAATCTGCTCTCACGTGTTCTGCCTCGAACAATTGATCTGATCCTGCAAAAGCAGATTAATCATTAGCAGCCTGAGCCAATATTCATTGAAATCAAAGGAGAGATTCCCTTTGGCATAGATGGATTTGGGATGAGACTCCACAGGATTACAGTGACATCAGACTGTTGCTACATAGTATTGGCTATTGGTTGGATCTGACTGTTGCGCACTGACCCTGCATGTAAGCATCCTCCTTGCAAGCAGTTAAATAGGTGAATTGGTCTCCACAAAAGCCTTAAAATATTTAGAATACAGATATTTTTCTCTATTTATTTTGGGTTCAGTAGGATATTTACTTTTTTTTTATACAGATGCTAGAAAGTAATATCCCCTTAAAAGAGAGAAATTGTTTTTTATGCGGTAGTGAGGTCTCTAAGATAAATGGCATGTATCACAATGCTTACTATAAAATAATAAAAGTTGTCAAAATTGGGCTGAGACTTCAGCAACTCCATTTAGAACACAGTTGATGGTCTCTACTACAAAATGTGACTGTTTTGGCAATGCTGTTTCCAGCACAGTAAATGTGTGTCCTGTGTGCTGTGTCCGGGTCATGGATGGCCCGGAGGATGCAGCAGAGCGCTTTACTCGCATGGTCTTCCCTACAGAATTCTTTGTGAGAAAGGAAATATTTGTGCATGGAGATTTTAAATGGTTGCGGAGGAATGCAGCGATGAACTTTGCCACGAGTACCTCTTAAAAACTGAACATGCACTGAAAATTCAGGAATTAATTTGTGTGATCTAGCGTACTAGTGCTCTAATTTGCAGGGCAGTGTTATGCAGGAGTTAACTGCTGCTACAAGAGTGTTCCCAAGCTGCTTTATGAATTCCTACCAAGTGCAAGCTGTAAGTCATTCTCACTTTCTGTAATTATAAACCTGCTATGCACATATGAAACCTCTCTGTTTAGACACTCCAAATGCTTCACCACCACCTGTGAAGCCTGGGGCTGTGAGGTAGGTCAGTATTATCCGTGTTTTACACACCAGACAATTTAAGAGAACTAGGTCTTGCTGCATGTCATCCTGTGAGTCAGAGGTGAAAGTGGAATAGTTATCCTGGCCAGCAAGTTTTTCTGGCCTTTTGCCCTCCCGGTCCTGGCACCAGGAGCAGCAGCTTCCCTCTCTGACACTGCTTCCCGTAGTCCTTTTCATTGACTAAAGTCCTGTGTCTGTAAACATTAGGGCATTTTTAATTTGGCTGAGGGCACACACTTATTGAGCATATAGGGTGTCTCACTCCCGCACTTGGGGCATGCTTGTCTTGTTTCAGACTTAAACCTGTACAGTTTTTTAGGATTCACATCCCTGAAGATGACAGGAGCCTTATGTATTGTTTATGTCACAGAATTGCTTATTGCAGAATATTATATTTGGAGGTATTTGCTCAAAAAAACCTGCCAGAAATTAAAGGGCTTGATGCAGACTTTGAACAACAAATTCCAGATAAGGATGGTATGGTATTGAGAAAATCCTGATCCCTAAAAAGGGCTTGGGGACATCATCCTCACTTGATTGACTGTTGTCCTGGCCAGGTGTGTTTGGAGGATAAAAGCACAAAACTGATTGTCTGATAAACTTTTGAAGAAGTGGCATAAGAGAGAGGGATAGTTCACATCCGAGTCTTTCAAACCAGTAAGATATGCTGGGCTTGGGAGTATACTGTGTGCTCAAGAGTAGTCAGGGTGGCTGGTGGGACCATGTGCTGAGATTTTTGTACAGCTCAACTAGTCAGCTCCCACAGCTTTGTCCATGATCTCTCACTTCACATTATGGATTTCACTGCCACCACCGCTTCTCACTTCACCCACCTTCACTCCTGGAAGGGTGTAATGTATGATTGCTGGTGGTCGCCGAGACATAGCTGTTGGGTTTGATATACCTGCTGTGAGTTTCTATGTTCATATCATAGCTCAGATATCTTTTAGGGTCAGATCTGGATCATGGTCATGTTTTTTTCTCAAAAAAAAAAAATAAAAAAAAAATTAGACATCCACTGCAAATAGGTGATTTGGATTTTCTGCAAACAGTGCCTGTTCGTGTACAGCTCATCGCCTTTTGAATTGGATACTTAGCTGTTTAAGCCAGATATTTGGAATAAAGTAGATGACTCAGTGTTAATCTGCTCTTAAATATCCTTTTTATTAGATTAGGCAAAACAAAAACAGCCCAACAAACTGTGCATTCTGCATAGCGTGGATCTGTGTACAATCAGTCTATTGTGTGACTTTCATGGGAGATGTATAGTCTGTGCAATCTGCACATGGATGTATGGCTGCAAAAATAAATGGCCGATGAAGTAATGAATCAAAGCTGCGTTTCAGCAGAGTGCAGCCCTAGGGTTGGGCACAAGTTTCTTTGGCAATTAAGAGATGTTGGTCTTTACCTCTCCTACAGTTCCCCTGGGATCCTGGGGATGTTACAGATGGCCCCTAAAGTGTCCCTCTTTCAGGCAAGTTGGATGGATGATTCAAAGGGATGATATAAGTGTATTGCTGTTGTGTTTCTACTGAGAAGGGAAAAAACCTATGTACAAGACAGCAAGCATGGTGCATGTCTTTCTGCTGATACCATCCCAGTGGTTCAATTAACAGTGGCTTAACTCTCTGCTGTCTTCCACGGTAACTGGTTACACTGAAAATAAGCCTCTCCTAGCATGCTGATAAGGAGCTAACCAAGCATCCTCCCTTGTTATTACATGTCAGGTGTTAAATCTTTGTACTTTTCCCCTCAAGACTAGCTGCAGACAGGGCATGAGAAAGTACCTTTCACGGCTGCAGGCTGTGAGCTCTTGCAAAGAGCAGTTGCTGTGAAGATTAGCCCAACTCCTGCCAGAGGGAAGCAGAGCAAAGTAATATCCAAAACTCAGAGAAAAGCTTGTGCTTGTAGCTAGGAAATGTTTCTGAGGGTCAGCAGGTGGAAATAAGAAGTTGGTATCAGTGAAGAGAGAAAGAGTAGGGAAGATCTTACTGATGTGGTCTATTGCTACATGTCTAGCCCTTCACATGGGAAAGACCTCCCAGGTGCCATCAGATCACTCGCCTGAGCTAGTAACTTCCAGCTGCTCAAATACACCCCTGGCTTGAATTAAAGCATGCTTTAAGCTTGAGCTGGAGGCCTGTAGGCCTCTGAAGTGCTGCTGGTCCTGAGCTGATAGTGCAGCAGGAGCATGGGTATGAGTGGCATGGCTCATCAGCTGTCATACCAGGCAAAATGCTGTCCTACAGTAGAGCTGACCTGACTTGAACAGAGTAACCAGATCATCTGAGTGCTGTAAGCTTGTTACATAGCTGGAGTAAGTACTATGCCCAAAGGCAGTCTATGCCAAAGTCAGAGTCAAACTAGGCTCCCTCCTGGTCATCTAACCTTCCTTTCCCCGGGTTGTTAGAGGTACGGCCAGTCTGCTTGTGCATGACTGCACAGGTTGTGTCCTGTGAGTAAATACCGAGTTATGCACACACAGCAACTTTTCCTGCATCACATTCCTTGTACAGACTGTTGTTCTTGGAGCTGCTGATCCCCTGGTCTGGCTCCAGTCTGATCATAAAGTAATAATTACTCTCTTGAATGGACCAAGCCAGGCTATTTTTTGGTATCTTCTACATTTTTTTGGTAGTGAGCTACTTCCATAATTTCTGAGTGAATAAGTCAATGGCCTTTCTGTGTGCACCTGCTTGAGCAATGTACTGCTTGGCTGCTCATCACTTTCAGTTAGTGCTGTAGCTGGTTAGGAATGGCACCAGAGTCCATCTGAGTGCGTTTTATGTGGGAATGATGCCTGAGCAAAAATCCTGCACTTAAAAAGGCTGTGAATTGATTGCTTTTCTGGTGGAGAGAAAGCACTATGCTTTGCTTGGCTGCTCTTTACAATGTTTGGTACTCAAGATAAATTTCTCCAGTTCAGAAGGTGTCCTGAGACTGCTCCTCTCTCTGTCCTAGTGCCAGTGCTTTGCCTGGGAAATCGTTTATAAATGTCTCATTAAAGACCTGTGTCTGCCTCCTTTTCTTTCTTTTTGTCATCGGATCAGCTCACTGAGAGCAGCTGTCTTCACTTCCGTAACAGCAGCCCCGAAACTGCGCTTGTGCCTTACAAATTCCCACAGCCTAAGAAACCGCGGACAACTGTGCACGTATGTATGTGCTGGGGTTTGCAGACATGGCGGGTTTAGACTGAGCTCGTTCCCAAGCTTTTCCATGCTTCTTTGAAAAGAAAAGACTCTAAGAAGTTAGCTTTGTGCTAGGTTTATAAAGAAGCTGAACATATGGTGTGACTTCAGCTATGCAACCGGAGAGCTGGAGATGCATGTGAGGGCGTACTGGTGATTCGAGGGGAGGTTGTGTTACGCAGTGCATCGCTTGGGCTGCTGGAAGGAAGCTCACCGTGCGGGGTAGGAGCCATCCCTGTAAGTGTATCTCCCCCAGTTGGTGTTCTCGCTCTCGGGGCTGTCTCATGGGTTACCACCATACTGGGCTACCCCAGGCTGCTTTCTAATGCTCCTTTCTGTCCTTAAGTCTTTTAGTAGTTGCAATGGGCTGGGCAAGGTAACAGTTTGGATATGGGGCTGGGGGGACAGGACTTATTGAATCTTTACAGCTAAGGGCTTGTTTAAACAGAAAGCTATATCCTCTGGTTAGAATAAGCTATGGTGAATAAAGTGAATAATGCTTCCAAGTGGAATATTCTCTAGTTGAAGTGATTTTATTATTTATTTATGGAAGAATGAAGCCTGTATTATTCCATAATACACCAAGGGTTACTTCAAATACACCAGGGGTTACTTTAGCATCAACTTAGTTTTTCAAATGTGTCTGTGACTTACTTTTAGAGGCAGGGGGTGGCACAAGCTGGGGAGGAAAGCATGTGTGCTCTGTTCTTTTTGTCAAGCCTAAAACACCCTTAAAATTGTGGTATTTTTGTTTTCATTATTTTCTGGGAAATTGGGGTGCTGCGCTGGAGGTGTGATAGATGGACCCTGTTTTCAGACTGGAAAATGTTGAATAGTGTATTGAAACATGAATGTTGAAAGAATATACTTACAGTTTTAAAAATAATAATTATGTAAAAATTAAGACTGTAATCTTGACATTAATAGATCCATCCGTATGCTGCAAGTTAATTATCCCTCGGTGAAAGAAACCTTGTGCATTTTCTACCAGTCACTTGCCTCCCTAGTGCCCTGTGCTGCTGAAACCTATCTGCTCTGCATGTTTTGTTGAATACCGTTGTTTATTTGAAAAACTTAAAATCCTCACACATGGCAAATGCATTTCTTTGCTGGTGTGGTTTTTGTTTTTTGGTTTTGTTTTTTTTTTAAGAATTACACTGGATCTGCTATAGCATAGCTGGTAAACCCCAGGGTCCTCTATCCCTCCTGTCTCCAGCGGGCACCAAGGATGCACGTCTTGCCTGTGGCAGAGCAGATTTCGTACCAGTCAGCCTCTTGAATGAGACCTTTATAAGAAGGCCTTTGTTCAGTATGTCTGAGGTTCAGTGCCCTTCCCAGCTGCCCTTGTGAAGACAAATATCTGCCTCAATGGGAATCTCCTTGCATTCGGTACAAAGCAACTTTGCAGTGGTTCTCATTCGATTTTGCTTGCTCATTCATAATTCTCGTTCACTTTTTTATTGCCCTCTTTTCCTTCCTCCTCATCGCAGATTTCTTTCTAGGCATGTCTCCTCTCTTCAAAGGAGCTAGAGCCAGTGATGCTGAAGTTGTATCAGATCTTAATATCTATGCCATGGCTGTTATTCCAGGGGGACAGCAGGGGCAATAGATTTCCAGGGTGCCAGATGCAGAGCTCGTCTATGTGCCAGATTACAGCCCCAACTTTTCAGCTTTGAACTTGCAGAGCTTTCAGTTGTTGTTTCCAAGTCGGCCATAAATCCCTCGGGCAGCTTCCTCCCACAGTGTGCTGCCAGGCATTTGGCTATTGCCTGAAAAGCATTGCTTTCTCTCGCAGTCACCTCTTCCCTCTATTTCTGCCTTACCCTGCAGTTTGAAAGGGCTGTGATAAATCTTGCAGAAAACAGCTGCTTCGTTGTTGTGCTCGATAATTTGAATTTGGGTATGGCAGAGTGGGCTGGCTCTCACTTGATTGCCAACAACGTCATGTTTATGTAATCCAAGCCGCTTTGAGAAGCTCCAGTCCCTGTGTGGGAACCTAGAAATTACATGTGGTGAGGCCTCACCATCGCTGAGCGCTGCGAAGGCAGCAGGCAGCCAGCCCTTCTCCCGTGGGAGACCCCGTCAGCCTGCGTGGCTGCTGCTGCTGAGGCTGCCAAGTGAAGCCCCGTCTCCCTGCCTGCACAGGTGGCAGCTCCCAGAGCTGCAGCGGGCTGTGCCTCCTTGGCTCTTGCCTGGTAGACCAGCTACTGTAGTCGATAGGGACAAAGGCTTGAGTCTTTGACAACGGATGCTCTGGACTGTCCTTCTTCGTTCCCTTCTCTGTAGGGGAAGCTCTAATCAGCTCTGCTCTCCATTGGTTAGTGAATTTCTGTAGTGTTATGCTTGGAGATGAAATGGCATTGCAGACCCGGAGAGGCTTACAGTAGTTGCGATGTAAAAGCAATGGGTAAAAAACACAGAGCCAGGAGCTGATAGGTACTTGGTTGTAAAGACAACGCACTGCTATTCTACACCTCCAGCTTGTAGTGGAGGGTGGTGGTCTGTTGAATGGGAAGGAATCATCCACCACAGATGTTTGGTGCCCTGAGTACAGGCTGCAGCTTGAACGGGGGCAGTGTCTGACGTCCCAGCTGAGACCACATCCCCACATCATCACCTGAGCATTGAGCCAGGCTGCTCTAATGCCTCTTAGGCTCTTACCTAATCATTGTGGCAGTGAAAACATACATTATTCCTTTTAGCTGGCACCCCTGTGACCAGCAGTGGGATCTTCCAGCTGACAAAATCTGTCTTGGCTTCCACTGGGCTTTATGGTCCCATGGTCATGGGACTGTCCTGAAGCCCTGCCCAGGCTTGGTGGGAGCAGAGCTGGTACCAAAGTTTTCTGACTAGTAATTTTGGTTGCAAGGCTGCACATTGAGAGATGCTCATGAGCTGCAAGGCATGCTGCCCTCTCACAGGTTAGTGACATCTATAGCATGGGCCAGCGAGATGGGGATGGAGTGTCTTCAGGTTTTGTGACAGTGACACTTCTGTTGGGCTGGTACAGCTTTTCTTGCTGGCTAGTGGATGAGAAGCTTATTGATTGCCATGGAGAGGGAACGCAGCCCAGGAGTGGACAGGCAATTCTGTGCTGCATGTCAGGCTTGTGATGTGGTGGAATCTGAGGGTAACAACCTCTGAAAATTAAAATGGAGAAGGAAAAAGATCTCTCCTAGGGGCATTTTAAAGCTCTTTTGTAAATATCATGTGTTTTCTCACTTCTCCCTTCCTTTCCAGCATGAGATAACACTCTGGTACATCTCTCCCCCACCCCCTGCCCCCCCTTCCTTTTAAATCTAACATGCCTCCATTTTATCAATTAACTGCCTGTCTCCTTATTCCCATGGCAACACAACAGGCTGTTGCATTTCTGATTCCTTTGGCAGTTGGGGTGCCTGGCATGTGTCTCGGGAGCAGTAAGATTACAAAAGGGTTCTGCAGGGAATAGGAAATACATGGGCAACACTCATTATGCGCCACTTCTCATGCCAAACTATTTTTCTCTTCCTCTCCCCCCTCCCCTTTAGAAACAAGTTTCCTTTCCCTTTTGTTTCAATTGCCTGGTGTTAAGAAATGAGCAACTGAAGTACTGTGGGAGGTCGAAAGACGTGGAGGGAGCAAGGGGATGCATGGTTTTGCTGGATGTGGATGGCACTTAAACATATCACGAGGCTGAGCATCTCACTGGGGATCTGACAAAGAAGGTTATTCCTGCTGATGCTGCAGACCAAGTGCTCTGTTCCTCCTGCTTCAGCTTTCAGAGCTTACTCGAAGGGGTGTTTTTTGCTCCCGTACCGCACGAAGCTGTCTCTTCACACCTTCCCACAGCAGATGTTTCCAAGAGCTGGAAGAGTCCATCCGCTGTTTGCAGAAGTCCTTGTGCTTCCATGGATTTTGGACACATGGCTTTCACTGGCATGGTAACAAGAGCCATGTGAACAGGCTGAAGCTTCAGTTAAAAACTTTAACCTCTCCAGCTCTTGGCTGATAGGAATTTGTTTGGCTTCTGAAGTATCGGTGCCCTGTCAGCATGGGGTACCCTGTCACCGTGGACCCCTAAAACTGATGCAACGAGTTTGCAAAAAGGGCCCCAAGCACTAGGTCTGCTGTGGTTATTGTGTAATGTGTGGGCTATATGAAAGCTAAAGGGAAAACAGAGATTTAGAGTTGGATAAGATGTGCATTTAGCGGATGCTGTGTATGACTTTGATTTATAAGTTGTTGTTCAGCCCTGAAACCTACAGGAAGGCCATTTAAGCCAAAAAGAATGAGCCTGCTAATGAACACAATAGGGTTGTAAAAGTTGGAAAGCCCAAGTGGAAGAGATCCTGCTTACTGCTTGTTGTGTCTTGGAGCCTGGTCCCAGCGAGAGGGAGGGAGGGAGGAGCTGCTGTTGCAGTCCCATCTAGCAAGCGAAGTTTGTGTTGCACAGAGCAGCAAAGGGGGATTCTCCTGGACCAAGGAGGAAAGAGCTTTCCCCGTCACTGGCTTCCAGGTGAGCTGCTTAGATGCCTAATAGTGACATTCAAAGAGTTCCTGTGTCTTCTTGATCGGCATCACCAGGTAACAGCATGTCTGGAGTAGAAAATACTCAGTCTACATTTTGTTGGGTCTGTTTATCTTGTGTAACTCTGTTCTCAACTTTGTACCTGAGATCTGTACCCTTGCTTTGCTGTTAGCGAGTTTCTTGGAACTTGGTGTTTAACTGGGGAGTCTGACTAGAACGAGAAGATTTTTCTTCTCCAGAAACAGCAAATCCAAGCAATACAGCCATAGACCAGCTCTTTAGGTGCCTGTAGGCTGGAGAAAGCTCAGGAATCCTGGGCTTTTGGGTTGCTTTTGCCTATGCTCTAAGACCTGCTTGGAGAGCGGGTAACTCCAGATGTCAGAAGAGCAGTGCCGTCAGCTGATGTCTGTTTTGGGCTATCCTAAGGTACTCATGGGATTGAAGACAAGTTGCTCATCACTACCTTTTGCCTTCTGAAGGGCTGGTGACGAGATACCTACCTGGAAGGATTAGAACTTAGTCTATTCAGACTACCCTGGATGTTGTCTGGCCATCTAGTTAATGGGTCCATCAGACCTGAAGCCAAGAAGAATGAGTTTAGCTTGATCATAGTGACTCTTGGCTTCTCTGAAAACCTAGTGCACAAAAAGCCTGTTAGCTGCATGATAGGAAAATTGGTGGCTTAGTTATTATTTTATATGTGGGTAAATGAAGGTCATGTAAAATACCAAGTTTCTATAACATGGCCATAATGAAGATGATGAACCTTCTGGCAGTTCCTCACTGAAGTCCTATTTTTTTAATAACTAATCTCATGCTAAAGAATAATAATGCTTCTGACTATACTGCTCTGCTGGGAGCCTGTAATTAGATTGTTTCACTAAGATGTTATAATTACTGGCGTTTGGCAGCCCTGCCTGTCAAACAGGCACCTAAAACAGACAGGGTGTATAAAGTCCCACTAAAATATTGGCTTTTTGGGGAACACAATGTTGCACCAAGAGTCCAATGAACCCTTCTCTCTCCCCCCGGTCCCCCGCCCCAGTCCAAGTAAGTTTTTGAAGGTGTTTGCTCTTGCAGTGAAATATGGTGAGTCTAGATGTGGTTTTAAATCCTGCTGCGTTGTTTGTTCAGCCTTGGGCAGCCTTCCTGCCTTTCTTTGCTTGAGCTTTGCTGCTGAAAGGTTTGCTTATCCCAGCCATGTTGCAGAGGTGTTTGTGAGAGCTAGTGTAACCTATATCTTGATCATTAACTAACAGCCATAATAAAGACTGCTAGTGTACTGAAACCCAGGCTCCAGTAGGACTAGAAAAACAGCTTTGATCTTTTGTGAATACAGATGCAGAGCCCCCCCCAAATTTCTGTGCTTATAGTTCCCATACAGTAGAGTTGAATTCGGCTGTTCTGCTTGGCATGTTGCATCTGTGTGTCGCAAACATGTCAGAGGCACGAGAGCTGTGTGTTACGGCACTCTGCCGAGCATGAAACCAGGATGTAAGTTGTGTTTCTAATTTAATTTTATTCTCATACCCATGAAAGGAGAGAGATACATATCTCGGACGTTGTTGGTGATAAACCCCTGTAGCCATCTCTGGTTATTAAACTGAGTAAGTATTTTTTTTTAAAATCTAACTTGCTGGTTCCTAATCTGGCTGCTTTACTATCTTGTGCTATTAAGCACTGAAATGAAAATGGTAGCCTTATTTTCTGCTTATGGTTGTTTTTATGGTTCACATGGATGGAGCCCTGTTTCCTTCCTACCTCTTTTTATTTAGAGTCTTTCATAAAGATCAAAAGCTCTAAGCATCCTTATAGTGTTTGGGTTTCAGTTTTTAAGGTGAACCAGGTTCTTGGATGTAATGCCATCCCTCTAATGGAGCTCATTTTGACATACTGTCTTTTACAAGATTAAGAGTAACACAAGCTTGAATGTCAGACATTTGCCAAAAAAAAAAGTTAATGAAGAACATGTGAGATTGAGGAAACTTTCAGAGCAGGGTCCAAAGGCCAAGAGAAGGTTTCTTCCAGGGAGCTGGCTGAGCTCTTCCAGGAGCACTATAGTCTTGATTGCCACTAACCTTTTCAGTTGGGAACAGTATTTATGCTATTGCTCTTCCTGTGCCAGTCATGGGAAGGGCCTCTTGAACATGCCCCATTTGGCTAATTTTCTCAAGAGTTGTTCCAGCTCCAGCCCACCAAGCCTAGTGAGCAGGTTGGAGGTGATTCTGTTTGTAAGAGGAGTTTGTATGATCATGCCTTAACTGCTGCTCTCTCCTGGGTCAGATCAGCCAGAGGTACTGCTGACTTCCAGAAGCCACAAACTGGCAGAGTTTGCCATAGATTTGTCAAGAGTGTTGACTCTGGAGTCTAATGAGAACCACAGTGTCAATATTAGTCCCCCTTAACACAGCTGGTTTAGCAGAAACTGTAAGTTATTTATGCTAGTGCTGAAGCACTGGTGCTCTTTTCTTTCCCCTGACATTAGACCTTTAGTAAAGCTTTGAAGTATCTTGGTTTGAGAGCTTTTATGTTTTTCAGGCTTTCTAGGAGCTGAGTCTGATCTGTCAGGCCCATTACTTCTGAAAGAGCTGTAGAAATGGTGCAGGCTGAGCCATAGTGATGGCTGAGGCTGAACAAGTTTCACAGTTTGTTTCAGATAAGCACTCAAGTTTGGTTTGTCTCTGCAGCTGCTTAAGCTTACTGTCAGCCTTCTCTGGTAGCAAATAAAAATTTCTTCCTGTGCTTTAGGCTTTTCTGGTTGGTGGCACCCAGCAATTTCGGCTTAAAGTTTGGCTGCAGAGTCCAGTTAGCTTTCATTGAGCACAGGATGTGTGGGACCAAGTCTCATGCACACCCTCCCTACACTAGCTGTGGGGGAGAAGCACACTTGGGACCTCAGTGCTACCAAGAACTGAGGATGACTGAAGGTCCATGGTATATGAATGTCTGGATCTTATTTTGCAGCTTATTTCCTCAATCTCTTGTGTGATTTCTTTTAGGGCTTTACTTAACCTTCCCCTTTAACCTTTGGAGAGTTTTAATGAAGTCCATGTGTCCTTGTCTTTCGGTCCCCCAGGGCCTAGGCTGAAAGCCCAAAGTTTGTGATAGGAGAGTTTGACACTGGGGTCAGCAAGAGTGGGGTCACTGCTAACTTATTTGCTTGGGTTGTCTTTGTTCCCCTTCAGATGCCAGTCACATATTTAAGGACCTCCTTGTGTGTTACGGAGAGTTTGGACGGTGAAGGGTGTGCTGGAGAGTGTGAGCAGGACAGTGAATTTCCAGTTTTCCTTCTCCCAGTGAAGTGAAGCATTGCTGGAGGTCTGGCTTTGGCTTGACAGGCTGATGCCAGAATAACGGTGTTCTTTATTGCAGGTTTTATTGAGTTCAGTGCACGGCGTTTGAGCCCTGGGAAGGCTGTGCATGCAGGGGTTTGTAGATGCTTCCTGTTTATAGATATGCTGTTTATATTGAACGTACCCCAGGTGTCTGCTCACTGCTGGGTTCTGCTCCAGCAAAGGGCATAGCAGCAGCTGGAAAAACTGAGTAATTTGCAAAGGCAGCTGCATGGTCCCACAGGAGCTATTAGTGCCCTTGGTGGGACTCTCAATGCTTGGACTAACTGCCTGTATCCAAACACATGGAGTTCTCATGGTGCCAGGTACTAAAACATCAGTGCCTCTCTTTCTTTTTCATTTTCTTTTCCTTTTTTTTTTTTTATTTTTTTTTTAATTTTTGGATGAAAGGATGATTTTGGCATCTTTCTTCAAAGCAGCACTTTTGATCCTTAAGCACTTACCACTGCTCCTGTCCTTTTGAGCTTATTCACACTAGTGCTGCAACGCAAAATACCTTTGGTGCTGTGACGGGACTGGGGGTAAGTGGGCATTGTAAAGGAGGATGAAGACATGGGGTCGGTTCTTTATGTTGTGTGCAAGACCTGCAGAAACTGAGCAGCAGATGGAGATTTCTGTGCAGATTGCTTTCCTGCTAAGGAAGATGTGTAAGTAATGGGGTCGCTCAGGATTTAACCTTCACCTGGTGTAAACCTGCAACCTAAGTTGTTGTCCCAGATGTTTCCTTTTTGTAAATGCCCTTTCCTGGTGTTTTGGCTGCCTTTTAGGATTTCTCCTCATACCAAAACCTCTTTTCCCTTGATTCACAGGCTCACCTTTACACAAGCAGGGTACCACCTCCACCGCCAGCACCGAGAAGTCAGGTTCAAAGGTTGCCGAGGTGGGCGATGATTTCCTGGGAGACTTTGTGGTGGGCGAACGTGTCTGGGTAAATGGAGTGAAGCCAGGTGTGATCCAGTATCTTGGGGAGACGCAATTTGCTCCAGGCCAGTGGGCAGGGGTCGTTCTGGATGACCCGGTGGGTAAGAATGACGGCTCTGTCGGTGGAGTACGTTACTTTGAATGCCAGCCGCTGCAGGGGATTTTTACGCGACCCTCCAAGCTGACGCGGCAGCCGGTGGCCGAGGGCTCGGGGAGCGACGCCCCCTCCGTGGACTCCCTGACGGCTCAGAACTTGTCACTGCACTCGGGGACGGCCACGCCACCTCTCTCCACTCGTGTCATCCCCCTGCGGGAGAGCGTCCTGAACAGCGCCATGAAGACGGGCAACGAGTCTGGATCTAACCTCTCGGACAGTGGGTCTGTGAAAAAAGGGGAGAAGGACTTACGGCTTGGAGATCGTGTGCTGGTGAGTTGAATTGCGGGGTCCCCCGAGAAAGGCGAAGGACAAGGGTTTGTCCTCTCCCTAAGTGTTCCTGGTCAGGCTCAGGACAAGACAAAAGGAGGACGGAGTTGGTGGTGAGGTGTGGGACAGAACATGGTCTTGGAAGGGGATGCCTGGACCATGCAGGCATTGAATTTCTGCATTTACTGTTATTTGGGACGCTGTGTCTTCTGGACATGTCTCTCTCTCTTTCACATTGATGCAAGAGAATATATTCCGGAGTGTTTCTTGTATTTGACAAATCCTGAGCAGTAGAATGAGGTCAGAGACCAACTCAAACATGAGAGGGAAATAGAAGAAAAAACATTGATTATTATTTTCTAATCCAGTGATACTCCCCATAATGGTGTGTATCGGGGCTTTTGAGGCATTTGCGAGAGTGTCTTGTTGCATGTAGTTGTACATACTCCGCAAGTATTTGCAAGAATCAATCCTAGCTGGTCACTCCCCTTTTGGTGCTTCAGTTTTTACATGTTGGATATGACACTAACTCCCTTCCTGTACAGAAAGGAACTCGCAATTATTTTTATAAAAGGGCAGGACTTTGGGAGAGATCACTGTACTGATGGGTGGTTTCTCCATATCTGAATTCTGTTGTTGTTTTCATTATCTAGAATAGAGTACCTGATGATTTTAAGCCAAAATGCCACAGTTGCACTAAGAATGGCGTACTGGAAGTTTGCCATCAAGCTTGTTGCCATTTGTGTCCTAGCAAAGGAGTAGTGCTTTCAGTAGAGGTTTAGAAGGAAAAAAACATCGAAACATGGAAAAACTGAGTTTAGTTTTGCAGTTCGGTAAAATAGAGTTTAGTGTATAGGATACATACCATGATATCAGATATTGGAAGAGCTAAGCGTTTGAGTACAGATCTTTTGTGACTGTATCCTCAGTAATATCCCTGGATCTAAAAGATAAAGGTGACTCTGACTAACAGCAGTGACAGGTTGCAGAGGGTTAGTCTTTGCACATCCTGTGCAGTCTGGCTCCCATTTAAAGTTAGCTATGTAGTGTTCCCTTTTGGGGGCACCAGGTTCCAATACCAATAGTGGTAGTAGGGAAGTGTAGACAGACTTGCCATCTCGTTAATAATAGGGGTTTGGTAGAACTTGGCTCCACAGCTGATGTGAATCAGGAGGAGTGTGTGCCTGCAAGTGTCAGAGGCAGTCTCAAATGTCCTTTGTTGTCTTGGAGAGCAGGTTTTTCTGCTGGCGATAGCAGCAACCCTGGGCAGGCTGTGGCTCAAGCTGATGGAGTTCATTCCTTTGCTTTTTGCAGCCCCATGGGGACCGTGAGTGGCTGGGCCATGTTAGAGCAGCCCTAGGTGGTTGAAGAGCACTGAGCGGCTGTGACAGACCACACGTGTCTTCTGAGTCAAAACTTCACGTGGCACAATCTTCTCTGAGGATTTCAGGATCTGTTGTGTCCAAATGTCAGGCATCTCTGGCATTACAAATACACTTTTGAAGCTAGCAATGCACTTGCACGCCAAAACACTGTTGGGTTGTCCAATAGTTTTCATTTTATTTAAATGAAATTTAAAACAATTTTAAGTTTGTTCATTTTCAGAGGAAAAAACCTGAAGATGGGTTCTGCTTGTGCCCACTGGATGTGACACTTAAATCTAGTGTGAACATGTGGGCTTGTAGACCCAGCTGTACAGGTGAGACAGTTCTATATTCTCAGATTTTCCCCAATATGTGCATTGCATTCTGTATCACAGCAGGAGCTGACAGCTGCTCAAGGGTTTGCCTCTTGTCTGTCTGCTTCCTGACTTCACCAGAGTCTGCTTCTTCCCCCCCCCCCATCCCTACTGTCAGCAAAGCTGCTGCTGTCCCTGCTAGTCCCAGGGGCAGGAGTGGGCAGGGAAAGGTGGCAGAGACATTCTCTGTTTACGCATGCGCTGATGCTTCATGTTGGCGTGTTAAAGCAGCCACACATGGGCAAAAATGAACCTGGGGGATCTGTCCTCCTTTGGTTGGTTTAGATTTTTTGCTCCCATTTTCTCCTTTACCTGTTACAGGGAGCGGGGAGAGTGCTCAGGTGAGAACTTCCCATTTTAG
The DNA here is from genome assembly GCF_000737465.1 of Haliaeetus leucocephalus. Classification (NCBI taxonomy): domain Eukaryota; kingdom Metazoa; phylum Chordata; class Aves; order Accipitriformes; family Accipitridae; genus Haliaeetus; species Haliaeetus leucocephalus. The sequence goes on along the minus strand of NW_010972831.1, from coordinate 259,620 downwards.
GAGCAGCAGTCATAGAAGGTAAACTGCAAAATATAAAATCTACAGTAAACTTGGCTCTGTTCTTTATGAACCAGCCAGGCAATGAAATAGTGTTCTCCGTGCTTCATTGTTTAACCCTTCTCTTCTCCTGACTGTAAGCTCACTGGGGTAGGGTCTTTCTGCTTAATACTCCGCTTACCTCAGCAGGGCCCATGCAGATTGAGATTTCAGCATACCCATGCAATACGAACTGTTAGCATCTCTTCACTTGGCTTCTGTTGAGTTGTTTTTTTGGGTTTTGGGAGTGGTTTTGATTGGTTAGTTGTTTTTAATGAAGGTGCATCCTTAAAAGCCCTTCTTCCCTGCCTGCTAATTCATCCATCCCGGATATTGTAAGATAAAATTTGTCCCATGATTTGTTAGTGTAATAAACAGCTCCAAAAGAGAGAATCTGGAATGAGCTCAGCATCTCACTGGCTCTAGCAGGAATGCTTAGCTTACAGAAACATCAGGAATTGTTTGCATACAGTAGTAGAGGTCCAGGAAAAGAACAGATAATGACAAGAAGAAGAAATAATTTGTTGTTACAGTTCAGTAATATGTGCTTGGCTTGGCAGATGGCTTTTTTTAGTAATGGAGATGTCAGCTAATCATGTTTGGTGTTTGAATACATAAACAATAATTCTGGGTTAACCTGAGTTGCCTCAAATTCCCTGAGTAAATCTTTGCTCTTGTCCTCTATGGATTGGTACAGTTTTACTTGTCTTTATTACTCTTAGACCATGCTTTTCTGAAAGATTATCTTTTTAGTCAAGAATGACTTCTAGGCAGATGGGATCCACCAAAGGCTTTTCAAGTGAGGGAGGACATGTGTCTTCTGTAATTGCTCAGTGGATGGAGCACAAGGTTGCAGGGGTTCCTTCCAGGTCTGTAAGACTGACCCCCTGGACGATCTGCATTCTGGTCGTTTCCTGCTAGTGGTTTTCTTGAACTTCATTAAAGTCCACTATAGCTTGAAGACATTTTTGCTTTTCAATGACTTTGTTCTTAGACCCTTTCTGACTCTCTAGCAGTTGTGAAAAGTGACTTTTAGCTTTGCATTAGAAGAATTAGATAATATTTGCCTTTGGCACTTTCTAACTCGGACTTTTTCCCAGAGAAGCAAAAATTGCATTAAAAAGATGAAAACCCCAACCTGATATTGTAGAACTCATCTCTTGAAGTCTGGCAAATGAATGTGGAGCAATTAACCTTTGCTTTAGTAAGAACGGAGCTTCCCAAAGTATGCTAATTGCTGGAATGCTGCTGTTAATATGAGGCTGGCTTGTTGCCTTTCTCCAGGGAAAGAAGGGATGGAAACAGAGCAATGGAGCATTTGAGCATTTTCTGCTTGGGAGGAATCTCTGCTGTGTTTTTCACACAAAAAAATGTATTTTACATGCTTTGGGGGGAGGCTTTCTCAGCAGCTGAACTCATTCCACCCTAGATGTGCTTGCTTTCTTAGGAAGGATGGGAAGGAGGTGGCTGTTTTCTATATGTCAGTCTAAATAAAAAAAACCAAGAAAAAAAAAAAAGTTCCTCTTAATAGAGGTATTCTGCTCTTCAGCAATCCTTCTGTCTCCTAACTGGGATTGCACTCTTCAGTACTGAAATGTAATAAACAAGACTGTTTAAGGGCCAGGTTCTATTCCAGTGGCTGATTGACTCTATTGCTGGGGGGTGTTGCCCCAGATACCCTTTGGATGGATTCTAGGTTTGTGATTTTGCTAGAACTTCTGGGTGGCCAAAACAAGAATAGATGCCGGAATAGCAGAAGCAGCACGAGCAAGGAGATTCTGATGGAGCGGCACCTCAGCTGACGGACGGGCAGGACTGCCACGGCAGCCTGGCTAGGCTGGTGGAAATAGGTTCTGGGCTCCCCCCTGAGCATGTGATTTTAATCATTTTCTCCTCTGTATGCTGCAAAGTGTTTTTGCCTGCGGTGTGTTGCAACCTCTGGCTCCTGGCAAATGACAGAAAATTCTCATGAATAAACTACTCCTGTCCTTTTCTTTAGCATCCCCCCTGCCTGCCCCCCACCCCAACCCTGCTCTGCCAGCCTGAAGCTGCAGGAAGCCTTTAACCACTAGAGTGAAAAATAATTTCCAGTAGAAGCTTCCCAGCAAGAATTGCAGCCTAAGCCCTTCTCCTTGGGCAGAGACACCTACTTGCTCTGCTGCTGCCAGCTTGCTTTGAGCTATTTCAGTGCCTGAGACTGAAGCCTTGCTGCTGTGAAGACACGTGAGGTGTTACGAAGGAAGGATTTGTGCTCTTTATTTTTCTGGTTAACTGTCAGACCTCTTCCAGCTTGCTGGGGTCTTAGAGGTGCAGCAGTGCTCCTGTACAGGCTTTACAGACAATCACAAGACTTATTTCCTTATTGCAAACCAGGCAGTAAAAAAAAAGCAGGGTTCTATTCTGTAGTTCTACCAAGGCAGTATTTTCAGGGAAGATGTTTTTAGTATTTATGTTTTTAGCCTGCTTTCAGCTCGGTCCATAAGGAGACGAGCAATTGCTGTGTCATGACTGGAGAGCATAGCAGTACAGCAGAGCCCAAGACCTTGTACGGGGGCGTGGGAAAGATGGATCTCCATCCCTGTGGAGGTTTTATGATGGGCAGTGGGAAGTGCAGTCTTCCAGTTGTTTGTAGAATTCAAGAGACAGGAAAACATCTAGGTCTCCTAGTCCAAGCTCTTTTCTCACCATGTAAGATTTTTGCCCTTGTGTGGTGTGGAGTACAGCGTGACTGCTGTTGTCACAGGAGCAAGTGTTCCCTGTCACTGCAATGAAACTAAGAGGAAATAGATAGCCCAAAGCAACCGCCCTGCCCTGCTGCCACATGAACCCTTTCAGGCTTTTTGTGCATGCACACACACTCCTAACCATTCATTTAGGCTGATGCATTGGCCAGTGCTTGTCTTCTGTTTGCAATATCTGTCATTAAATAGGAGTTGTAAGTGGCCTGTGGTGGAGCAAACCGTATTATTAACGTGGGCGGACTTTGTATTGGAGACAGCCTCAGGAGGGGATGCTGTAATTCTAGGCTTACCTCTTACACCACATCCCTAGGACATTATTTTCTCACTGGTGCCTGAAAGATAAATGTGCACAAGTGTCTTGCATCAGCAGTGCTGTCAGACTCATTCCTGTGCCTTGCTGACTTGTGCTGTGGGGCTGGAAATGCACAAAGATAAGTGGTTGGATTAAAAGAAAATATAAAAATTCTTCTAACTTCACATAGGGAGGACTAACCTGTAATTCCTGGCTGTCTATTTCTCCCCTTACCCTAAAAGCCAGGTCTGGCATTCACAGATGACATAGTGAGTATCTGGTCAGATGCCACCTGGAGTAAGTTGTATTTACAGACAAACCTGACCACAAGCCAGATCTCCACCTTACCATCAGCTTGCTGAACACTGTCCCTGGCTGTCAGCTGGGACACAGCCCCAGTAAGTGATGGCATGCCAATTTCCCATAGGTATGTACGTTTACCCCCTTGTACTTACAGATCATTATTTCATGTGATCTGTAATGGCTGGACCCACAGCCCCAGGCTGCTGCAAAAAACACCCTCTGTAAATCAAGTCTTGTACAGTGATCTTCTGCCATCAGTGCTTGGAAGAGCTAAATTATGTGTCATGGGAAAACACAGCTTCTACCTCTCTCAGCTTGGCTGGAAATAGGCTCCTTGTCTGGGTGGATGAGTGTAGGGGGCAAAAGAACCTTTTTTTTCCCCAAGGGAAAGGATGGCTGCTTCAGTTTATGCACTGGATACAGCCTGCAGCTACAGCTCAAACTGGAGCAAGCAGCACTTGTCCAATAAAGGTGAGCTCCGAATTCTTGTCAGTATCATCCAATAACAGTGTAGACTAAGCTTATGTGCTGCACGTTAAAAGTAGTTGAAGGTCCTCAGAGTAAAGAAAGTGTCCTGTGTCTGCCCTTTCCCCACTGTGCCCTTCCTTTCTCTTCCCACAGGCGAGCAGTAGGAGAGTTTCACAGCTCTGCCAGGAACCATCATGAGACACGGGACCCTGCAGAGGAGGCATGTCAGTTTGCTGTACTTGGGCATTTACTGTTCCCACCTTGACCCTCTGGACAGCAGCCCTGTCTTGTGGGAATGCTTTGGAAAGCAGCTGAGAAAATAAATTTAGATGGGTAAATTAGAATTTTAAGCAGAGAGCACAGCATCATCTCTGTGGCTTCTGCCTGGGGATATGCTGAAGCAGGTGTCTACAGCCATTACTGACCCCTGAACCATGCATGACATGGTGGGGAACAGTCCCTGTTGGCCTGAATGACACAATTTTAGTTTTCTTTTCTCTCTGAGCAGTTGTGGTGGGTTGACCCTGGCTGGATGCCAGGTGCCCACCTGTCCTGGTTTTGGCTGGGATGGAGTTAATTTTCTTTCTATTAGCTGGTATAGTGTTATGTTTTGGATTTAGTGTGAGAAGAATGTTGATAACACACTGATGTTTTCAGTTGTTGCTAAGTAGTGTTTAGACTAAGTCAAGGATTTTTCAGCTTCTCATGCCCAGCCAGAAAGGAGGTTGGGAGGGGACACAGCCGGGACAGCTGACCCAAACTGGCCAAAGGGGTATTCCATACCATGGGACATTATGCTCAGTATATATATAAACTGGGGGCAGTTGGCCAGGGGGGTGGGTTGCTACTTGAGAACTAACTGAGCATTGGTCAGCGAGTGGTGAGCCATTACATCATGCATCACTTGCTTTGTATATTCCAATCCTTTTATTATTATTATTATTGTTATCACTCTGTTATTACTATTATCATTATTATATTTTCTTCCTTTGTCCTATTAAATTGTCCTTACCTCAGCCTATGAGTCTTACTTTTTTTTTGATTCTTTTCCCCATCCCCCTGGGTGGGGGGAGTGAGCAAGCAGCTCCATGGTGCTTAGTTGCTGACTGGTGTTAAACCATGACACCACACAGCCACTCTGTTACTCCCCTCCTCAGCTGGACAGGGGAGAGAAAATATAACAAACAGCTCATGGGTCGAGAGAAGGACAGGGAGAGATCATTCACCAATTACCACCACAGGCAAAACAGACTTGACTTGGGGAGATTAATTTATTACCAATCAAATCAGAGTAGGATAATGAGAAATAAAACCAAATCTTAAAACACCTTTCTGCCACCCTTCCCTCCTTCCCGGGCTCAACTCCACTCCTGATTTTCTCTCCCTTCGCGCCCCCAGCAGCGCAGGGGCACGGGGAATGGGGTTGTGCGCAGTTCATCACACGTTGTCTCTGCCACTCCTTCCTCCTCAGGGGCAGGACTCATCATTCTTCCCCTCTCCAGCGTGGGGTCCCTCCCACAAGAGACAGTCCTCCATGAACTTCTCCAACGTGAGTCCTTCCCACAGGCTGCAGTCCTTCACAAACTGCTCCAGCGTGGGTCCCTTCCATGGGCTGCAGTCCTTCAGGCACAGACTGCTCCAGTCTGGGTCCCCTGCGGGGTCACAAGTCCTGCCAGAAAACCTGCTCCAGCGTGGGCTTCTCTCTCCACGGGGCCACAGGTCCTGCCAGGAGCCTGCTCCAGCGCGGGCTTCCCACGGGGTCACAGCCTCCTTCGGGTATCTACCTGCTCTCGTGTGGGCTCCTCCCCGGGCTGCAGGTGGAGATCTGCTCCACTGTGGACCTCCATGGACTGCAGGGGGACAGCCTGCCTCACCATGGTCTTCACCACAGGCTGCAGGGGAATCTCTGCTCCAGGGCCTGGAGCACCTCCTCCCCTCCTTCTGCACTGACCTGGGGGTCTGCAGGGTTGTTTCTCTCACATGTTCTCATTCCTCTCTCCAGCTGCAGTTCTGTTCTGCAGCAACTTTTTTTCCCTTCTTAAATCTGTTATCCCAGAGGCACTACCACTGTCGCTGATGGGCTCGGCCTTGGCCAGTGGTGGGTCTGCCTTGGAGCTGGCTGGCATTGGCTCTGTCAGACACAGGGGAAGCTTCTAGCAGTTTCTCACAGAAGCCTGCAGCCCCCCTGCTACCAAAACCTTGCCATGCAAACCCAATACATCATTACTGGAGTGTATTGCAAGCAATGTGTTGCCCACAGGCCCTGGGTTGTGGATGACTGTTAAGAGGTTCTTGCTGAGAGCAAGAAACTGCTGTGGGGTGAGCAGGGAGGATATAAGGGGAAAAGAGCAAATGCAGGCTGGAAGGGAGTCTGGCTTGCAGCAGCCAGATTGAGATATGGCCTGGTGCTAATTTGGTAAATTGTTTAAATGATATATTAGAAGCTCTGATGAAGACAGCGTCTGGAAGGATTAGCTTCATTGTCTTTTCAGCCCTGGGATACTGGTCTGGATCCAATTTTGTCATTTTGATGAGAAAACCATAGTAAAACATGATGTCAGTGATACTACAGTTAGCAGGGAAGGTATGTGGATGTCCTTCTGTGAGGGCATGTTGCTTTTCTGACTCACCAGTTGGGACACAGACCTGTTAAACATTCCCGACATCATTTTGCTGTGAAGGTCAAGCCCAAGACTGTCTCTTGAGACTATTGGAGATCTTTTGTTGAGAAAATGCCAGGTCAGGAAGGTGGTCTTTAGTCAAAGGCATGAAAAAGGCATCAGAGCTGAGGCAGAGAACTTTAGTCTGGAGTTGAACTTTCCAAGAGATCAGATGTGTGGCTCTGATGCTGCTTGAATCCAGCTGGAGATGGTGGCCCACCATGAGCTTGTTTAAAGTTAATCGTAAGTGGTTTTACCTGAAGCAGAGAAACTTGGAATGTTGACGCTGGTCAAAATACACTCCGAAACAAAAAATCCTATATTGCTATGTCAATATTGTTTCTGGTTTTTGGAGCTTCAGGAAAGCTATTTTTAGCTGCTGTTTGTTTTTTTGTTTTTGTTTTTGGGTTTTTTTTTTCCAAAACCAACTATAACTAAAACCAATAACACTTTACACTTGGTAAAGTCCTATTTTCTTGGACATGAATAATCTCGGTAATAGCTTTAGTAAGGTAACTATTAAAGGCTTCTCAGAAAAGCCTTGGTAGTTTTGTTCATTTTTGAATGAAACTTGTCAGGTATAAAAGCCATGGCATGTCTGAACTGCTGGGGTGTAGCTGAGCCTGCTGGCAGCCTTGTGAACTCTGTGCTCTCTCGTGCTTTAGCAAAGAGATGTGTTGCCCTGTCCAGTTTGTCTTTGCTTAACTCTGGACACTTGGCAAGTTGAAGGTGTGATTGTGGCTCTGATTAATGTGCCAGGCTGAGAGGCGCAGACAAGATTTCTGTAGAGAAACTCATGACTCAGGGTGGCACTGATGCTAATGGCAGGCTGAGATGTTCATGGGATGGAAATTCTCTGGTCTCTAGTGTGATGATGGCAGTCGTGTTAGTGCAGTAGGAGCCATCCATGCTAGGCTGTCTTTCATGCCTGGGTTGTGAAGCATGGTATCAAAGGTAGGCATGGGCAGAAAGGGCAGCTATGAGCTACCGTGAATTCTGCTGTGCAATTGCTACCTTCCCTGACTTTCAGAAGCTGCCTTTTATTCTCTTTCCAAGGTGATACCTTTCATTTATTGAAGGGTCTGATAGAAACAAACACTTCCGTTTTGATGAGGCTGTTCCGTGCACTGATACGACTGATACTGGCTTTTTCCAAACCACATTATTTATTTTAGCATCATTAGCAGGTTATCAGGGCTGAATACATCTGTATGTCTGAGTCGGATGAATTTTCTAGGCGCTACATGCGTAAGAGTTTCCGTGTGCCTGCCAAAAGATGGGAAGTTCAAAAAGTGGGTTGAGTGCTGGCATGTGAGTGTGACAGCCTGATGCTGGCTTCTGACTTTATTGCCAGCCCTGTTGGGATGTGGGGAGCCCAGGCTGTCAGAGGACACACGTGTCCATTCTGGCTTGGGGAAGAAGATAATACTGTATGGTGAGGGTGTATTTTGTAGAAAAGATGGCAGAATAATTAATGCTTGAAAGAGAAAATAAAATACATTGCTTTGGAAGCAGAGAATCACTTTTTGGGGGAGCGTTAGACCTGATCTGCGCTTTGTGTCTTCATCAATGTATGGCTTTCAGGCAGGAATGTGATCTGCTCTCTTACTGTGCAGTTTTGGTATTGGCATAATTAGATAATGTATGTACTAAGTCAATAGGTCTAGTTATTTTCTCTCCTGTTCGGAAACAGCTTTCTCAAAGTAAGTAATATATATGGAGAAGTAATTGAGTGGTCCTATTGCTCGTGTGGACGGAGGAGTGTAGCCCTCTAGTAGATGCCCTGGAATAGCGTGGTAAGAGTCACGCTGATGGGGGGAGCTCATCAGGTTTTTAAGGTGTTTACATGAGGGTCTGTGGGGTCGGGATCATGTGGCTTGGTAAAGGAAATGTGGCTCAATATCTGTAATTAAAACTCAATAAAAATAAAATTGAGAGAGCTTACCAGCAATGGTAAGTTCCTATAAATGACACTAAGATGAATTATACCTATATTGAGTTCAACTTGCAGCTAAAGAAATGTATTAGAATGGCATTAAATCATTGCATTAATATTAAGAGGCTCAATCTGTATAAACTCAAATAAATCAAAAAGGGGGCTGCTGTTTGACTGTGAGTGATAGGTAAAGAATTTTTCTGCAGCTGTTCAAATCTGTAACTTGCCAAGTACCTAAGACTGAAATTGAATCATCTTTTTACTCCTGGATGCAGTGTACAGAAGGCTTTCTTGTGATACTTTTCCTGCTGGCAAATATTTTCTTCCTTCCTATAGCAAAGAGAACAACATCAACAAAGGTTTTTCCATAAGCAGCACTTTGAATTCCTAGTGAGAGAAATTACAGAAGACTAACTCAAGCTGCGTGCTGCAGCGCAGCTTCCCAGGACTTGAGGTAGGACCCAGACTTCAGAGCTGTGTTCTCCAGTCCATTCAGGTGCAGTTATTTTTAGGCTGGGAAAACTCTTTCTCCTTTGCATAAGCAGTTTTCAGAATTTTTAGTGATTCAGAATTGGTAAATCTGTAACATCCCTACCCTGGAATACAGAATCTGGAGATTTCTGTATTTGACTATCACTGTTTCCTGTAGGAGAATATTACTCTGTTGATACTTGTTTATGTACAATTTAATATTAAGCAAATTAATAACCACCAGTCATTCAAGATAAAGCTGCAAATTTAATTTTAAACATTTTTAAGCTTTCTTCCTTGAACCTAGGCTTTAGCAGAGATAGGCTAAAAAAGGTTTAAATCATATGCTGATTCCTTGAAGTACAAATCTTTAGAAGAACCCTCCCACTTTTCTGTCTGTCTTTTCTCAGCACAAGTATCTTGGCAAACCTGTAGGGGCTTCCAGTGCAAAGGCAGAGGCAGCTGCTGCTCAGTGTTCTCATAGCAGTGATCAAAACACAGCTTCATACATTCCTGACTTATGTTCTCCTAGAGTCTACTCAGCACACTGAAAGCTTTAAGTGTATACATGGGAGCAAATGGTGTGATTTATTCTTATTTCTCTGTGGAGGGAAAAAATCTGTGCTAGTGGAAGCCTAGCAGTAAGATGAGACCCTTTCCCATGCACCACGCTAGTGCTGTGAATTGATGTAGGATGTGTAGATAAAAGCGGAGGTTTTTTTCCTGTACAAAACACCTCTATTTTGAGAGATTTGCTGGGAGGGCTGTTTGCTATGTCCAAGCAAACCCTGCGTGGGGACAAGCTGAAGAGTGATGAGTGCCTTCCTGGCTCAGCTTGTCCTTTTGATGTCCTGTCCCAGTATTGCTGAGAACTGCCAGCTGAAACTGCACAGTACTAAAACCCTGTTAGTGCAGATCTTGATTCTTTATGGAAGGTAGGTATAAGTGTGCTTAGAGGGCTTAAACTCCTTCATGGCCTCACAAGTAACCTTGTGCAATTAGTCAACACCTTGAAATATGTTTTCGTTATATTTGTTCTGACATTTTCCAGGCAGCCAGGTCCAAAAGTCAACTCACTTGTAGGTATTGGAGAGACACCTTTAGTGCTAGGAGAACTTGGTACGAAAACTATCTGTTCTGGTTTCATTAGATCTGAAACAGAAAATACTCATATCTTCCCCCCGCCTGCCCCCATAACTGTTCCAGCTTCAGTCCTCTGGTTGCAGCGCCAGTGCTACTGTCTCTAACCCTCTGCATCTTATCTCCAACAGGTTGGTGGGACAAAGACAGGAGTTGTGCGCTACGTGGGAGAGACGGATTTTGCCAAAGGAGAGTGGTGTGGTGTGGAGCTGGATGAACCCCTGGGGAAGAACGATGGGGCGGTCGCTGGTACAAGGTACTGTGTGTTCTCAAACCCAGCCCTGGGGCATGTAGGGTCCTACACACCTCCTAAGGTGGCTGGGGGCCAAATGCCATTTGGACCTGGGAGGAAGAGTTAGGGCTGTGTTTGTCTGGACATTGTGGGTTGGGAGGAAGAGTCCAGTTTTGAGTCTTTTAGGTTTTGGGATAGCTTTGTAGGGAGATCAATAGAAACCTCATCACTGGAGCATTTTAAAGCAGGATCAGATAACATCTGTGAAGAAGTAACCTGAGGGCCTTCAAGAAACAGGAGAGAGTAGGGAGAGAAGATAACTTATAGTGGGATTTAGTTTTTGCAAGAAATTGATTCTGTGATTTTATTAGCTTTTGCTTTCTACCGCACGTTCCCTTCATAAACTTTCTTCTTGCGCTATATCTATAATTCACCCTGTCAGAACTATAGAAGATAAAGATTTGACTCAATTTTTTCCTCAGCTTAATTTTATTTGTTCTGTTCTTTCTGGGGACAAATTTCCAGAGATCCGAAAGAACAATTGGTGGTCGTTGTCTGTCCTTGTACTAATTCTGTAGTGTGACAGTTGTCTGCTGATTGATCTTACTACCTCTGACTCCGTAGTCACCTCCGCTATTTTTTTTTTTCTTTCAAAAAAAGCCCTCATTAGTATCTATAAAACTAGGCAGGGATGTCTTGCAGGCAAGCTGTTTCTGTTCATGTGGAAGTTAGGTAAGGGAAGGGCCCCCAGCCTCAGATCTTGAGCTTGGGGATGTTCAAATTTGAGTTATACAGCAGCACTTTGACCCTGCTTCAAATACAGGTGGAACTGACTCCTTGTCCTTCACAAGTTCTTTTAGTGGGAAATACTGTTGATTTCTTGGAGGTTCTTAAGGGAATCTTGTGTCAGAGGTGAGATTTAACTTTGAAACTGAGGAGCTGAGAGTTCCTCCCTTGTTAGATGTCAGATTCTGTAATAAAGGTTTCTTTTGTTGGGTCAGCCTAATTTTGTCTAGCAGCCATGTGTTTTCATTTAAAATAAGAGAAACACTGCCTTGTTTGATGTCAGGACAAGAAAGCAGTAAATGATTGGCAGCAGGTAGCTGTGTTCCAGCCTATTCTCAAAAGAAAGGAACTGGAATGGTAGAGAATAAGTCACAGAGTGAATCCAAGTCTCTGCTTTCTTTATCATACACCACAAATTATCTCTAAGCTTTATCTTCAGGATGCTCAGAAATGATTTGTTGTCTCTGTGCACGTGGAAGGTGTGGAAGGCAGATGTGAGTGTAAGGGTGCCCTCTCTGTCTCTCGTCCTCACAACTCTGTTGCTGTGTTTTGAAAATGCAACTTTTGAAAGTCATCTATCTTCTGAAACTGCTACATCTTAGCTGAGGTTGTTAGGGTATGTGCCCTGTCTGCAAGGCTTCTCCTTTGTTTCACACTTTATCAAAAGCAGGAACAAATGAGCTCCACAGCAGGGGTTGGGGAGCAAGAGTGAATTAAGAGGTTTGGATTGAACAGGGGAGATTGAGGGAAGTCTGTAAGGCATCCCTGCCTCTTGCGTCCAGGCTGATTTTGCAGATCTTCTAGCAATAATGGATACTAGCCTATACAGCGGTGGTACACGTGGACTTTCCAGCTGAAGGGCGCTCTGTCCACCAAGGATCTGGCTGCAGGTTTGCAGCATTGTGCCTGTTTGTCCTTTGAGCCTTCATCCAACCTTCTGATTTTCTTATAGCATGTGCCGATTTCAACAGCAGTGTTTTGGAGGAGAAGCCAACATAGTAAAAATGACTCCCTTGGTGCATGGAGGCACCCCTCAGACAGTCTTCCCCATGTTTGCCATGGCCACATGGGATTCCTGATACTGCCCTGAGCTTGTCCTGGCAGAATCGGTCCTGTCCAGGACTCTGGAGTCTCTCTGCTTTGGTAGTTATTGCCATCTAGTGAGCATCCGTGGCCTGGCTGCCCAAGACCAGCACTTGCTGCCGCAGTAGCACTCTGCCACAAAAGGAGAGTTGAGTCCAAAGAGCTGACTCTGAGACAGTGGAGGCTGGTGGAAGTAGGACAGGCAACATGTGGGCAAACAAGCGAGCAAAGGACATTGTCACCGTCTTTGCTGCCATGGGCAACTCCAGTTGAGTCAGTGGTGAGTTGGCTGAAATTTGGGGAGGGTCACTCAGATTTTCCTGCAGGTTCAGGAAGGGGCTCCAGGTCTGGATGTGCATCAAGGGAGGGTTGAAAGGCCAGGGTTTCCCGAGCAGCTTTTGGCTCTCCAGTGGAGGCTGCCTGCAGGTTGTTGTTCAGTAGCAGTGCCCGAGAGGATAGGATATCACTGTGGTGAGCCCCGCTCCGTACATCAGATGGGTGCTGCTGAGACACTGAGGTTTGCTGCATCTGCTTTCCTGTCTGCACAGGAGACTTGAGAAGTGCTGGTGTGGTTTTTTTGGTTTCTTATCCACAAAGCCAAGCGAGTTCTACGTACTTGTCTCTAGTATATTAACCTTTACCTGCTTATTTTACTGTTCTTCCTTCTCTGCCTCTATGCCCACTAAACTGCTCATACTTTTGCTTTTGCATAGTCTGAAACATGTCAGCCTTGGACACTGAGGTGGTTTTTTTATCTATTTCAAAATTTCCTGTGCTGTTTCCCACCTGCAGTTTGCATTGCCATCACAACACCATTTTTCTTCCCTCTTCCTTTTCTGTAATGTGAGTATAGAGCTCCTTAGCACTCAGTGAGAGCAGCTTTTGGATTGCAAGCAGATTTTTTTTTTTTTCTGCCAAGTGTTCTGGACCCAGTTGCTGCTTCTGAACTATAAAAGTTAATTGCAACCACTTCCAGTCTGGACTAAAAGAAAATGAGCAGACATAGTGGTGCAAGTTTGGACTTGCAAAGAGCTGTCAGGGGGCTTTGGAGTGACTTAGCCTTTGGCATTGTTGCAGAGCCACAAGTACCAGTCTATGCTTAGACCAGTGGAAGGGGCTGTGCCATGCTGTTGGTCCGCCTGTGCCTATGGCAGTTTGAGAATATGATGCTGAGCAGGGCTTTGGCGGGTTTGCAAGAGGTCAGACTGATTTTCTTCCTTGAGTCCCTGATCTGCAGCAAGGTCAGCCTGCGGTATGGCTGGTTTTCCAAACCCAAGGGCCTGTGTTGGCAGCAAGCGGAGGGGACTAAGTGATTTTGGGTTGTAGAGGGTTTATTTTTTAAAGATTGTTACAGAAAAAAATTAGGCTTGAGCAGATGTTTGAAAATGAATCACTTTCTCAGCTGGCTGGAGATCAGGCTGTTCTCTGGCCTCCCAAGTACACAGAGGTCTGCCTGTGACACAGCCGTGTGGCTGCCAGCACGTAAAAATAAAAGGATATTGGGGAAGCAGCTGCTCACATCTGGAGAGAGGGGACTTGTGCTAGCAAAGTTGCATTTCTGTTATTTATTCATTAGGACCTGTTTTTTATGTTAACATAGGACAGACTATTGTATGGCCCAGTAGTTAGTCCTAGCCTTGCTACAAAGCCTGTGAGAAAGAACTCTTAAAGGAGACAGTTTTCTGTGTTGGCTACTCCCTTGAAACAAGGGGATGCAACGCCTGGAGGTGATTTGGTTTTACTTGCTGCAGTGCAGCTGGCCAGCAACAGATAAACCCTGGCTTGAGCTGGTCAGCCCAAGTTCTGAAGGGGTTTCCAATGTTTGACACTGTGGGTTTTGGCTCATTTGTATTCTGAAAGAGGGCTCCAGAGAGACATAATCATCGGCCTCACTGCAATTGTGGAAGAGAGCTTGCACTGTAAGTATCTGATCCTCCCTTTTTTATGCTTGTTTCTAAGTTTGTTTGCATGGGAACCAGGTTCTCTTTCTGTGCCACCCAGAGGAAATGGCACACACTGGAGTTTGCTCTAATGGTATTTTTAGCATCAAAGTTAGAAGCTGCCGTTTCCCCGTTTGTTTTGGGAGGAAAGATTTTTACCCTATAGAACACTTACACAGAGCTGTGTGATTCAGATCTTTTTATTTGACATGCTTTACTACATGACTTTCTTGCAAAGCAGGGTAGAGAACACATGCAGGTTTTGGGAAGGTTGGTTTATAGGGAAGGAGTGCATGTGCTTTCTCTGTGTTTATGAACTGGGATCTTTGTGCTATCCAGGCTACCAGATGGGTCTTTCCTGGCTTCTCATCGAAGTGCAATAGTGTGGCAATTGGGTTTCCCTGTGTAAGCACCGCAAGTGAAAACATGAAGATTGCTACTACTCTAAGTGGCAGGAAAGGAGAATAATCCAACTGCTTGCATACAGGAAACAACATCACAGCAAAGCACCAAGAGATGAGCTGAGGGCCACGGTTGCGTATTGCTTAGCAGTGCCATTCTGAGAGGCTTGGGTGAGATGGATGCTCTACTGCTTCTGACTTGGTGCATCTCCTGTATTACAGGTATTTTCAGTGTCCTCCCAAATTTGGCCTCTTTGCTCCCATCCACAAGGTGATCCGGATCGGGTTCCCATCAACCAGCCCTGCCAAGGCAAAGAAGAGCAAACGAATGGCCATGGGAGTGTCTGCCTTAACCCACAGCCCCAGCAGCTCCTCCATCAGCTCCGTCAGCTCAGTGGCATCGTCTGTTGGGGGCAGGCCAAGCCGCAGCGGGCTGGTAAGTGACTCTTTCTACAGACTGTGCAGCCTTGATCTACTTCTGTGACCCAGCTCTACAAAGTGGGAGGGTTGGGGTTTTGTTTCAGCAGATGCACTGGGGCAGCTGCTCCTTCACCATCAGTGAGATGAGGGGAGTGGAGTGTGGGATGCTGTTAACCAGCTTACAAATAGGATTCCCTCCATGGACACGAGAGTCATAACAGACACGGAGCAATTGTGAGCATTAAAGAGCCTGAACTGCTACTTGCAATGGGACGAATCTCAGCTCCACTGTCAAGAGCAGGTTTTATATGGGATCCATGCAGAAAAATGGCATTGCTTCTTGTCCCGTGTGGTCATGTAGCAGTGCGCTGCTGTATTGAACAGCTATCCAAAAGCTTCTACAATGACTGCGTTCTGCTGTGGAGGGCTGACACTGTCCTGAATTACATGCCTTATGCTTTGGCAGGTACTCAAGAAGGCAGACACCAGAGCAGGCAGCAATATTGTTAAAACCTCTGACTCTGCCGTAGTGTGTGCTGCATCTTGGCTGGGGACGAGGGTGCAGTATCCGTTACTGGGAGTGGATCCAAGTAACCCATACCAGTCTTCAGTTGAGATCAGTCCTCCCAGCTGAGTTCACTGTTTGGGACTGTACCAGTGCAGATCATCAATAAAATACATTTAAGGCGGCAGATGATACAACACATGATAATCTTTCCTGACCCAGTTCCCACCCTGTGTCCTGTCCTTTGGGAAATGGTCCTTTCATTGCAGTGTAGAAGAACTATTGAGCTTGTGAGCAGTGTTCAGGTGTCTTGCAGACTTGTTAACTCCACTGTAGGGTCCAGAACTGGAACTGCAGCTCTGTACAGCCTAATAAATGATCAGTAGGTGGCTGCATTCCAGATTTAACAGGGGACTTTAAGCTATTCTAGACTGAGAAGGACATAGCTTTACCCCTGCCTCTTTTTAACTCTTCTTCCAGCTGACAGAGACCTCTTCTCGATATGCCCGAAAAATCTCTGGCACCACAGCTCTCCAGGAGGCACTGAAGGAGAAGCAGCAGCACATCGAACAGCTACTGGCAGAGCGTGACCTGGAGCGGGCTGAGGTTGCCAAAGCCACCAGCCACATCTGTGAGGTGGAGAAAGAAATTGCCATCATGAAGGCCCAGCATGAGCAGGTAGGAGGTGATGTGGCTTTATTACCAGCGCTCAAATATCTGGCATCCTCTGAAAGTTTCAGATCGTAACATTACCCCTCTGTAGCTTCCTGATGTGAAACCTGGGCTCTGAATTTCTGCCTCTTATGTGGATACAGCTTCCTGCATGGTGGGTTAAGGTGAGGCTCTTTCTCCAATCCTGCCAGTGTCACGTGTGCTCTCTCTGCCCCAAGCCAGGAGCAGAAAAAGGGCTGTGCCAGAAAAAAGACAGTAGATAGTTTGTGTCTGGGGGATCAATACATTTGAATGCTGAAATGCGAGTGGAGGGCAAACTTGTTCCCCTTAGTCACCCAATCTGGCTTTGGCTGAGACTGCATTGCAGTGGTTTTTTGATGCTATCGGACGCTGCTGAGAACATCAGCTCAGTTCATATGTCACTGCTTTCCTGCCAGAGGATGTTTTTATCCCATTAAGTCAAGAGATCTGTAAGGAAAACGGGGTGATCATAGTAGGTTTTTTTTTTTTGCACAAGCATTTGTACAAATGATATTTTATGCACTTGAATGCTTAAAGAGAGGAGTTGTGTTTGTGCTATTCGTCAATGTGTGGCTCTTCATGACTGCTGTTGTCCTAAATTCTTTGCTCGTGTTGATAAACCCCAGTCAGCTACTAGGGAGCAGGGTTAGCACTGCATGCCTTTGTGTGGTGGGCCACACCTGCCTGTCAGAAATGCAGGAAAAATTGGCAAATCAATTGGAAGCTGCCCTCTTCCTTGTGTATAGTATTTTCCAGTCATTACCAGTAACGAATTAACACAAGTCTGAACTGTCTCATGCTTCTTGACCAGGGCTGAATTGCGCCTGGTAACCTCAGACCAGATTTTCAAAACTGTTCAGGCTTCGAGTTCTTAACTCTTAATCAGAGCTGGGTTCTCCAAAGGGTTCAAGTCAGAGAGGCAGTGAAGCATGGATCAAATTTACAGCTGCTGGAGATTGAGCAATTTTTTTCTTTTTGATGCCTACATACTGGGGTCTTTAGAAAATCTACCTTCTCACCATAGCATCCTCTGAAACAGATCATCAAAGACTTCTGTTCCCTTGTTTTGATCCTTTTTTAAACTCTGTACTTCAAACATTGTTAACTTTTGTGGCTCGGGCTCTTTTTTTGCTGCAGTACGTCACGGAGGCAGAAGGAAACCTCCAACGAGCACGAGCTCTGGTAGATGGGATGCAGAAGGAGAAGATTGAGCTGCTGAACCAGCTGGAAGAGGAGAAGAGGTAAAGCAGGAGTGGTTGGGTGTGGAGGAGAAGTCATGGGGGAGATGAGGATCTTACCAAAGAACATTGTTCATTGGACCTAAGGTGAAGAAAGTGGCCGGGAAAGTAATCTTTGGATGTCTTCCAGTACCTCAGATATGCTGTATTTCACTCTCCTGGCCACAGTGGTGTGCCTGCATGTAGGGAAGGGGTGTGCTGCTTCAGGTAGTGGGAAGTTTAGAACAGTTTTGCTGCAGTTGCACATCTGATGTGACTCTTGTGTAGGGTTGGGCATCCAGCACTGTGACTGCCCCCGTTTGCTGACAAACTGCTGCTAATCACAACTGAACAGTGAAGTATTTCCAATTAGTCTTGTACGTTCCTATGTCTTATGGCTCTTAGAGGAGACTCAATGCTATATTGTTCGGTGGGGTTGCAATGCGGTAATTGATGTGACGTGAGCAGTCTCAGGTTTTTTGAATATGCTCAGCTGAACCTGCCCTGCTGTTGCAATGCAATTGAGAGGCGGAAGACAAACAGCCAGCCAGGGCAGCTCGTACTCAGGATAGGGGCACCTCTGTTTTGTTGCCAAAAGGAGTTTCATGATTTGACACTGTTTCTTGCCAAATGCGTGTAGCACTTCTTAAGAAAAAAAGACACCATCAGCTTCCATTCCTGCTGGCACTTCTGTCATGACCCTGATAAGTATTTGACAGGCTGCTTGCATGTCCAAGAGCACTTGACCATGGCAAATGTTGCAATGACAATACAACGGTGGCAAACAGTTGATCTACCACTGCCAGTAGAAGGCCAAATAGTCTTGGTGTCCTTCTGGGCGGGGATGTTATTGAGGGTTTTCAGCCCTCTTCCTTGTTGTTCGGTTCCTGACACAAAGCACGGACAAGCAGCATTATTTGCCTGAAGGAATGAAGGGCACCAGTAATATCAGTTGCTCTGAGATTTGATACCGTGACCAAACTCAGCCGTGTCACTGTGTAAAATGGAGTTACTCAGTAAAGGTGGGATTAACTGATGGCAAGAGTGTGGATAGTGACAAAGCCTTGCCTTCAGATGCTCTTGGCTAAGGATACAGTATATCCTTATATAGGATACAGTACAGTCTGGATAATAAACAGAACTGTGAAGGTTGGGCCATCCCAGACCCCTAACCTTTCTGTACAACCTGGCTTTGCTAAAGACCACTTCTTTCCCCTCTATTTGTGATGTGCTGATCTTCAGGTCATTCCTTCTGAGGAAGGGAAGTTAAACTGGAGTACAGCCTTACTTTAGTGTGATTCATCACCTCCCCACATCCCAGAGGCCCCATCCATGTATATATGATGATACATACATTTCCTCTCTGGGTAAGAGTGAAGATCTGCTTGTCATTCTTGGAGTCCAGTTGCTTCATCTATATAATTAAACTCTTCAGTGGGAATAGAAAGACATTTCTATGTATTAAATAACTGAAAACAGCATTGATTTCAATTGAATTATGCCCCTCCTGAGGACAAATTGTTCTTTCGTGCACAAGTCTCCCCGTTGTCCTGGTAGGCAGCTCACTTTCCCAGCTCCAGGAGGCCCTTTAACCCAAGACAGCCAAGTTCTTTCCTAAATATCAACAGATGCTTCCTCTAATTAGAGGAGGTTTAGACAAGGAAGCTTGTTTATGAAGTTAGATACATACACTCATGGCTATTTTTATCTGTAACAGAATCAGAGGCTTTACATCTGGCTACCAGCTCAACATCCTCATTATTGTCTTTTTTTTTTTAAATCAGTAAAGAGAACAAAGAGGACTGAGTTTAGCAGAAAATTGAATTATTTTGTATTGTTACTGGATTTTCTCTTCAGACTTTGTATAAGAGTCCTAGGCATGTCTGTGTTTGTGCATGTGGTTTTATGTGCATCTATGCATGACTGGCCTATACAATCTCTGGTGAAGGCTTTTCTGCCAGGGCAGCGCACCGTTTCCATGTTGTGGAAACATTAAGCATTGCACACCGTCTGCCAAGGAGGCAGACGCTCTGGTTCCCTTGGAATATTTTGTATGGAACCTGCGTGTTTGGTACAGGAATTGCCCAGTGCTTGGCTACAGGATAACAAGGTCTAAGTAAACCAGTGAAACCTGGTTGTGGTTTTCATGTTTTCAGGATCCCAGTGTCAGTGAACAGTAGTTGTGCTTGCTGAGGGGTGGTACAACAGAAACAGCATGTCTGTGAGTGTGTATCTTGCAAGGAGGTAAATGTTTGCTCTGTGTAAAGCTTGCTTATTAACTGTCTTGCTCCATGGGTCTTGCTGTTTAGCTTCCGCTGAGCTGTTTGTATACAAAGATTGTCTGTATCTGTCTCCTCTCAGGCTTTGGTTGTGCAGAGGAGGCCCATGTGCAATGGCTGCTTAGAAATGGGATGCTGATCTGGGTGTTACCGATTGCTCTTTGTGTCTTTTCCCCTCCCCAGGAAAGTGGAGGACTTGCAGTTCCGTGTGGAGGAAGAATCCATTACGAAGGGGGATCTGGAGGTAATTCCTAACACCCTTAACAATTGCATGTGGGGCCTCACTTGAGTAATTTCTGCCACCTTTTGCTCAACTCTAAACAATACTTAATCTTTATTGATGGCTTTGGACCTGCTGCGAACACTGTGGTATAAACTGTGAATATTGTTCTTTGGTATGTTGCCCAATGACTAATAATGCTAGGAGCTGCCTAGAATTAATCACATGCAGCCAGCCTGGCTTTAAATGTCACCATGAGTTGCCAAGCCATGTTAAAATCTGACTGTATCTGAATGCATTTCAACATATGTTTTTCCACTGTAGAAATGAATTGACTGTTCAGTCACTGTCCCTGCAGTGTCCTGCTATTAGCAGCTAATGGGCACACACAATCTCCCAGTCAGATGCTACTCTATTCCAGCCAAAATGCTGTGTATCATTCGACCTGCAGTGTCCTCGTGTGGAGTCCTCTGCCTACGAGTGTGGGGTTTGACACTAGGATACCCTTTCATTTGGAAGGGCTGTTGCTCAGAGCGGTGCTGTTGCAGTGAGCGTTGTGCAAACTGGAAGTGGTGTTGGGAGCTTGCCCTTGAGTGGGAGGCTTTTCTGTGGGGAAAAAAAGGAAATGAAAATATTTCTGTGAAAGCAAGGCTCTGCTCTACACGTGGAAATCAAGGGACTTTCCCTTATCTTTAGCTATAGTGCTAGGTTAGTAACAGCCAGAAGTGTCAAGGGACCTGCTCCTGTGCTTCGCTGTCAGTAATATCAATAAAAGCCCTGGAGAACGAGAAAACTAGGTGATGAGTATGTTGCTATGGCTTTGACCCTCTTGGCATAAACCTCTCCTCTTTATCCGGAAGCTGAAGCAGAGTAATGCATTTGACGGTATAAATCAGCAATGCGCTGATAGCAGACCTTTGCTAAAGGACAGCAAGTGCAGTTTCTGCATAGTGTGTGGGTGCAAAATCAGGTTTCTATTGATTCCTGAGCTTATGTGACAGGTTTCCCCCAGTGCTTTAGAGAAGGGTGGTTGATCCATCCATCATTCCTTTTGAGAGCAGCAAATTGCCCCTGTGTAAGCTTTAAGTGTTTAAACCTGGCTGTGTAATAATGGTAATGGGCTAGCTAGCAGGTATCTTTAGATATATTTAAAAAAAAAAGCCACCACATTTTAGCAAGATGGTACGCTGCTGTGACATAAGTGCTCCTATGACTGCAGGTCCCAAACTGAGGATAGATCTGATTTTCATTTGGGCTGGGAAGGAGTTGCTTTGCAATGAGGATGTGGCCAAGCTTCTTGCAGGCTGCCAGAGTCCTGTCCTCACTTCCATGTTTGTCTGTACTGAAGAACAAATAACTTCTTAGGAAAGAGTCATGGAGCAGCTTGGTTTCCTGCGATCCAGAGAACTGGGATGTCCCTTGTGAGTCCAACACCAGCGACAGCACAGGCATTGACAGAGGGCTTGGCTGTGGTCAGTTTTTACATCCTCTCCTGTCTAATTTGGATGCTCAGACTGAATGATTGACACACTGGAGTTAATTCTCACCTTCCTGCTTTATTGTGGAGACAGTTAGGATTTCCAGCAGCAAGTAATTAACTGAAATTTCATATTGGAAATCAAGGGGGGGATAAGTGCTCCTTCATGTTGTGGTCTGTTTCCTGGGAAGTGATTGTTCGTGATATTCTTCATGTAAAATCACAACAAAGTCAACCAGTGGCTGCTAGCACAGCCCCTCGCATCCCTAGCTAGAGCTGAACTAACCACCCAAATACCAAAAGCAAAACCCAGTGACAGTTGTCTCCTCTCCTCTGGTCTTGTAGTCCTCTTATGCCAGCAGCCCTCTTCCGAGTACTCAGAGGAGAATGTTTATCTTGTACTTAAGAGCCGGTAACAGACACAATGGTAAGAAGAGATTATCTCCTCTGTGGTCCCTGGATCTAGGGTTTCTGCTGAAGGCTAGGTTAAATCCCATGGTATTTTTCACAATACCATGTAGGTTTTGAACAATCCAGGACTCTCAGGTGTTGAGCACAGCAGGCAACATCCCTAGAAGCTCTTTGACCAAAGAAATCAATGTGTCTGAAGCCTGGAAATATATATCAAGTTTTTGTACCTCTGATAAAGAAGGACCTGCAGATTTAGCCTTGAAATGTAGTTATGAATTCAACCCATTTTTGATCCTGGTTGGCAGTGCCGATGCTACAGTACTTTAGAAGGTGAAAAGCAATTGCAGGAAAACAAAACCTTTTAAGAAAAGCTTTTTATGGTGGCAAGACCATGTTTTATAGGAAATATTAACCTCTTCGAGGAACTATCTCATGCTCATCTCCTGGAACCTGCATCATGCCTTGAACACCAATGGGAAGTCAGTTTGTAATTTGTGAATAGTAATTTAAGGCTAATAGCTAGAAGTGAGTCTAAAATTCAGATCTGAACTTCCTCAAGGAAGTGCAGGAAAACTTTGGATTTGAGGCTCTGAGTCATACTGGCTAGCCAAACCAATTTGCATAAAATGAGAAATAACACAGGACTGGATGCGAATCTAAAATTTAAGGACTGTAAAACAGTTGATTAACTTTCTTCCCTGATTATTTTTCTCCTCTATTTTCATGTGTTTTTCCAGACTTGGAAAATAGCAGGATTGGTGGATACTGAGCAAGAGTATCAGGTGGAACTGAGATAGCTTGGCTGGGAACTTGAGTGTCAACCTCAGGAGTCTTGAGAGAGTCTCTTTGGGAGATTCAGAGATTAGTTTTGTAATAGGTCAGCATCTCCAGGTAGCCAATATCTGATGTGCTGCCACCAGTTAAGGTAATTTCAAAAGTTTGTGTTACTGAAGTTTCACTTGGGGATTTTGAGCTAGTGTAAATTGAGGAAAATTCATTGGTATCGATGGAATAATTATCCCTGTAAATAAAATCAAACCTGGAGCTCCATCTTGGGATGTGGATCTTTGAGCTTTGCAGAGAGCGGGAGAAGTCACTCAGTAAAAAATTAAGTTTTTCTTATTAAGATGCATTCAGCCAACTTTTGCACTTAAGTGATATTATTTGGGGGTTTTGATAATGTTTGGGTTCTTGAGGCCCACATATTTTTTTTTTTTTTGCCTTGTTCAGGGGTCAAATAGACTACATAAAATATGGAGTAGTCTGAATATATCTGGCAGCTGTGATCTTGACCATCTATGAATACATGTACAATGATACCTTTCAAGCCATAAGAGAAAACATGGATTTTTACAAACTTCGGTTTCCATTGTTTGTACGCAACTAATCAAAACTTGCTTTATTGTAGGAAAGGGCAGAAAATCCTTAAAACTGCTTCCAATAGAAAGAGGGGGAAGCAAATAATTATATGGAAAATGAAGGGCAGAAAATGGGAGTAAAAAAAAAAAAGGTTCTGATCAGGTTTGTTTGGTTTTTGGTAGGTCCAGTTTAATTCAAAGGAAAATGTTGGTTTTGTAAGCTAAAAAAATGTGAAGGCCAGAGTCTGCATGCATTTTCCCATGTCTCCTCTCCTCTTTTATTTATGGGAAATTTTACATGATATTACAGTGGTTGTTGTGGAGTCCTGAGGTTTGCCACCAAGTGCAGCTGTATGGTACTTCTGCTTTAAAAGTGAAGGGCACTGAAGCAATGCCCTGAGTCAATGCTCCTGGATTTGGGCAGGTTACATAAACTTCTTGTGCTTAGTTTAATCATCTGTCTAAAAAAAAAAAAAACCAAAAACAAAACAAAAAAATAGTTCTGTTTTCTTGTGTACAAGGCTATTAGAGTTTTAGTGTGCAAAAATTACTTTGAAATTCATAGCAGCCCTATTCAAACCTAAAGCACTGATTTATATAACAGTTTGGTATCTAAATTTCTCCGATTTGCTTTCAGTGCAGTGTATTTTTGGTTTCAGCAATGTGCTATGTGCAGTATGACCTGCTTTTTTTTCCACTTAGTGCAGGGTTCAAGCTGTCTTCGGAGCAAAAAGAGGATGGGAACTTCCAACTCTTTTCAGTCTACCTTGTGCTTCTTCTTGAGGAGAGATGCAGAGAATCATTGCAAGGTCTTTGCATTCTCGTATGTGGTGCAAGGGTCTTGTACTGGTGGTCTGCAGTGGTGGGAGCTTTGCTTTTTAGGAAGTGTCTTCAGTATAGTCTTGATGCAGGAAAACGCTGAAGCAGCTTTCTAATGCAGAGGGATGTTTTTCCCATCACAGATTCCATTTTCTTCTGAATAGCCACTACGAGTACCATGTAAAATCCCGTAGTGACCATTTTCTGTTTGGTTGGAATTTTTCTTGCTTGTTTGGATCTTTATTCTCCTCCTGTTGTGAACTGCCTTTCCTTGTCTTGTACACTGAAGATGATGTTGCAGCCTTCTCTTTCCCTCTCTTTCTCTCTCTCTCTCCCTTCCCCTTTTCCCATCTCCACTGTTCTTTTTTCCCTATGTGTGACCAGACTCAGACGCAGTTGGAGCATGCCCGAATACGGGAGCTCGAGCAGAGCCTGCTGTTTGAGAAGGCACAGGCTGAAAAACTCCTCAGAGAATTAGAGGACACCAGGGTAATCGACCCCCACTTGCCCTGCCTGCAGAACAGCGCGCTTGCCCCCTGCGTTGATGCTCATGACGCCTTGCTTTGGGTTTCTTTCTTTTGGTTTTTGTGGGGTTGATTGGTTTTGGCTTGAATTTAGACTTCCCTGATTTTTTGTTTGGTTTTTATTTGCTCTCTCTCCTGGAAATAGTAGTATGGTATAATTTCTAGCTTTGCTTCTCGTGTGGGGACTTGTTTCTCAAATTGAGTTTGCTTCTCTGCCCCATGCCACCATTTGACACGAGCTCTTCACAATTCATCTTTCAGTTAACATGCCCAAATAATATCCGCACCCTGCACAATTCATTCCGCCTTGAGGGTCCCCCAGGCTGTAATAGGAAATAACATTGCAATCAGCATTCCCTTTGTCCCCCCTCCAGTTGTGGGAGCTGCCATGTGAAATGGAAGATACTGGTGAGTGCAGGTGGACCAGCTCTGATCCTTGGCCCTGCCTGCAACAGGACAGGCTGCCCAGATGAACAGCGCACACGATCCTAAAAGCAGCCAGATGTGGAAAGGGCTTTTTCATGCTGGTGTGGTGTGAGAAGTGGCAAACTTGCTACAGTGAGCTTCCTTCTCACCAATGGATTTTAGAGCTGTAGAAAACACAAACGTGAGGTTCTCCAAAAGGGCTTAACTGGTTTGAAAACCCCTGTGCCCTTCTAAAATAAAACCACCCAGCCTCCTGGGCTGATCGTTAGTGGGGATAATGGCAATTGAAATGATATGGAATTGATTGCTTGTGTTTTGGCTTGGTTTCCTTGTTTCTTCTGCCTTTTTCTAATATTTCATCTAGTCAAATCTCTTCTCCATCCATAGCTGCAGCACCCTGAACTCCCTGTGACTAGCAGGTAGTTCAGCCCTGTTAGGTTACATTCAGATCGTAATACATTGATCCATAGCCCTTATGCTCAATGTTAACCATAGTCAGATTTATTGCCTTGCATCCTCTAGCCTTCTATGTTATTTTTACTTTGCTAATAAACTCTAACAAGTACTCGTGTAAAAATCCCTTTTCCTTTTTACACCAGGGTAAACAAATTACGATGCGGAAGAGAGGTCTGTAGGCTGAGGATTGCTGAGCAATAAAGGAAACATGATATGCTTGACGCTGGTTTCAATGCTTGTGATATTCCTGCACGTGCAGTCACATTTCCTCTGCGCATCGTCTGGCAAGATGCCTAGTCTGGAAATATAATGCCCTTTCAGGACATTATTTTTCATAAATCACTGTTGCTCTCTAGCGAATTTAAGGGTTGTTTCAAAGATGCATGTTTTTCTGTGGAAAACGAAAGGTTCATATTAGAAAAAACAAATTGCAATTGGCACAAAGACATAACTGTTAGAGTTATTGGTGATGGTTACCCTGGTGCAAAACTGTACTCGGATTGGAGGGTGCTGGGTATTCTTTTCCTGTTTATTTGAACTTTGACTAATGTACTTTGGATTTACTTCCACTGGAGCACACTTACTAAAAGGAAGGATGCAGCGATGAGAGGTGGGGACTGACTTTGTCTTCTGTTGTGTTGCAGTTAACCACGGTAGCAGAGAAGTCCAGAATCCTGCAGCTGGAGGAGGAGTTGAGCCTGAGGCGCAGCGAGGTGGATGAGCTTCGGCAGTGCCTCAGGAGCTCTCACCAAGCAGAGACCCCTGAGCATAACCTTGGCTTGCAGTCAGAGGCTCTTCGTCTACGCGATCAACTGCTGTCTGCCAACAAGGAGCATCAGAAGGAGAGCAGCCAGCTAAAGGAGAAGTACGAGAAGACATTAAAGAAGTACCAGCAGGAGATGGAGAAGCTGAAATCTGTCAATGAGAAGTACTCACAGGAAATCATTGACCTAAAGCATAAAGTTCAGCAAGCCACTAATGAGAACATGGGGCTCATGGACAACTGGAAGTCCAAGTTGGACACGTTAGCTTCTGACCACCAGAAGTCTCTGGAGGACCTGAAAGCCACACTGAGCACAGGCCCCGACACCCAGCATAAGGAGATTGTGGAACTGAAGGCAGTGGTGGAGAGTATAAAGATGGAGCACCAGCTTGAGCTGGAGAACCTGAAGGCAAAGCATGACATTGAGACGGCTGTTCATATAAAGGAGAAAGAGAGTCTCAAACTGAAGTTGCAGGAGGCTGTGGATGAAGTGGAAAAAAGCAACAGCAACTGGAAAATGCAACTGGAAACCAAAAGTAATCAGCACCTTCTTGAGCTCCAAGATGTGAAGGACAAGTGTCGAGATGCTGAGCTGAGGGTGCATGAACTGGAGAAACTTCATGATGAATATAAAGATCAGACACAAGCGATAGCTTTCTTGAAAGAGCAGATTTCTTTGGCTGAGAAGAAGATGTTGGACTATGAAACATTACAGAAAACAGAAGCCCAGAGCAAACAGGAGATCCACAGATTGCAGGAAAAAGTGCTTGTCTTAGAGAACAAGCTACAGTCCATGGAGGCCCTGCATCCTTCTCAGCATGCAAATGTATGACTTCCGGGTCATTGTGCTTGTTTGTCATCACTGTTAGTAACCCTTCCTAGGAGTAGCCCTCAGCTGCTGCCTTGTGCAGTTTTCTGAGGCTTTTATGCCTCAAAGTATCTGGATGTTGTTACCTTCTATTGATTAGTGCTTTTTCTGCACTACATTTCCATGCTGAAGGTGTCTTCCCGCTCTTGAAAGCCAGTACAGTGGCACAATTAGAAGAAATAAGAGTCAAAGAGAAGTGGGCCACATCTGGGCTTGAAGACACGAGTCCTGTGGCAGCAGTATAGATAGGGCTATCGTGGTTTGTCAGGGTGGGCTCTTACCCTGAGCAAGCAGCATTATTAGCTGGAAAAGCATCATTTCTACAATACAGCTGTTGTCCTCCAAGGAACTGCAGCAGTCTTAGTGTATTATTGAGCAAGGCCCTTTAGGGGTAGGTGGAGGACAGGGTGGAAGAAGAGTCATTGCCCATGCTGAGATAGAGCATGTAGCTTGTCCAGCATGTGGATCATGGTTTGAGAGCCTCTGTTGGGGGCTGAGCTGATGGGGTTGGGTGGGAGGTGTGTGCCAGCAATGCAGCAGAGGCAGTGGGAAAGCTTCGCAGCATGTACGGGAGACACAGGAAAATGTTGACTTTGAGGATTATAGTGGAAGAGCTGCTAGCAAGAGTCAGGATGGCACCAGGGTGGGGAAGTAAAATGCCTGATTGAATACAAGTCCTGAGCCTCCCAGGGAATAAAAGCAGTAATAATATGAAGAGGTCAATTTTCTGTGGCCTTTGTGTCTTTTTAAGTCATCCTCATTTTTTTTACTATTTGCCACAGGATGCCATCCTGCCTTTGTGCATGGCACAGGGACACGTGGCTGGCTTTCCACTAGAGTGAGCGGGGGAGATTGCTACTTACGGTTCTAGGCTGGACCCCTATTTGTGTTTGGATTTTGCATGAGAAGTGAGCAAAAACCCAACTTACAACTTGTCCCTGTGGGGATGCAGTGAATTAAAATAAGCCATGAAATGTGCACGTTTTAAGAATACTCATTTGAAATCTACTGCTGGTAATGTAGTCACTGTTCCAGACTGAGGTGCCAATGAAGTGAATACAATGCCAATGTTTAATTTGCCAACGTGAACAGCCCCATTGAAATCCGTTGCACCTCTGGGCAGCAAAGTGAAGCCCATGAATTACTGTTGACCAAGTCAGAGCTTCATGCCTGCAAAAAGGCACACTGGACTGGACAGGAAAGGCAAAAGCCCAAGGAGGAATCTACAGCATTAATGATGTTTCAAGGGTTGCTCAACATGTTTCATCTAGTAAAGACAGTTGTGAACAATAAGTACAGCCAGGGCCCTGCGAGAAGTGGATGTTATTACAACATGTCACATATTACAGCCAATATTCAAACAGGAATGAATGTAAAAGAAGAAGCTGGAGGCTTGTTCCAGAGCCCTTTAGATAAATGTGGAGGGCTCTGGGGGATATTGATATTGGATTAGAACCAGGGAGTCTCAAAATAATTATTTTAACTATGTATTGATTAAAATCAGGAAAACGTGGTAAGAAATGCATGGGTGAAAGCCTTTGAGTATCACAGGGCAAATTCTATTTTTAAATGTCTTAGCTAATTTAATGTGACTGCAGTATTAACTACCCAAATATTTTAAACAAACAAATGTGTTCTGTGACCGTCTTTC
The DNA here is from genome assembly GCF_000737465.1 of Haliaeetus leucocephalus. Lineage (NCBI taxonomy): Eukaryota > Metazoa > Chordata > Aves > Accipitriformes > Accipitridae > Haliaeetus > Haliaeetus leucocephalus. The sequence continues at coordinate 231,044 of NW_010972831.1, read as the reverse complement.
CTAGACCTTCAAGTGAGACCCACAACTGCGCTTCCAAAGAGCAGTTAAAATAGTTTTTCCATACCAAAAGTACATCAGGTATTTCCCCTTTGGGTGTACTCCTGCTTCTGCTAGACGTATCCCGCAGCCCACTCAGGCTCTCGGGGACTGACCTTGGGCCTTTCAGTGGTGGTGGCCACAGCAACTGCTTGATCTGGGGCATGTGCTGAGGTCCCACCAAAGGCTGCTGGATGTGAAAAGGCTTGAAGGGCGGCATTGTGGCCTCTGCAATGGAAAGCCTGGCTGTGAGCTCTGCTTTTCGTTCCAGTAGAGACAAAAGAGGGTGGGGAAAAGGCAGAATCCCCTATATGGACTAGCATTTGCTTTTTATTATTTTTATTAATGTATTCATTCTCTAATAATTATTATTTTATCAATGTTTTATTACTGTTTTTATAACTTTGGGCACAGTTAGATTCTTCAGAAGTTGAGGAAATTGTTGTCTGATAGGTCTCAAGCTGAATGCTAATGAGCATTTGCACCTGAATATTTGCCATAATTAACCACAGGAGACTGGTCCAACGGAGAGCAGCTCTTCCATCGCTCTGCACAAACTCTGAGCTTGTGAAAGCTGGGACCAGAGCTTGTGGGGAAAGCCTGATCACTTTTTCCCTCCCTGGTGAATCTCGCTGTTGTGCGTAGCTGCCTGGTGTGTGTGGGCACTCTCAGATGGCACCAGTTAGCCTTCAGTAGTACCCAGCTGTAGAAGTGACTCCTCAAAAGCCTTTTTTTCCCTCTCAGGAAGGATGTAAAAAAATTGTAACTTGGGTACTGGATACACTTCTGCTTTGGATGGGGCTTTGTGGTTGTTAACTTGGCTTTGAATCTTTGGGTAAAGGGCTGTTTCACATCTCATATTTTACATTTATTTCAGATGATTGAAACTAATGATATTTCAGAAGAAAAGATAAAAATGAAGCAGACTATGGAAGGTATGAAATTTTATTGGTTTTTTTGGAACACCCTGTTCTAGCAAATCGTGTGCCTTCCCTTCCTCCAACTTTCTGCTCTTGCAGGGACGGCTGTGTGGAAGGGGCTTAGGAAGCCATTTCATCTCTCAGATTTTGCTGGACGGCATTTGTTGTTTGCCTTTTTTTTTTTTTTTTCCCCTTCTAATCCGGCTGAGCATATGCAGGGGTGGATGTTTTTTATTTGCATTAGACATTCACCATGCAGATGGTGCAGGCTGGAGACAGGTCTGGGGAAATGGGCGCACTTCCATCCCATCACTGATTTTTACAGTGGGTAAAATCCAGACATTAAATGTAATTTGTTCATAGGAGAGGACTGCTAATGGTAGATATTAATGTGACAGGCTTAAAATAATGGGGGTTACTTTTTTTTATTAAGCTTACTATGAATCAAATCCATCCTTTTAACAAAACATAGAATTGATGCACTCAGAAAATTTCTATAAAGTAGCTTTGAAACTGAATTGCGCTCAGCCTCCCTCACAAAGAGGGTAAGCTGTAACCCCTAGTCTGAGCAACAGCAGACCTGGCAAGATTAATGCTGGATGGCCCAGATGGTCCCTGTTAGGAGCGATGTCCTACCACATTGCTGTGGATGACATACATTTTTGGGTGTCTGAAGGATTCAGGGCTGTTCCAAGATACGTAAGGTGCTTCCAGATCATGTCTTCCCTTGCTCATTCCCAGGAGACTCGTATTTCTTCATTCTTCCTTAGGGTTGGTTTTTATGTAGCAGAAAATGTTATCAGTCTAGATCACAAAGGTGATTTGTAAAGGACTAACTTGTCATTTTTCTTTTCAAATGGCATTTGGCTTACGGTAGCATAGCTTTTTCTCCATTACTCACCTCTAAGGTGTCTGTTCTCTGCAAAGCCCTTGTTAAAGTCCTGCTCAGGATGGAGCAACTTAAATGGAGGTTACTGGGGACTTTTACTGGCTTAAACTTCACTTAACAGACACTTTGTTTAGTTTGAGTGTCCCTCCAGCTGTTCCTGGATTCAGACAGAGGTGTTCTGCCCTCAATGCTAGCTAAGCATTGTCAGTCAGCTCGTCACTGTCTTTGCAGGTACAGGATTACATATATGCTATACCAAATTATATGATTGACAGGTAATTCCTGCCTAGTGAAGGCAAAGCATAACTAGGTCCAGCAGCCACTGCTCTTAAAATGGCCACTCAGTCTGTGTGCATGTTGTTTCCACACTGAATAAGCCATATATAGATGTACTAAAACCAACCAGTTCAGACTTGAGCCACAAAAGCATCGTACTTCAAATCTACAGTTCTGTTTGAGTGTGGAAATGCATCGGTTCCAGAAAACGTGTCTTTGCCTTCCAGTGTAGGAGGTAACACAAAAAAATGTGCAGAAAGTTCCTTTTGGTGATTTTGATTAATGTTTTATTCCCTTTTTCTTTTCCCACCTTGTGGTTGCTTTCTTAAACCTGTCTGATATGGCTTCCCAGCTGTGTATCCTACTGCCTAATGCCTGGATGGTGGTGAGTGCAGTGAGAAACACCCATTACTTGTCTCCTGCTGCTTCTCTGCCGATGAAGGGTACCACCACCACGCCCCTGTCACATCCCGACCCATGCCTTACATTCGATACCTTCCTGATTTGCACAAAGCATTTTCCAAGCTTCTAATCTTTGTCTTTTCTTTTCATCCTCCCACAGACCTCCAAGACAAGCTGAGTAAAAGAGACAAAGAGGTGTCATCACTGGTGTCCCAAACTGAAACTCTAAGGGCCCAAGTAAGTGGTAAGTTTCCCTAATCCAGTGCTGGTGGGAACTAGGCGTTTCCTTGCTCGTCCTCTGTACTGGTGTTGAACAAGGGCCCACGTGCTGAAATGGCTGGTGTTAAAACTGCCTGTCTTCTAATGGATGTTGTTGGTAAAAATTTGTTCAGGAGTTTCAGTCTCTTTTCAGGAGTTGAACACAAACACTGCAGAAGATATTTGTATCCTGTGAGGGAGGGTTTGGGCTCATTGAATGTCAAAAGCTGAAAGAGGCAGACGTAAATGGAGCCAGGTGTGTTGTTTCTGAGATCTGCCCTTAAATAGGGCCAGATCCAGAGCTAGCCAGGTCTATGCTGCTAGGAGTGGGAGTTGGGAAAAGGCAAAAAGCAGGAATGTGAGTAAAGAACTAAGTGACCTTTCTTCTCCCTGTATCCTCTGCTTCTTGTAGCTTTGGAAAATAAATGGAAAACAGCAGAAAAGAAGGCTGATTCATTGTTAAAAGAAAAGAAGAGGCTGGAAGGTGAACTGGAAGCCTTGACCAAGAAAACACACGATGCTTCAGGGCAACTGGTCCTGATTAGCCAGGAGCTACTCAAGAAGGAAAGGTCAGTCTGCAGGTCTGACGGATGGAGCTGGAGACGGAGCTCTGTGTGTTCAGGGTGCTTTAATTTACCACCAAAAGAAATCTAGAGGTTGGACTGTTGAAGTTCAGTCCCCAGCTTTCCTGTTCTTTAGAGATGCTCATGTGCAAATTTGGTTAAAATCAGGGGCTGTGAATTATCAAAGGGACTGCCCTTTCACTGCTTGCCAGGAGCTGCAAGACAGCTCAATACCCACGTAGATGCCGAATGAAGTCATCTACAAGCCAGCTAAGCTGGCTGCTGCCCTGCTCTGAAATGCGGTGCCTTGTGCAGGTCCCAGTCTCTTTAAAGCTGGCACAGTGGGGAGGACAGGAAATCTGAAGCCCCCGAAGCGGTAGGAGTTGGGTCAGGTTTGCTCGCTGGCCTTCCTTTGGGTCCGTAGCAAAGGTGGGAGGGAGCGCAGCAGGACTCCAGTGGCGTGTGGGCTCTGGAACGTCTTCACCTTTTCATGCCGCTTCTTCCAGGAGTCTGAACGAGCTGAGAGTGTTGTTACTGGAGGCGAACCGGCACTCGCCTGGGCCAGAGCGGGACCTAAGCCGGGAAGTGCACAAAGCAGAGTGGCGGCTGAAGGAACAGAAGCTCAAAGATGACATCAAGGGTCTGCGAGAGAAACTGGTTGTGCTGGTGAGGGCACCAAAACCCCTCCTGGCCTTGGCCTGGGGGCTGGAGGGCTCTGTGCTGCTCAGGGAGGGTCCTAGCCCTTCACCCTTGCTCCAAGTCTTCATGCTTTCTTTTGTGCTACTGAGCATCTGATGGGAACTTCCTTGACGGCGCCTGTGAGCTGTGGCCTGGCTTAGTGGCACCTCATTAAGCAGCAAAAATGTCCATATGTCCTTCTCCAGTGTTTTGCTGTTCCCACGGGTTTTTTAGATCCGTGGCTAAATAGGGCTAAAATTTGTGGGAGAAACTGAAGGTCGGTCAGCTACCCCACATTGTTTTATACAATCTCTGATCTAGGAATAAGCAATGTCTTCCGATTTCTGTGTACTTCAGTGTCCTCCAGTGGTTGAAATGTGAATAATTTATTTGAACTCTGCTGGGAACAAACTGGAGCTGCTGCTGGTCGCACTTGATAAAATTGCCTTCAGGGTTGTGCTGTGACCCCATCTACTGTTGAAATCAAAACACACTTGTACGAGTTACAGTGGATTTCGACTTTGCTTAGTCTCTGTAGTTACTCGTTTTAATCTAACATGCTCCTATTTTCCCTTTGCTCTGTAAGGACAAGGAAAAATCAGTAACGGATCAGCGGCGATACTCCCTGATCGACCCCTCATCAGAGTCAGAAGTGATCCGGCTGCAGCACCGGCTTGTCAGCACGGAGGATGTGCTGCGCAATGCGCTGGAGCAGGGCCACCAGATGGAGAAGCTCATGGAAGCGATGAGGCTCTCCTCCGAGAAAACACAGGTAGAGCATTGGCAATCGTTTCCCAGGTCTCTCAGCCCTCACCAGTCATCTGTCTTGAGCAATCTCCTGGGATCTTGCCCTGTGCTGTGGGGGATAATGCAGTCAGCTGGGTCCCTTTCTCTCTGCTGGAAACAGCCTGGCAAAACTTTGTTCTGTCAGAGGTAGCTTAAAACTAAGAAAAGCCTTGCTAGTTGGTAATTACAGATCCTTTTGTGCTCTGCAAGAATGGTTGCTAAATGTGGTATTTTGGGGAATGTTGCAGTGTGAGTAACTGTTCTTTATGTGTACAACGACGTATGGCTGCACATCCTTGCGGTACAGGCACTTTATGATATGGAAGTTGAGGATTTCTGCCATCCCTGTTCTTTGAGAGGTTTATTTCCATGCAGTCCATAAGCAGAAACTTTGGAGGTGACTCTGGGAAAATATTTTCCATTTCTCTTACCAGCTCCTGGAGGCATCTCTGATTCTGATCTGGGTTTGCTGATGGACCAGGAATGTTCCCATTCCAGTTACTGTCTTCTCTTCCCAACTTCCTCTGGTCTCCCTTTGTTTCTTCTGACAAAAGCAAAACTGCTTCTGTTTGTCTTGCATCCTTCTTTATGAAATTGAAGGCTGCAAATAACTTGACTCTCCACATTTGGCTTTTTTCCGTCTCGTACCTGTGGTGTTCAAGCCCTGATTGATTCCTCCTGCGAAGTGATGTGCCCCTTGTGCCAAGCTTTGTGCTTCATGTCCTTTATTGCTCTTCTAGCTGTATTTTCTCTTGTGTCTGCAACCAGGTCATGGCTTTCAGAGCCCAGATGCACCAATGCTCCTCTGGTACTTGCTTATTTAAATTCTTAGCTGAAAAATGTCTTTCTCTTGCAGTAATGAGCTACAACTCGCATTCAAGCAGACACCTTAGGATAGTACAGAGCAAGTCTCTAGACACGGAAAATGGGCAGAGAGCTTGTTTTCCTGGATGCAAGTGCAGATATGTTGTGGTAGGTAATCTGAGGGGTATCAAGCCTTCTCCTCCCATGACACTGTCTTCTGCACAGTTTGCAGATACACCAAATGGCTGTTTGCATTGCAGTAGTACTTGCAGGAAGGCAGTCAGGAGGAGGGTGCACAGTAAAAACTGCAGCCCTGAAAGCTCTGCTGGCTCAGCTGAGCATCTGTGTGTTGCAGACAAGTCTCTATATCCCGCAGTGCAGCGGCAGCAGCCGTCTGCCAGCACCAGACAGGACAGCTGTAGTTGTGATGACAAGTTTGTGGCAGTCCAAGACGTACTGTAATCCTGTTGGTACCTCCAGAGTGACTTTAGCTTCTGCTGTAATTGCTATGTGTCAGATGAAAATGCATCATGACAACCTCATCTGTTGGAAGCTATGGGAGGGGTGGGGAAAGTTATTCTCTGTTTGCTTTAATACTAAGTCCCTTGAAAAAAGGAAATCCTCCCTTTCGCATTCCTGTCTCCAGAGGTGGTGCAGGTGGTAATTATTTCTTCCCCAGCTGTAGAAAATAACTAATCTTACATAAAGGGAGTTGGAATGGACCTTATGAGGTCAGCTAATCTATCCCTGGTATTACTTTGATACTTTCATGCTTAAGAAATCTTAGAGATACGACAAGATAGTATTATGCCTTCAGCTACAAACCATGGTACTAAGAGACAGACAGAGGATTATTGCGGGAAGCTAGGCTTCAAACTTCTGTTGATGTCAGATTTTTAAAGCGCCTAGTTACAAGGAAGTCTGGATCAAAGCTCCTAGTTTCGGTATGATATCTGTTCATCCTTCCCCTTATGAAGGGGAGTTGTTAACCAGGGGCTTTCAGGCTGAGCCTGAGGATGTTGCTGGCCTAAAGAGATCCTGGTGCAATAGTTAGGGAATTCATGGTTCTTCCCCAGAAGCCACGTTTCTGCTGTAACCCATCCTGCACTAACTTCTGACCTCCCATCTCCTCTCTGACAGCAGCAGCTGTTGCCCAGGCTCTGCCTTGGCATTGCTCTCCCTTTGTCTGTAAAGCCTTCACTTCGCAGCGCGCTCAAGAAGGAAATCTCTAATTACCACAAGCTGCTGCTGCTCTCCCTTTGCAGGCTTCGTCAGCCGCCGCGCTCTGCAGTCCTTGATGCGCATGGCTGGCCTTGCTGTTAGACAAGGAGGTGCAGGAGCTGGGGGGAGCATAATGGCACTGTGTCTTCGTCTCATTGTCAAGTAATTGCTGCCTTGCTGTTCTATGCCTGCAGCTGCAAAGTATTTGTCCTGTAATAGAGGAAGAAGATCTTTGCCTTCTCTGTGTCTTGGGAGATCCTCAGCTTGGGAGACCCTGGGGACCTCACAGCTTTGCAGGAAATGACAAGGATTTGGCATTCAGGCCTTTCGTTGGAGGTTTTGCAGTGATTGCTGTGGGAGCTTGTTTATTTAATTTCAAGTGATTTGCGCCACTTTGTTCATTATCGTGACCATGTACTGAGACCAAATTTCAAACCTAATTCCTGGTATCTGATAGCTGCTTAGTGCAGAGATGGGGTGTGCTGGCAGCCAGGGTAGCATATGTTGCCTTGTGCAAGGCCTGAATCCCCTGTGGCAGTGGGTGCAGTCCCCAAGGCTGAGTGACTACAGCAGCACTGTTCTTGCCATCCATCCAGGTAGGATTCACTGCCCGGCAAACAGTTCAGGCTCTCAAAGCAGAGCTCGGTTTGAATCTCTGCCAGTTTTTCCTGCCCAAACTAAACCTCTGTCCTGTAGGGTTGGTTGTGCACCTTCATGATCACAGTAAGAATGGAAGCTGGGTAGCTGGGGTTCCTCTAATGATGGGTTTTAAACCTTGCAGTCTTGTCTGCCCATAATGTCTGGTTTTGCTGCCGTCAGCAGTTCACCAACCACTGTGAATCTGATTACCAGGACCCAAGAATTGACATCTGGCATGCTGTAACTTCAGGCTGCAGCTTTCTTCTCATTTGTGCCAGTTGTACTGTCATTTTGAAGCTGAAGGGCTCCATATTATCCCTGCTAAAGAAACATTATAAATGCTTAAAAGTTCTTGTGCTTTCTAAAAATAGAACAGCCTGCCCTGGCTGCAGACTCATCCCCAGAGATGGGAAATGGGGAATGGCAAATGTCCTTTTCACTGCTGGGATGTTCACTGTGCCGTGTTTTGCAGCTAATGCTGCCCCTGGCTGAGGGTTTGTTTATTGGGATTTAAGAGTGAGAAGTGAAGAGCAGGTCTGTGTCCATATGGAACTTGGGGGATGTTTTGTAGCTGGGAAGGATGCAATCTGGCATGTGGGGATTGGGCCAGGGTGCAGAGGGCAGGAAGCTTCTTGCCAAAAGTGGGGTGGGATTTTTGCATTCTCCTTTCCTTGTGTGGAGCAGGCTGCTAAGGAAGGAGATGGCAGTCTTGCCAGATTTCAGCGCTTGTAGGCAACACCACTAGGCTCTGTGTCCCTCTTCAGTAAGTATTGTACATTCTCCCTTGCAGACTGTTGGAAATTCTGGGTCTGCTAACGGAATTCACCAGCAGGATAAATCCCACAAGCAAGAGGTAAGTTATAAGCAGAATGTTGTTTAAAACAGTGACTGCTTAATGTGACTTCTTGCCTGCTGTGCTGGGGACAGCTCTTGGATGGAGGCAGTTCTGCCAGCAAAGCTTGACTGTGTCATTCCCACAGTGAAAGCAAGGGGCTTTGCACAACTCCAGTTCCCAAGCATGGTGGGAACATCACCTTACCATTAAAATCACTTGAAGCCATCAGGAAGGTGCTAGTGAGATGCACACTGAGGTGCAGTGGGTGCTTGCTCTGGGAGGAGCAGTGAGAAGGGAGTTTCACCTCAGTCTCCTGGGTCAGTGGCTGTATGAATCTTTTCGTGGCAGCCGCAGCTAGAACCTGCTCGGTCCCAGATCTCTGCCGTCCCCTTTACATGGGTGGCATTTGTAGGACGTGCTGTCCTAGTCTCCCATGGTTTTCATGATGTAGGGCAAGACCTGTAGCCTCAGACTTCCATCTCCTCACAGGCAGGATGGCCAGCCTGAGGAAGAGGCAATGTGACTTACGGGGCAGAGCTGCTGGTCAGGACATGGCAGGCCTGGTGGCATTCCGCTCCATGCCTCGGTTTCCTCTTCTGTAAAAAGACTTCTGCTTGCTCTCGTTTTGCCTAACAAGGTCTCTTTTCTTCCAGGAGAAGCTCTGATAGAGAAGAGGTGAAGGAGGATCATTTCACGCCAGTATCAGCTCCTGTGCACAGTCAGGAAAAACGATACCACATCTGGCTTTAGCACCTCCAAAAGACCAGACACAGTATTTTCACTTTAAAGCAGGACAATGTTTATAATATACTAACTGATGTAATCAGGACAATCCTGGAGTCCAGTTTTCCAAGGCAGCCATTGTTCCAGGAGGGAGCAGAAAGATCTCTCTGGGTTTGGTTTCTTACTTGTATTGGTTTTGACTGTGGAATTTGTGTTGCTTGAGTTGCCCTTGTCCCACCAGCTGACCTGGTCTGGATGACAGCTGCCCCGAATGGTGGTTGAAGTGTCAGCAAGTCCCGGTAAGCCCACAGGAGCTGCAAAGGGATTTGCTTGTGGTGTTCAACTCCAAAGCGTGTGCCCAGAGGCTGCACGCTTCCCACGTCGTCTGTCCCTTCCCTTCTACCCCCGTCGGTGTCTTGAAGACCTGCACAAGCAAGTGAAACCTGCTGGGCTGACTGTTCACGCTGGCACGCGTAGGCTGAGGAAGACGGGGTGTGGGGATGTTTCCCTCCTTGCCTTCTAGAAGGCATCGCTGTTCTAGAGCATGGAGGCTGCACCTAGTACTTGTATCATAGCATGTTGTGGGAGATAATCTGATTTCAGAGGGTTATTTATTTTGTTTCTCACCCACTGCTGTTTGGGGAAGGAGCTGTGGTGGCTCTGAGTTTGGGGACAGGCACACCTCACTCAGGTGTGGTTGGCCTTTCTTCCTGCAGAGAGATTGCTGGGCTGGCCTGCCAATGCCCTGGGCCACAGCCAGGCTGCGCAGCCTGGTCCCCCTCAGTCATATGTGCTTTATTGGGTCTTTTTTGAGCACAGGACTCCACAGACAGCTGGATCTCAGCATCGCCAGCCTGAGAGCTCCATGCTGCCTACAGTCAGTGTGGGACCGATGCCCTGAGGAGATGATTCCCTCCTTGCCTGTTTAATTTAACAGCTAATGGGGGATTGCCTGGCAATTCTCCAGAGCTATCCTTGACTCTTCAGTATGATGCCCATCCCTTAATACCAGGAATGGAGGAGGCTAAAGTGCTGCTGTGAGCATTCATGCAGTAGTGGCTGTCTGTATTTGACGGGTACAGCAATCCTCTGTGCATGACCTGAGTACGAGTATTTGGAGCAGAAAGAATCCAAGACAAGCCCACACAGCTCTTGTGTCCGTACGCAGCAGTGCAGGCCCAGGCAAGGGTCTTATTCCTTCTTCTGAAGGCTTTACTCTTCTCTTTAACTTTGCACCACAGCTCCCAAGGGACATTAGGGTGGAGGAAGGGGATAATATGCTCTTAAAGGTGTGAGAGAGTCCAGTTCAGATTCATTGTTCAGTACCACAAGAAAGAGTCACAGCAATATTTTACCAGGCTTCTCCTAGTTAGTGCCTAACTCTTCCAGTGTTCAGAAGCTCTTGTGTTATGATGGGGCATCTGTGAAAGAGGCCAGGACAGAAGAGACCACTGAGAGAGGAGATCTGAGCCAGACTGCAGGCAGATGAACATCACGGCATGTCAGCTTCATTGCTTTTTGCCCTGATTTTCTACAAAGTTGTGTTACTTCTTCTGTAGTGTGTTGCCAGACTCCTACTCCCTTGAAGGATGGGCACCCAGAAGCAACCTGGGAAAGACTTGGGCTTCATGGCTGCAATTCTGCCATGAGGAGGACGTTGCTGAATCTGGGCTACGACACAATACTGGACCCTGCTCACTCGGTGCAGGATTGGTGATGTCACTTCATTCAAAGGGAGGATGAAAGAGGAAGGTGACTTGAGAGGAGTAAAGCAGGTCAGAAAACACAGTTTACATCTGGCGCACAGCGGGGGGAGGCAGAGCTTGGGATCTAATTGGCTGGAAATAATTCAAGTGGGATCCCATCCTGCCTTGTAGAAGTGTTTCATCAGCTCTTACTAGTCACCAGGAAGACTACCGCATCCCTGCCTAGCTCTGGGAGTTTCCCAAGGGATCATAGGTGTGGTCTCCAAAATCCTCCTGGTTGGTGTATTCATCTCCTGAGTGATTTAGGCAAATCCCAGAGGGAGTGTTTGTTGTTACAGCCCGCGACAGTGAATACCTCACTGGGAGCTACTGTTTTTAAGAATTTAGGGCTGGTGTTTCCCAGAGTGCTCCTCTTCGCTGGATGGTCTCTGAAGTCACGTCTGCAGCTTCCACTGGGTTGAGTGGAGCTAACGGAGTGCTTCTTGCAGTGCCGCTTGTCTCCAAGGCAGGGCTTCCCGGGCACCTGCAGGTGGGAGAGCCTATTCTGGTTTGTAACTTAATTTCCCTGATAGGTTTTCTAGTGACTTGTGATCAGCTGCCTTCATCTACAGAGGAAGGATACCTGCATTTTCCACCTCCCTTGATGCACCTTTGGCTCTGCACAGGGCAGGATCCCCCAGGAGTATTATGGAGACCATGTATTTGGTTCCATTAATCAGATCCAGAGTTGTCAGGGTGGCAGTCGTTCTGGCTGGAGGAGGGACCCAGGGACCATCCCCTGTGAGCGGCTCAGACCTGTGGCTCTTCATCGTCACCCGAGCTGACGGGGCAGAACAGCAGCAGATGGGTCAGAGAAGGCTTAGAGTTAGTGCTGATGGTCTCTGGCTGTAAATAGCTGTGCTGGTCCCTAAGGATCAACCAGGAGCTGATGGCACTTCTTGGCTTTCTGTGGAGGCTGTGTGGTCTTTGTGTTGCAGGGCTGTACCGAAATGTGTCCCCACCCACCTTGGGGTGCAGGTCCATGGGAGTTGCTCCCCAAACAGGACCAACTACAGCGTCAACAGGACATGCTATCACACGCCTCATCTGGGTTTCAGCTCAACCCTGTATAAAGTGGCCAGGAGGGGGTTTGGACACCAGCCATGTCCTCCCTCCAAAATTGGCACAGGTTTCCCAAGGGCACCTGCCTCTGGCTGCCCTTCTGAGGTTGTAAGAGACCAAACTAGGGACAAACTTGGAAAGGACAAGGAGGAGATTCCCCAGCCCCTCTATTTATTTGTAAGTTTAAGTGCTATTTTTGCCTATGTGGTGGTGTATAAAGTACTTCACGATATTTGGTCTTACTGGCTTGGTTCTTTGGGGGAGATTTTCAAAGGCATTGGAGCACTGATGCACCCATCTCCTGTTGTTGGTCAGGGGCTGATTCCTGTTTGTGCCTTCACTCCCCCTTTGGCTTCAGCCTTGCTCTTATCTTGATCCCCAAGAGCTGGAACAGGGGGGCTGTGTTCTCCCCAGCCCCTCTCCCAGCTTGTGCGTGCCATGCTGGTTTTGCATCTGGAGCCGAGTCCTGAGCATCATGCCTCAGAGCACCAGTGCAGGGTGGGGAGCAGGAGGTAGCACGCTGCTGGAGCCCTCGGCACCAAGGGAAGGACCAGCACCCCGGTTGTGAGACCAGCCCTCATGGCCAGCTGTGTTACCCCAACGGTTAGTGATGCTTTTCTGCTGAAAGCTAAGACGTTATCCAGTGAAAAAAGTCTTTGAAATGGAGACTGCTCCATGTTTAGTGATTTCTTCTCTAACCCTCTAGACCAAAGGGAAAAGAATCAGTCTTGGTTGGTGATTTCAGCTTTATTCCTCCTTACAGCATCCAGAGAGCTGGAGCAAGGGGCAGCACCGTGCCAGTGCCGTACTGAATGACGGGTGCAAAGTTGCCAGCCAAGGCTTTACAGCTCTTGCCTACCCCTAGCCACCAGTGGTTCCTCTGGCTTACAGTAGAGATGCATGAGGGTTTCATTAAAACAAAATGATGCAAATGACACTGTAAAAGTCTTAACAAAAATTCCAGTACTCTGTTGTTCGGCAGCTTTAGCAGCTCAACACTATCTTGTAGGGAGTTATTAATACACTAAGATCCTATAGGCCTCATGTAAGTTACCAGAATAAAGATGATACTAGATGTATAAATGGATGATAACCTTTTACCCGTACAGTATGTATTACAATTTTGTAGCTTAGTCATTTTTTGGCTATCAGATTTTGTTAGTATGATATAAAAAAAAAAAAAAAAAAAGAAAAAAAAAGGTTTGACTGCTAATGTCTATTTTGTTATTGGATTCATTTTATTTCTTCCTCTGTACAAAAGCTGTACAAATCTTAGTTTGTGTAACTACTACAGATATGTATTCATGTACCATCCACCCCCTGTCCTGGCTTGCTGGTGTGGTGAGCTCGTTAACAATAAAATCTGTGGCTGAAGTCAGGCACCCCGGGGCTGCTGGGGGTGTGTTAAGGGTGTTTTGCAGTGCACAAGCCATGGGGAGATGGAAATGGTTGGGGAGCAAGGGGGGGCTTTCCCTTTGCAGCTCAAATGTGGGGCTTTGGCAAGTCCCTCTTGCCCTGAGACCAAGTGGTGACCTGGAGCCATCAGCGTTTGGGCTCTGCCGAGAGCAGGGTTTGCAAGCGGCCGAGAGGTTGCAGACCTGCCCTGGGGGATGAGATGCACCAGGAGCTGGCACACGGCATTTGCTCTTCTGCACCCTGTGCTGGAGGTGAGGACAGCCAGACCAAACATCGGCTCCTTCCCAGAGTGGCTCTCCTGGCCCGCTGCTGTTGGGTATCTCCCGAGCCGCAGGGTGATGGTGCTATTTATTAATCCATGATTATTTCTCTGTTAATCTCCCCAGTCCCTCTCTTGACGCATCCACAGCACCCCGAGGTGAGGAGTGCCACAGTGTGCTGCGCTAGACCTACCTCCCCTCCCCTCGAGGCTGGTACCTATTCGTTTGAGCGGTGCCACCTTGATTTTGCAAGGGCAGAGATGGTGGTTGGGTTGTCCTTATCCCTTCCAGCTCACTTACTGCAGACCTTTAGAGCACAGGGAAACAGAGATTGCTGTGGATCGGTCCCGGGGGGGCTGCGGTTGCTGCCAGGGTCAGTGCCAGCCTGCAGCCCCACGTGTGGGTCCAGGTAAGCCACCCTGCTCCCCAGCCCAGCCTCCTGCCCCTCTTCCCCCGTGTTCCCACCGCATGCCCTTAGTGATGCTCTGAGCATCATGGGGTTACGCTGTCCCCCATGGGGCACGACTCAGGGAATTTACTCCAGGGGCTTGGTGCTTTTTACATGGTACGGCATCTCTTAATTGGGAATTTCCCTGACTTCCCATGGCCTGTGCCCCAGCTCAGCAGCACCCCATACAGCAATGAAACATCTATCTCTCCTTCTGCCGTGTTTTCCTGCACCCATGAGCTGTAGATTCTTTACAGAAAGGCAGGGGTTTCCCAGTATTGCCAGCTGTCTTAAGATACAGGAAAAAAAATTGGGATGCTTTTTTCCTTGCTTCCTAGCTTCTTTTCTTGGACTTAAAACAAAATTCTCCACTACCAGGATTACCTGAAAGTTTTAAACTCTTTTGGAATAGCTGGTGAGGTTTGCAGGTGATGGATTGATTCCAGAGTGAGGCCCCAAGAAAATCACAGGTGACTGACAATAACACCATGAAAACTGGCCATGCAGCCTTATTCCGGAGCTGTAACATGGTCTGTACAGTGTGGGCTGTGATATCCTGCTGTTTTATTTTTTCAAGGTGTGTAAGAGTTGCTGTCAAAAACAAATAACTTGAGACTTTCCATTTCTTCCTGGCCCTGTGCATTGCAGGGTCTCAGGATCTCCGAAAATAGCTGGGCAAGAACAGTGGGTCCCTGGGTCACCGCGCTGCTTATTTCTAGAGCGGGTGCTGATGGCATCCGCTGCTGCTGTGTGCTTCGCTGTCCTCCAGCGGCTGGAAGGAGAATAATTTATATGAACTTTGCCTGGGAGAAATTTCCCCACACAGGAAGGTCCATCCAGTCTCAGCCCAGCATCGGTGCTGGGCCGGGAGCTGATGAAGTTGTTATTTTCCCTGGCCTTTGCTTGCTGCAGCGGGGCAGCACTGGAGGATGGGATCCTCTCCCAGCCCAGCAGCTCTGGCGTGGGGAGCCAGGCGGTGGCTCCCGTGTGTGATCCCACTGGCACGGCTCAGCCCTGGCCCCGAATAGCTGCTTCAAGGAGGTTTGTGACCCTCTGCTCCATCGGTCCCGTCTTCGCTGCGAGGCTGCCAGCGAGGGGGAGGACCGCTCCAGCGGTGGCTGTCGAGCTGCCTCCATGCTGGCTGCGAGGTCACCAAGCAAGTTCCCGTTTTGCAGCCATCGCTCCTGGGAGGAGATGTACCTGGGAAAAGACAGGTTTTGGGGACAGGAGGCTTTATCCAGTACAGAAGCTGGCAGAAAACAGCGAGTTTTCCATCAAACCAGCCCTTCCCTGGGCAGGGTCTGGGCTGCCCGGCGCAGGAGGAAAAGGCCATGAGCACCACGTCCCTGCTCAGGGCAGGTGACTCCAGCTCCATCTTTTATGTAGTTCCACTATATAATTCATTAACATGCATATTTACAATCAAGTGCCCAAGCCCCAGTATCTCATAGAGATAACACTGTAGCGCATGCCTTTGTTTGCAGACATCACATTTCAGTGCTGTTAATCGTATGGTGAGGATTAATAAAACATGAAGTTTAAAGATGCCTAAATCACAGTGGGGGAGCTGGTAATCTCTGCCAACAATAATATTTGCACTTTATTTTCATCCTAGCATCCAGCCAAGGAGCAGAACCTGGGCTGGGGAGCAGTAATGCAAATGGAAGGGGTGAGGATGGCGTGGGGATCCTGACCTGCTCCTTGGGCATCACGGGTGTCTCAGAAGAGGCGATGGGTGGGATGTCCTTCCTCATCCATGTTAGGGACCTCATCCCCCTGGGATGCTGTGCTCATGCTTGGAGCTGGATGGGTGCTCCAGGGATGGGTTTAATCCTGGGGTAAGGTAGGGATGAGACACGAAGTGGCCTCTCTGCATGAGGACACATGCAGAGGGGAAATCTCTGCATGGATGTGGCCGCCCTGCTCTAACTGCACATCCTGCAGCCACCTGTGGTCCATGCTCCCCCAGAAACTGCCACCCAAGGGCATGTCTCTTTGGACCATCCCCTCTGGAGGGGGCGGAGGTACCAGATGTCACAACCCAGGCTGGACAGAGCAGGGAGTCCTGTTGCATTCGGAATTCCCTTGGGCTAAATGAAGGTGAAACGACACCAAACAATCAGTTAAACATTTTAT
Organism: Haliaeetus leucocephalus; assembly: GCF_000737465.1. Lineage (NCBI taxonomy): Eukaryota > Metazoa > Chordata > Aves > Accipitriformes > Accipitridae > Haliaeetus > Haliaeetus leucocephalus. The sequence goes on along the minus strand of NW_010972831.1, from coordinate 214,947 downwards.
TCATGGCAGAAACAAACTGAACTTGGGAGGCAGAACAATAGGTGGTGGGGTTTCTCACAACAGGAATTGGCATGGAACTACCTCAGTAAACCAGGTAACCCGTGGTAACCATGTACATCGATTCAAGGAATAAGGAGATCCCTCCCATTGGGTCAGGAGGTTCAGAGTGGACCCCCTTGCTTTCTAGACTCCTCAGAGAAAGGCCCCAGGGCGGCTGGATCCACTCTTAGTCCCAGACTTGGTCAGTGGTTTTATGTCTTAAAGGGATGAGGTGTAGGGATTATGGAAAAGGAAAGAGAGAAAAAGACAGAGAAAAAGGAAAAGAGAGAGATTTCACCGGTCCTGGGTCCAGCATTGGTCCAGTCAGCCAAGGGGTCCCAGTTCTGGTGGGCTTGCACCCCTGGGGCTTCATTTTGTGTCCTTTTATCATCCTTGCCCCTCCTTCGGGTGGGCATTCGGACTCATTAGGTTAATTAGGTGTCATGAGTGGTTTGTGAGCCTTTGGGACTTGGGGGTTGTTTGGGGAGTAACTTCCCCTTCTCTGCAGACTTGATCTTTGGCCATGTGCTCAGCACATCAGAACCGGGAGCTGCCCACCCTCCGACATGCCCTCCCTGTCCTCTTGGTGATGGGTGCCGATCAGCTGCTTTTCGGCTGGGGTTCCTTGCTATGCAGGGTTCCTTGTTACGTAGAGTTTGTCATTAAGCAGAACTTGCTCCACCACAATGTTTGAGACGTTGGTGTCACCATCCCTGGAGGTGTTCAAAAAACATGTAGACGCGGCACTTCAGGACACAGTTTAGTGGGCATGGTGGTGTTGGGTTGACATTAGACTTGATGATCTTAGAGGTCTTTTCCAAACTTAATGATTCTATTCTATTAACTCTTTCAGTCTCTCACACCAGGTCTCTGCTTGGTGCTGGGAGACCTGTGGGCCACCAAAGGTGCAATTCTGCTTTTGCAGAGGCTGCCCGTGTCCCCTCCCCGCTGCAGCCCCAAAACCAGTGAGCCCGGCTTGAAGGGGCACGGCAGCCTGGCAGCACCAGTGCCAAAATGGGCACCAAGAACATGCTGCTTCCCTGGCGAGGCTGCTTCCTCCCCATCTCTTTGCCGCCTAACAAGCATCCTTGTCAAAATAGCTAATTTCCTTTCAGAACAAAAAGTCACCTGAATACATTTGGAAGCTGTATTGCACTATCAGGGTAATCAGAATTTAATTTGATGCAGTCAAGGCTCTAAAAAGATGTTATCAAGGGGAACATCAAAGCTGGATTCCTGCGCTTGGAAATGCAACTGGAATGCTTAGTCCAGATTTCTCATTTTATCGGAGACTTTCAAAATATCAGTCTAAATAACAAAAAATGAATATTAAGAGTATTTGCAAATTAATGTCTTTTGTAGCTGAACAAAGGCCTACTTCTTTTGCATGTCTGGGACAGTCTCTTATTAAATCCTACTAATTATACAATTTTGTTGTGTCTAATCATTTCTGCACTTGCAGGAATTAAAACCGAAGCTCGTTTCCCCATTTGTTGCACGACGCTGCCCTTCAGGGTCCCGATCCTGCAAAGTGAGGCAGCTCCCACTCGAGCCAGGGAGACCCATGGGTACCGAGACGGGGAAGGTGGGCTGGGGACCTGGGCTTGTTCTTTCTCTCCTGTGTCTGTGTTATATCCTCGGGGCTTTGCATCGTTCCCGGCTCTTGGGGTAGCTGAGCAAAACCTCCAGCTCTTACTAGTGAATGTAATGGCGTGACAATTTCAGTTATTTTTAAAGAACAATGTCAGAAGGAAGAAAGGTGTCTCTGGGCCTTTTGGGTGCCAAGAAGGTTGAAAATGTGACCAAAATGTGACCCTGGAGACAAGGTGCTCCTTTTTGGGGAGGTTTTGTTCAACCCGGGGGGCCACAACTGTGGTGTAGCAGTGGCTGATGCTGGGGCAGGGGACAGCAGAGCAGTGGCCTTGTCCATATTCACTTCAAATGCCACGATTTCTGTGCCAAGCTCAGGCTTTTTTGCTGCCTCGTGCGTGCCAAGCCGGCTGGGGCGGTGGGTGATGGCACGGCAGCCCCTGCCCAGCGCTGCAGGCATCGACCCCCTCTCTTCCCTTAGCTCCCATTTCTACAGAGCCCGATCCCAAACGCCATCATCCCCCTGCGCAGGGGACACGGGGGATGGACCCGTCCCCGGCTTTAGCCCTCGGAAACGTGGCGGGGGAGCTTTGGGGGAAAGGAGGTTCAGTCAACTTCGTTAGGGAAATAGCATGGATCTTGTGTTCAAACCTTTGAAGTGTTAATTAAAAAGAATTATGCAAAGGAGCGAGGATTTGAAACATTCATTTGAATCTCAATAAGGCATCTGTATTAAAAATAGCAGCAGGATCAACGAAAGATACAGCAGTTTTGGAGCGAAACGGTCCTGGCGTCCCCAGTGCTGTTGGGCAGTGGGTTTCTGTCCGCTCCCTGCCCTGAACGGGTGCTGCGGAGCATGGCACAGCAAGAGCCTGGGAAAACACTTCTTCTTGCCTAATATTTAAAGATCTTAAAAGCATCTTGTTTAAAAAAAAGACCCCATGGGGTCTGACGTGGCACTTAGCTGCAGTGCATGGGGACGGAGAGCAGGGTGCATGGGCTGGTGAGGTGGGTGCAGGGCCGCGACCACCCCAGGGGCACCCAACATGGGCCACAAGGCACCCCACACAGACTGCAGCCCCCCGGACCCCAAACCACCCCCCAGCCTCCCCCCCTGCCCAGCCCCTTCCAGGAGAAACCGGGGGGATGCGTGTCTCCGGCATGGCCCTTCATTAAAACCCCCAGCATGTCCTGGCCCTCGTTCATTCCAATAAAAAGCATCCAGGGTATTAATTACCAGATCGGTGGATAACGTCGTTAAGTTTACTTTTGCACTGCGCGGATCCAAGGGGAATGTCAATGCCTCCTGCCCTTGGCGTTGGCGCTGCAAGGGCGCGAGCGGGTGGGGACCCTGACCGGCGCCGGGTGGGCTGTGCCGGGCCGGCAGCACCGTGGGGGCACCGGCATGGAGACCCCATGCCTGCAGAGAACTGACGCTTTCGGTTCATTCCCGGTGCGGGAGCGGGTGGGCTGCAAGGGCATGGGTCCTCCGGTGGGGATGGCTTTGCTGGGCGGCAAGTCGGGGGGTTGCAATCGGGGGCTGAAAGCAGCCTGGGCAGGGAATGGGGGGTGAGGAGCTTTGCTGGGGCAACAGCCCCGCAGGGAAGGTGCTGATGGGCAAAGCCGGAGCCTCGCTGCGAAATTACGCGGTGATTTCAAAGGCTGGGGCTGTAACTTCAGCTGCACATTTGATTAAAAATGTATGAGTATCAGCCCGACCTTGGGCAGGGCTCGGGGCTGACGCTCCCCCGGCAGCCCCTCGTCCCCCGCCGGCAGGAGGAGGTGATGCTCTCGGCCAAAACGCGGCACGGGGATAACCCCACTGCCTGCCTTCCTGCGCCAGGGAGTGGGATTTCCACGGATGGGGCCTCTCCAGTCCCGTCTGGATGCCTGAAGTCTGCAGAGGGGACCCCGGGACCAAGGGTTGGGCTGTCAGATCCCCCCCCTGCCCAGGGATGCTGGCAGTACCCGCGGCAGCCCTCCCGCCTGCGCCGAGGTGTGAAGTATTCCCCATCCCTTGCACCGATGAGCCAAAACCAACCCTGGTGACAACATCAGCTTAGGAAAGGACCTCTCCTTCTGCCAGGTGATGTGGAGCTGGGAAGGATGGGGGGGCTCAGAAAATGGAAATCTCCCTCCTCTGCTCCCCAAGACGCTGTGCAGAGGCTCCAGTTTGGGAGCACCTTGCCGGGCTCTCATTAACATGGAAATAATTCAAGGGACACAAGCAAGACAGCTAGAAAAGCATTTTATCTGTTGCGCCGGAGCAAACTCTTTTTGCAGCGCAGCGTTCAAAGGACGGCACGACTGCAGGCAGCTGGCACCGCAGATAGATATGTTAAATGCAGATAGGCAGAGTAAATATTCACTAGAAGCCATTGCTATGCCCCAGCAGGCAGGGAATGGAGGGGTGGGGTGGGTGTTTTTTGATCTTTCTACAAATGTGTTTGGGACCACTAGATACCAGCTCTGGTTTTGCAGGGAATCCTTGCCAATTTTACTCAATAGCATATATCTTGCAAAATAATTAATAATATTTTTGGCTGCCTCGGTGCACAGCTTTCCCCGTAGTAGCTGTTTTCGGCGCAGGACGGACTCGCTGCAAATACAGTCCAAACCCCAGCGGTTAATTTGCTGCATGCAAAGTCTTGTTCCTCCAAGTGTGAGCGATGGCTTGAAAAGCTCTTTTTTCCTTTCTAACCCTCAGAGCTTCCCACCCGGAGCCGCAGACCCCAGTACTTTCCCCTCTAGGCTTTTCCTCACACTGTTTTTGTGTCTCCCAGCCCTGCTGCGGGTGATGCCAGCTCCCCGCATCCGCACCGCTCACGCAAGACATGCCTGGCAGGAATGAGTGGCGGGGGGCTTCCAGAAATGTCCCGCTCTTTGATCTATAATTTAAAAACCATTTTGTTTTGCCTTGGTCGTTTTAACCAGCAATTTGCTATAGCAAAAGAACACAATACCCCTTTAGGAAAGAAGAAATAAACTCATTCTTTCAATTAAATTTCTCCTGACCTTACTAAAACTTTTTCCCCGTTCCCTCTTCTAAAGAAGCAGCTTTTCTTTTTTTATTTTTGTGATCTCCAATTCCACCGAGAGACAGAAGAAATCAGCATATCAGAGAAAACAACGATTCTTGTGATGCCCAGCAGTCACTAATTAACAAATTAAAAAAAAAAAAAAAAAGAAATCTTTCTGCAGATAGGATTGTTTTCTGGCGATGTTGCCTTTTCTTTTGTCAGCGCTGTGACAAGGAACTTCTTTATTGCTGCAGATAGAGCAGATTAAACCATCCCTCTCACGCCGTTCGCCTAGTTGGATGGGTTTGTGTGGCTCATTATTTTGGCCCCCAAAGAAAATGCCTCACCCCCACTTTTATCCTGTCGTGGGGGATCCTGCAGAGATGTGCATAGATGTGAAAATTGCAAGAGAGCATTCAAGCCATGGCATCTGTCCCCCCGGCTGGACCAGGCGCCCTTTTAATAAGCACGAGCATCCCTAGAGGATGGGGGCTCAGGGGCGCTGAGTTCACCTGTGGACTCAGTTCCAGTGGAACATCTGGAGAACACCTGGGGTCCCACCAGATGGGCCACCTCCCCCCTCAAGTCCATAGCCCCCAGCTGGCAGTAGCCCCAGGAGACCTCCCCAAGGGGCCGAGCTGCAGCTCAGCCCGTCCCTCCCAGCACTGGTGCGGTGCGGCCGGCAGCCTGCCCTCCTCCACACCATCTTCCCAGGCTCCTTCTCCAAATTTCAGGATCATTTTGGCCTCCCCCCTTCCCCAGCGCTCGTAGCCCTTGGGCACCCAAAGCAGAGGCTCTGTTGGGACCTGCTGCCGGCCATGGGGCTCTCTGTTCTGAGAGCTCTCTGTTCACGCACCGGTGACCGAAGGTGGCACCCGCGGGGTCTCCAACCTTACTTTGGGTCACGATCTCCAACGGTGAGGAGCAAAACGGGCCCCCAAAGCCAGCTGGCACAGAGCCTTCCCCCAGGGCTCGGCGCTGGAGTCCCGACCAGCTCTCGGGGTCTCTGCTGGAGTGAGGCAGAAGGGCAGGACAGTTCCCTGCGTTTTTGGAGCGAGCCAGCTGCTGGGCTTCGGCTAAAGGACCTTGGAAACCCTCTTTGCCGAGGTCCCCTCCGAGGGCCGGCATCCTTCGGAGGGCTCCGACAACTGTCACCCTGCAGCAGCGATGAGTCGAACGCGTGCGGGAGAGTCGCTTAATTCCCCAAACGCCGACACCATCGTGTTTCTCTGACCGCTCCTCAATGTTCCCTTGGGGCTGCTGGCACCCCCCGGGTGCCCCGTGGGGCCGGGAGCGCGGGGCCGGCCCCAGGGAGGGCAGATTTTGGGAGCAACAACAAGCACAAGCCTGACCCGAGCGCGGTCGCAGGCAGGACCTCAGCGCCGCCCAAAACCTGCGCCCGCTGCGACGGGCACCGTGGGGCCACAGCCCTCCCGGGGTGCAGAGCAGGGGGACGTGCTCAGCCCCGGATGGTGCATCAAAATACACTTTTTTTCCCCCCTTTTTTTGAGTTGCATAGGTTTCCCCGGTCAGGGGCCGTGGGTTTTGGCCGGCAGCGTGCTGGGGAGGTGATGGAGAGCCACGGGGAGAGCGGGGCAGCGGAGCCCTGCACAGAAACCTGCTCATCCTTTGCAGGCAGCTCCCCCTCGTTCGGCTCCTGCGCTCAGATGACCTAATTAAATTAATTTTGGTGGATTTTTTTTTTTCTTGGGTCTGGCTTAAAGATAATTAGCCAAAACATGCCCTGATTTCTTTCTTTGGAGTAAGATCTTCCATTTAATTATTCAGCAAGTGTGTTTTCACTCACCATGTACATTCGTTCCCAGGGACAGCCGATGCCGGGTGCCAATCGAGGACCAGCTCTGGCCGCCCCGGTGGGACCCATCCTGCCCAGAGGAGCCCCGTCCCATCAAACCCTTCATCCCTATTGGGGTTTTGCTGGGAACCCCACACAGCCCCCAGCCTGCCGCTACCAGTGCAATGAGTTTGCCAGGCCTGAGGACATGGGGAGGGAGGCGGCGGGTGCTGGGTGCCTGTGTGGGGCTCGGCAGAGCCAAAAAGTCCTTTCCCCGCTCCTCCAGAAACTGGAAAAAGTGTTTTCTCTTAAAATGTTTTCTTCTCCCTGTGGCCCTGGAGCGGTAATAAATCATCACTTATTTAAAACAAAATCCAGCTAATGGAGCAGCTGCATAATGTGTGCTTCAAAGGGAAAAAAAATGTCAGCAGTTTCCAAACTTTCGAGGTTAAAACGCTGTCAAGTTATTTTTAATAGTTTTTCATTTGTTTTAATTTGCCATTCCTTAATATGCAGCGAGGAGCTTGGAAAATAATCATTTCCTCCTCGCGAGTCGTCTGCCCGGCTGGCAAACACAGCCTCAGCCTCTGTGCCAGCGGGCAGCGGTGGCCGGGGCCGGCGGCAGCCCCGATGGGGCAGACGGGACCTCCCGGCACCGTGGCGCCTGGCTCTGCTGAACGGGGTGCTCCAACGGGCATGCCGGGCTGGGCCGGGCCGTGCCGGGCCGAGCCGGGCTGTGCCGTGTCAAGCCGTGCCCTAATGGGCCACGTCAAGGCAGGCCAAGCCGCACCGAGCAGGGCTCTGCGGTGCCAGGCTGGGCCATGCTGAGCCAGGCTGTGCCAAACCGTGCTGTGCTGTGCGGCGCCAGGCCACGCTAAGTTGTGCCATGCCGAGCCGAACTATGCGGGACAAGACTGTGCCAAGCCATGCTGTGCCGTGCCAAGCTGTGCAAGGCTAGGCCATGCCAAGCCAAGGTGTGCCGACCTGAGCTGTGTAGGGCCAGGCTGTACCAAGCTGTGCTATGCCATGCCGAGCCATGCAGTGCCGGGCCATGCCATGCTGAGCCAAGCCAAGCCGTGTGGGGCAAGGCTGTGCTGAGCTGTGCTATGCCATGCTGAGCTATGCCATGGCAAGCCACGCCATGCCAAGCCAAGCTGTGCAGAGCCAGGCCATGCCAAGCCACGCTGCGCTGAGCCAAGCTGTGCCGAGCCAAGCCATACAGGGCAAGGCTGTGCCAAGCCGTGCCATGCTGAGCCAAGCCGAGCCATGCGGGGCAAGGCTGCGCTGAGCTGAGCTGCGCTATGCCCTGCTGAGTCGTGCAGTGCCGTGTCGCGCCAGGCCAAGCCAAGCTGCAATGGGGCCAGGCTGTGCCGCCCCATGTTGTGCCATGCTGAGCCGTGCAGAGCCAGGCCGTGCCAAGCCGTGCCACGCTGAGCCGAGACGAGCCATGTGGCACAAGGCTGTGCCGAGCCGTGCTCTGCCACGCCGAGCCGTGCAGGACCCCGCCGAGCCGAACCTATACAAGCTATACAGGGCAAGGCTGTGCCACGCCAATCCATACCGTACCACGCCAAACCGAGCCAAACCACCCAAGGCCCACACTATACCAAGCCAAACCGTGCCAAGCCCAGCCACGCCAACACCAACAGATGGCGACAGGTCCCCATTGCACCCCCATAACCCGCCTTCCCCCC